>NC_060207.1:248914500-249522500 GCF_021130785.1 Homalodisca vitripennis
ATAGTATGATTGACTCCAACAAACAACTTAAGGGATTTGTTCATAAAATAGTTAATATCAGATTGAGTTCATTATTAATTAATTGTTTTAAATAATCACCATATATCAGTGGGTAGTCACTAGTAAATTATAATACACATACGTTACAGTACACACGTTACTGTACACACGTTACAGTAGACACTTTACAGTACACACGTTACTGTACACACGTTACAGTACACTACGTTGCAGTACACACGTTACAGTACACACGTTACAGTACACACGTTACTGTACACACGTTACAGTACACACGTTACAGTACACACGTTACTGTACACACGTTACAGTACGTACGTTACAGTACACACGTTACTGTACACACGTTACAGTACACACGTTACAGTACACACGTTACAGTACACACGTTACTGTACACACGTTACAGTACACACGTTACAGTACACACGTTACAGTACACACGTTACTGTACACACGTTACAGTACGTACGTTACAGTACACACGTTACTGTACACACGTTACAGTACACACGTTACAGTACACACGTTACTGTACACACGTTACAGTACACACGTTACTGTACACACGTTACTGTACACACGTTACTGTACACATGTTACTGTACACACGTTACAGTACACACGTTACAGTACACACGTTACAGTACACACGTTACTGTACACACGTTACAGTACACACGTTGCAGTACACACGTTACAGTACACACGTTACTGTACACACGTTACAGTACACACGTTACAGTACACACGTTACTGTACACACGTTGCAGTACACACGTTTACAGTACACACGTTACTGTACACACGTTACAGTACACACGTTACAGTACACACGTTACTGTACACGTTGCAGTACACACGTTGCAGTACACGTTACAGTACACACGTTACAGTACATACGTCACAGTTCAGGAATCACGGTCGCGAATCAGAAAACAAATATGTGTTATTCCACACATCCATCAATTTGGATTATAAAGTTATTTTTGCCTCCTCTTTTAATTTAGAGAGAGTTATCGTTTCAGCATAAAACGTATTAAAAGATCACAATAAAAAACCATTATGCACGTTAAAGCGTTCGTAAGTAAACAAATATAAATAACATTGAGCAAACAAAATTGTGGAACACTGCAAACAAACAGGTCGTGCAATAAATAAAGGAGAGTATTGCTGCAAACATTGTGGAACTGTTGACAAGTTTTCTTATCAAGTGTAACAACAGGCGTCGTGTAAACCCGGTATGTGTGGGCAAACAGCGTGATGATGGCATGATAGAGTGAGTTGCATTGGCATGCCGGTCCGGCGCCCGCCGCCAGCCCATTACTGACTGGGTAACCGCGCAATATCCTATTGTATAGGAGTGTAATTTTAACAGAGCAAGACATTAATTGTCCTTATTGAAATTTTAAGGCGTAAATTCTTGGCCATTGCAGTGCTAGAAAAATAGAAAAAGACGACCAGGAAAATATCAGATTTATACGACGGGAAAACGAAAACTTCAGGAATGGCCTGTATTACAAGCTTGTACAATTATTCTTGAGATTTAAGTGGGTAAGAAGGGCGAACTAAACTTGTCTATAATAAATGTTATTTGCTTATTTATAGTTTATTGTTAATGCAATTGCATAAATCTTAAATTAAAAGGAAATAAGAAAAATATGTAAAGCGTATCATATTGGTTGGAACAGAACTGGATGCTATATGTAAGTCAGTTTTCGGTTAGGACTACCTCAAAAATGGGATTTTCGAGATGTCATTCTAGCTGTTAATGGTTAGTTATTCACCCGAGGAAGAGATCAGATTGCAGATCTCGAAACGTAGTGTTACTTATAATTTGTTTCACTGAACGATGATACATGTCCAGAAACTTCTGTTCCCTTTATCACATTTTTATTCAAAACTGCGTAATTGAATGTATACAATATTTCTATGTTATATGATTATATGTTTCTGTAATGGTTTATCAATTTTCATTAATTGACGACAGTGTTTTAGGTGTTTGGCAAGATCTTTCTTGATAGGGTCGGCTCTCCGACAAGGTGAGATCGACAGGTTGATGTAAATCATCATACTTGATGCATCGCTTCGTCATCATTCGCTTCTTGGGATTTTCTGTAATTTTCATCGGATTATTTGTCGCATCCGATTAAAGTGTTACACAGTTTACCCCTTCTAGGGGTGTAAATAGAAGTGTTATGTTTAGTAATTAGTTTAATTTTAAATCGTTTTACCTAACATCATAAGTTTCATCCATGGCGGTAAAATTTCTAATTTGATTTCCTCTAAATGGCTTTTACCAATCTGACTATTATATTTTACAATAGTACTCTTTTTAAATACTGACTTCTTTAATTTATTATTTCAAATATTTTTCCAAGATATAATATGGCATGAATGAAGTGTGTTGACAGGGTCAGCAATTTTATTTAAAGTACAACAAAAGGACTTTGATTCGTCGATAAAAATTAGCAATTCCATCAGTATGTAATAACAGTATGAGTTTTTTTAACTTTCGTACAGTATTGTTGACCGAATAAAGTCGAAAAATAAGTAAGTAATATATATAACAGGAAACACCAATTATTATACTATATAATATTCTGAATCACGCTCTACGTAATAGAAACGATACTTCAATAAAAGAGCACAATATTTTGTATGATATACTTGTTGTGAATGGCTATTGTGTAACAAATTGTTACTTACCTCAGTCACGTGACAGGGTGACGTGTTGCCATGATCTGCAGGAACCCAGATCTCTGCCATTATCATAATAGCGTTTTGACACGATTCGTCATGTCCTACTCTGCCCTTTCTACATAAATGATACTGATCTGCCTGCCCCTTTCCCTCTGTAATGGAGGCATTCCATCATCCGCTCTTCACCACTTTAGCTTTCCTTTTGTAAAATAACCTCTTTGACTTACTCAGAGGTCTTAAGCGATCTTCAAGTATGAACAATTTATTGTGGAACTTTAGTTTGTACTTTGAGTAAAATAAGCTGCTTTCATTGATGTGTAGTTTTATAATTGTTATGTATAAAATATTATAAAGTCTTTTACATATTTTAGGTGCATTTCTTGATTTTTTTTATTTATTCCCCTGGAAAGTAGTACCGTCTGTAATTATACTGATATAAATTACAACCATTTTGATATTTTGCCAAGTTTACAAACAACTCTTTTTATAAAAGAGATTAAAAGTATATACAAATTAAAATATTTAATAATTACGTACATGGTATAAATTTATAATATATTAACCTTTAAATGCTATCTTACACTGACATTTTCCATTATTCATAAAGTTGAGATTGTTTGATATTCTATATTATTACTAAAACATCCAGATGAGGCGTGGTTTGTTTAAGATAAAGTTGAGATTGTTTGATATTCTTTATTATTACCAAAACATCCAGATGAAGCGTGGTTTGTTTAAGATAAAGTTGAGATTGTTTGATATTCTATATTATTACCAAAACATCCAGATGAGGCGTGGTTTGTTTAAGATAAAGTTGAGATTGTTTGATATTCTTTATTATTACCAAAACATCCAGATGAAGCGTGGTTTGTTTAAGATAAAGTTGAGATTGTTTGATATTCTACATTTTTACCAAAACATCCAGATGAAGCGTGGTTTGTTTAAGATAAAGTTGAGATTGTGTGATATTCTATATTATTACCAAAACATCCAGATGAGGCGTGGTTTGTTTAAGAATTTAAAACTCACCTAAACGTTAAAGTAAATATATTACTACTATTTTTCAACAGTTTGCGTTTCTTTTGACATTGTTATTTAGCATTAATTTTTACAAAAGGGATGAATAAGCTCTGGAATTATGAGTGTGTTCTTGATTCTGATTGTTGAATACATCTCAGCAAATCTGAAACGACAAAATAATTATAGCTCTTGAGCTTACACGGCCAGTGTTATGACTACATCTGTAATTACACCGTTATCTAGCATTAATTTTTACAAAAAGATTGAACAAGCTCTGGAATTATGAGTGTGTTCTTGATTCTGATTGTTGAATACATCTCAGCAAATCTGAAACGACAAAATAATTATAGCTCTTGAGCTTACACGGCCAGTGTTATGACTACATCTGTAATTACACCGTTATCTAGCATTAATTTTTACAAAAAGATTGAACAAGCTCTGGAATTATGAGTGTGTTCTTGATTCTCATTGTTGAATACATCTCAACAAATCTGAAACAACAAAATAATTATAGCCCTTGAACTTACACGGCCAGTGTTATGACTACATCTGTAATTACACCGTTATCTAGCATTAATTTTTACAAAAAGATTGAACAAGCTCTGGAATTATGAGTGTGTTCTTGATTCTCATTGTTGAATACATCTCAACAAATCTGAAACGACAAAACAATTATAGGCCTTGAACTTACACGGCCAGTGTTATGACTACATCTGTAATTACACCGTTATCTAGCATTAATTTCTACAAAAAGATTGAACAAGCTCTGGAATTGTGAGTGTGTTCTTGATTCTCATTGTTGAATACATCTCAACAAATCTGAAACGACAAAATAATTATAGGCCTTGAACTTACACGGCCAGTGTTATGACTACATCTGTAATTACACCGTTATCTAGCATTAATTTTCTACAAAAAGATTGAACAAGCTCTGGAATTGTGAGTGTGTTCTTGATTCTCATTGTTGAATACATCTCAACAAATCTGAAACGACAAAATAATTATAGCCCTTGAACTTACACGGCCAGTGTTATGACTACATCTGTAATTACACCGTTATCTAGCATTAATTTCTACAAAAAGATTGAACAAGCTCTGGAATTATGAGTGTGTTCTTGATTCTGATTGTTGAATACATCTCAGCAAATCTGAAACGACAAAATAATTATAGCTCTTGAGCTTACACGGCCAGTGTTATGACTACATCTGTAATTACACCGTTATCTAGCATTACTTTCTACAAAAAGATTGAACAAGCTCTGGAATTATGAGTGTGTTCTTGATTCTGATTGTTGAATACATCTCAGCAAATCTGAAACGACAAAATAATTATAGCTCTTGAACTTACACGGCCAGTGTTATGACTACATCTGTAATTACACCGTTATCTAGCATTAATTTCTACAAAAAGATTGAACAAGCTCTGGAATTGTGAGTGTGTTCTTGATTCTCATTGTTGAATACATCTCAACAAATCTGAAACGACAAAATAATTATAGCCCTTGAACTTACACGGCCAGTGTTATGACTACATCTGTAATTACACCGTTATCTAGCATTAATTTCTACAAAAAGATTGAACAAGCTCTGGAATTATGAGTGTGTTCTTGATTCTCATTGTTGAATACATCTCAACAAATCTGAAACGACAAAATAATTATAGCCCTTGAACTTACACGGCCAGTGTTATGACTACATCTGTAATTACACCGTTATCTAGCATTAATTTCTACAAAAAGATTGAACAAGCTCTGGAATTATGAGTGTGTTCTTGATTCTGATTGTTGAATACATCTCAGCAAATCTGAAACGACAAAATAATTATAGCTCTTGAGCTTACACGGCCAGTGTTATGACTACATCTGTAATTACACCGTTATCTAGCATTAATTTCTACAAAAAGATTGAACAAGCTCTGGAATTGTGAGTGTGTTCTTGATTCTCATTGTTGAATACATCTCAACAAATCTGAAACGACAAAATAATTATAGCCCTTGAACTTACACGGCCAGTGTTATGACTACATCTGTAATTACACCGTTATCTAGCATTAATTTCTACAAAAAGATTGAACAAGCTCTGGAATTATGAGTGTGTTCTTGATTCTCATTGTTGAATACATCTCAACAAATCTGAAACGACAAAACAATTATAGCCCTTGAACTTACACGGCCAGTGTTATGACTACATCTGTAATTACACCGTTATCTAGCATTAATTTCTACAAAAAGATTGAACAAGCTCTGGAATTATGAGTGTGTTCTTGATTCTCATTGTTGAATACATCTCAACAAATCTAAACGACAAAACAATTATAGCCCTTGAACTTACACGGCCAGTGTTATGACTACATCTGTAATTACACCGTTATCTAGCATTAATTTCTACAAAAAGATTGAACAAGCTCTGGAATTATGAGTGTGTTCTTGATTCTCATTGTTGAATACATCTCAACAAATCTGAAACGACAAAACAATTATAGCCCTTGAACTTACACGGCCAGTGTTATGACTACATCTGTAATTACACCGTTATCTAGCATTAATTTTTACAAAAAGATTGAACAAGCTCTGGAATTATGAGTGTGTTCTTGATTCTCATTGTTGAATACATCTCAACAAATCTGAAACGACCAAAACAATTATAGCCCTTGAACTTACACGGCCAGTGTTATGACTACATCTGTAATTACACCGTTATCTAGCATTAATTTCTACAAAAAGATTGAACAAGCTCTGGAATTATGAGTGTGTTCTTGATTCTCATTGTTGAATACATCTCAACAAATCTGAAACGACAAAACAATTATAGCCCTTGAACTTACACGGCCAGTGTTATGACTACATCTGTAATTACACCGTTATCTAGCATTAATTTCTACAAAAAGATTGAACAAGCTCTGGAATTATGAGTGTGTTCTTGATTCTCATTGTTGAATACATCTCAACAAATCTGAAACGACAAAACAATTATAGCCCTTGAACTTACACGGCCAGTGTTATGACTACATCTGTAATTACACCGTTATCTAGCATTAATTTCTACAAAAAGATTGAACAAGCTCTGGAATTATGAGTGTGTTCTTGATTCTCATTGTTGAATACATCTCAACAAATCTGAAACGACAAAATAATTATAGCCCTTGAACTTACACGGCCAGTGTTATGACTACATCTGTAATTACACCGTTATCTAGCATTAATTTCTACAAAAAGATTGAACAAGCTCTGGAATTATGAGTGTGTTCTTGATTCTCATTGTTGAATACATCTCAACAAATCTGAAACGACAAAAACAATTATAGCCCTTGAACTTACACGGCCAGTGTTATGACTACATCTGTAATTACACCGTTATCTAGCATTAATTTCTACAAAAAGATTGAACAAGCTCTGGAATTATGAGTGTGTTCTTGATTCTCATTGTTGAATACATCTCAACAAATCTGAAACGACAAAACAATTATAGCCCTTGAACTTACACGGCCAGTGTTATGACTACATCTGTAATTACACCGTTATCTAGCATTAATTTCTACAAAAAGATTGAACAAGCTCTGGAATTATGAGTGTGTTCTTGATTCTCATTGTTGAATACATCTCAACAAATCTGAAACGACAAAACAATTATAGCCCTTGAACTTACACGGCCAGTGTTATGACTACATCTGTAATTACACCGTTATCTAGCATTAATTTTTACAAAAAGATTGAACAAGCTCTGGAATTATGAGTGTGTTCTTGATTCTCATTGTTGAATACATCTCAACAAATCTGAAACGACAAAACAATTATAGCCCTTGAACTTACACGGCCAGTGTTATGACTACATCTGTAATTACACCGTTATCTAGCATTAATTTCTACAAAAAGATTGAACAAGCTCTGGAATTATGAGTGTGTTCTTGATTCTCATTGTTGAATACATCTCAACAAATCTGAAACGACAAAACAATTATAGGCCTTGAACTTACACGGCCAGTGTTATGACTACATCTGTAATTACACCGTTATCTAGCATTAATTTCTACAAAAAGATTGAACAAGCTCTGGAATTATGAGTGTGTTCTTGATTCTCATTGTTGAATACATCTCAACAAATCTGAAACGACAAAACAATTATAGCCCTTGAACTTACACGGCCAGTGTTATGACTACATCTGTAATTACACCGTTATCTAGCATTAATTTCTACAAAAAGATTGAACAAGCTCTGGAATTATGAGTGTGTTCTTGATTCTCATTGTTGAATACATCTCAACAAATCTGAAACGACAAAACAATTATAGGCCTTGAACTTACACGGCCAGTGTTATGACTACATCTGTAATTACACCGTTATCTAGCATTAATTTCTACAAAAAGATTGAACAAGCTCTGGAATTATGAGTGTGTTCTTGATTCTCATTGTTGAATACATCTCAACAAATCTGAAACGACAAAACAATTATAGCCCTTGAACTTACACGGCCAGTGTTATGACTACATCTGTAATTACACCGTTATCTAGCATTAATTTCTACAAAAAGATTGAACAAGCTCTGGAATTATGAGTGTGTTCTTGATTCTCATTGTTGAATACATCTCAACAAATCTGAAACGACAAAACAATTATAGGCCTTGAACTTACACGGCCAGTGTTATGACTACATCTGTAATTATTCCAGTTTCCATAGATCGTAACATTTGTAAGACCTTTTAAACCTATAAATATTTCGCCCCCTCTTGACAACAATAGTTAAACAAATATAGGAGATCCAAACACTAATATTAATAATTACTAACGTTTATATGGTAATATGATTTATTTACTTTTCATTGAATGTAATAATTTATTTATAATAATGTAATATAAGGTTAAACTACAGCTACGAATTTACTGTTGTCTACGAGGTAAGGATTCTAAACTGTGGGAGGAAGCCACTCTCCGAGATGAAACTTCAGAATAAATCTGCCTACCTCTGAGTGTTAGCCGCCAGTCCACCCTCTTGTTTCCAGGAATTTATAGCTAATAAATAAATCGGGTTCAAGCATACGAGGCTGAATCGGGTAAAGGTATTGATAGGAGGGTGTAAAATTTGCACGGCAAAGTGAAAACATTATTTTTTCAATGTGTATTTAATTTGGTATACGTTTTGCGTAGTAATAACTTTTACTGACTGTGTGTCATAATAATGGCAACTCGGTGCAATCTAAATACAAAGGATAAATGATGAGGTTGGAGCAATAAACATTTATCTCTCAGCAGTGAACTCTCTCTGTTCAACTCGGACACCAAAAATCCACATTCTCCGTGAACGGGTCTGCTCTAACTCCGAGCTCTTGTTTACCAATACAGAACCAAACAGTGAAGTCAGCATTCTACAACTTGGACCGTAAATCCTTCATCCGAACTGCTTACGGCAGCATCGCCTGCGGCCGGATAAAACCCGTCCACTCGTACTTGCTTGCTGTATACTGTACCCTCTACCTTTTACCCACATTGATCGTGCTTGTGTGCTCAGGTGTCAACCTTCATCTAAACTGCTTACGGCAGCATCGCCTGCGGCCGGATAAAAACCCGTCCACTCGTACTTGCTTGCTGTATACTGTACCCTCTACCTTTTACCCACATTGATCGTGCTTGTGTGCTCAGGTGTCAACCTTCATCTAAACTGCTTACGGCAGCATCGCCTGCGGCCGGATAAAACCCGTCCACTCGTACTTGCTTGCTGTATACTGTACCCTCTACCTTTTACCCACATTGATCGTGCTTGTGTGCTCAGGTGTCAACCTTCATCTAAACTGCTTACGGCAGCATCGCCTGCGGCCGGATAAAGCCCGTCTACTCGTACTTGCTTGCTGTATACTGTACCATCTACCTTTTACCCACATTGATCGTACTTGTGTGCTCCGGTGTCAACCTTCATCTAAACTGCTTACGGCAGCATCGCCTGCGGCCGGATAAAGCCCGTCTACTCGTACTTGCTTGCTGTATACTGTACCATCTACCTTTTACCCACATTGATCGTACTTGTGTGCTCCGGTGTCAACCTTCATCTAAACTGCTTACGGCAGCATCGCCTGCGGCCGGATAAAGCCCGTCTACTCGTACTTGCTTGCTGTATACTGTACCCTCTACCTTTTACCCACATTGATCGTACTTGTGTGCTCCGGTGTCAACCTTCATCTAAACTGCTTACGGCAGCATCGCCTGCGGCCGGATAAAGCCCGTCTACTCGTACTTGCTTGCTGTATACTGTACCCTCTACCTTTTACCCACATTGATCGTACTTGTGTGCTCCGGTGTCAACCTTCATCTAAACTGCTTACGGCAGCATCGCCTGCGGCCGGATAAAGCCCGTCTACTCGTACTTGCTTGCTGTATACTGTACCCTCTACCTTTTACCCACATTGATCGTACTTGTGTGCTCCGGTGTCAACCTTCATCTAAACTGCTTACGGCAGCATCGGCTGCGGCCGGATAAAGCCCGTCTACTCGTACTTGCTTGCTGTATACTGTACCCTCTACCTTTTACCCATATTTATCGTGCTTGTGTGCTCTGCTGTCAACTTTCGGGTTGACTTTTAAAGAGTGTAAAATTTTTAAACACTGTTTCGTAAATTGCAAGAAATTAGCACAATAATTAATTAATAATTTAATTTTTATCTCGTTTGAATTAATGAAAAAGATAATATACATTACAAACCGCGTAGTAACGGCATTCATGTTTTTAAAGACGATGTATTAATTTGTTTATGTATGTTATGTATAATTTTGAAATAAAAAAATGATACAATGATGTAATTTAATATTCTCGTCAAACAGATTTCGGATATTACCGTGTAAATTGTGAAAGAGTCGCTTCGTTGAAGCAGACAATACGTTTACTTACAGCTAGTTTGCCTCATTGTGCCTGCCGTAATGGCGTGTTTAAGAATGAATATAGCCGAAGACAGTTACCTGAAGCCCCACAATGACGGCGAGCCACGTTGTCATTGTGTCCCGAGCAGCGACAATCGCGGCACTTGATTGACGTCATTTATTCAGCCCGCGGCTCATTATCAGGCCGTTTTGGAAATAATTTAACACTTTTAACGACACGTTAGTTTGCGCTCCGAGACAGGTCGTGGTTATAGAACTGCAATTCATTAGTGTTGAATACACGAGTTGGTTGTAATACGTAGAACAGTTGTAATACGTAGAACAGTTGTAATACGGTATCGTGCAGTAGTTCGAAGTAACTTTGAACACGTTAAGAAATTTCATTTCACAACCATAATCGAATAATCAGAGAACTGCATTCTCGTTCAGCTAGTTGCTGACTCCGGTTTAAACGTTTTTATATTAACATCGATACCTAAAATATACGTAAAAATAAATATTATGCACTCTTATCGACAGTTACAATTTCAGCTAACATCTGCCTTTATTTTTGTGTTAGTTGAAAACTTTTTATTATGTAACGGTTTCCGACATTACTAAATACTAATTACAATCTAATTAGACAATGCAATAATCGTACGGATTTTTAATTTCATTTCGAACGTCCATAACTCTATTATTAATGTATGTTTTACCGAGTCACGGCTCAATGTGGAAACATACGAGTAACATCGCCAGGAATGAAAGAAGATCGACGCTGCAGCGCGTCTTAGCTGCACTCTCGACTTGTCGGTGATAGATTGTGACATGACTTCAGCGGCAAAGTTGTGCCGAGACCAGTGTGAAGTCAGCTGATAAGATTAGTGTTATCAGCGTGATTGATGCGGCTTCCCCCTCCCACCCCTCCCACCACTAATCGTAATACTATCCGCGTTCTTCTTTCGCGGTCTCCAATTGGACCTTAACACATATCAAAGGAAAATTAAATGTTTAATGTTATTACCTCATTCTAATAATTCATCACAAGTAATTTGTATTTGATTAAATCTCTTTTAATTACGCTTTGCAGTACTAAAACTCATAAAACCGTGAAAGGTCAGACTCCTTTCTTCGTGCAATATTCGTTTATTTAAATTGCCAACCCATTTATAAAAAGATTGTGAATCCAAAACTACAGATCCTAAACTGAGATAACCAACAAGGAAAACATAAAGTTCATACAAACAAATGTATATATCAAATACCGAGAGAAAATGAACGATTAGCCTATCTAATACAACAAGTAATAACAGCAAGTACCAAGCAACACAACAACACATAATATGATTGAGAGGGAAGTAACAGGTCACTAAAAATAAGCAATCTTAATAACAGTAAATAACAATTAACAATAAATGAAATTAATCGCATAAAACCTAGGTCCACAGTTTGATACTGACAACATAAGTCTAACAGAGGCAAATAATTAATGCATGACAAAAAGTTGGAAGAAAAATTATCTTGAAAAAATTTATATATTCCAATAATTTTGTTTTAACTCTTTCGATGTTACTAAAATTTTGGGTAATTATTATTATAATGATTTTGAAACTTCTGTGTCATTCCCAGGCTGCTTGCTGGACGTAAAAATATTCAAACTGTTCATTTTCTTTGGTTTATCCAGTTCATAAAGGAATACAACTGTTTTCCAACGAAGGATTTTTTAAATTGTTAATCAAACAAGTGTTATCTGGCCGAAGTACGAGTAACGTGTCTCGTATTTTTGAGCACAAATTCTGACGGAAATTCGAGGAGTGCGAGGGGAGGAGTGACGGCTGAGCCGGAATCCTGAGTGCGAAGGGAGGAGTGACGGCTGAGCAGGAATCCTGAGTGCGAGGGGAGGAGTGACGGCTGGGCAGGAATCCTGAGTGCGAAGGGAGGAGTGACGTCGGGGCAGGAATCCTGAGTGCGAGGGGAGGAGTGACGTCTGGGCAGGAATCCTATTGCTTCCGGAGCGACGTTTGATCGTGATGCGAGAGGGTTAATCGACCAGAACTAAGTCGACATCGAGACTGAGGGCAGACACCACCTTAAACACACACACGTACTACACGATAGCTACGTTATTAGGAGGGATATGAACGATTCCTGTTCTATCGTTCTTGATCTTGCTAATTATCTTGTACTTATGTTTGTGGTCGAGCAGACGGTTTCTTGTTTTTGGTAATTCGGAGTTACAACCTGCTCTGATAAATTTTCAGGGGGACAGGAAAATAGAAACACAATTTTATTATTTCTCATAAAGTATAATAAGTACTTATTAATAGTTCATTAAAATAGTGATCGGATTTTAAAATATTGTAATAAGGTACGTAGAGAAAATGCTGAATATAAGATGAAGTAGTATTTTACTATATGTACGATATTTTAGTTAGGTGGATGTTATGTTTTTAAATGAATAATGACTTAAAATTGTTTTATTATTTTCTAAATCTTTTGCAACTGTCTTCTTTCATCTCCAACTAAATACTATCTGAAGTGCTTACAATTTTGGCTGTCCTATATTTTTAACGAGAAAAACATAAACCAACCGGGGAATAGAACTCATGATAGGAAACGTAAACTGTTATTTCAGTATTTCTCTTGTTATCGCCTTTATCATTTTTAAGATTATTTAGCTGTTTTATATGTATGTGAGTACAAATTATTATTATCATTAACATATAAAAACAACAATTTAATTTAATCATTTCTGGTTGGTATTTTGTGCAAAGCGCCATCAAAAGTCAGCCGATCTAGTGAAAATAAATCTTAAGAAGTCTCTGTAATGGTTTGGGAAACATTGTACTTATTATTGATGTCATTAGCATTTACAACAGTGTTTGTCTACACAATGATCACGGAAGCCTACGCCTATGTTCGTGAAGGCGATTCCCTTAAATTAGTGTGATTTCATATACTGGATTAGAGATTCATATTGAAATTTTTTCTCTTTCAGAATTTTAAATTATTACAATCCTTGTTTAATGCAAACATCATATTAAAACTTGTAAACATTGTTGTAAATAGATCAACCTTCAAAGAATCGTTTCATGAGAACAAATGCCTCATAAAGGAACATGATGATAAATATAAATTAGCCAAACAGTTTCACTCTTTATATTCAATTAGTCGGACAGACTATAATGTTCCTCGAGATTATACCTGAGGTTATTATTACTTCCCCCACCCCACGGTTGTATGTACAGTGGGGGGGGGGGGAGTTCAACAAGTGTGTCTAGCGAGCCGACCCCCGGGGTAATATCGTCTTGGATAATCCCACCTTGTTTGCCCCGCAATCTTAGCGAGTCCGGAAATTGGCCCTGAATAATTATCAGCGCCCCCTCCCCCCCGAACCTACCCTAAGGCCACCCCAGCGCCGCTCAGCGACTAATATTTATAAGCTGTTTAATTAATGCAGTGTTTACAGCGACGAGTCGAGCGGTGAAAGATGGCCGCATTACGATTTTTAATCTATCCTATGTGGGCGCGGATGAATATTAAACCGGAAACAGGGATCTTGTAGGTGATTATGGAGCTGCACGTAGAGGCAGTGGTGTGTGACGGCTTGTAGATGAGCGGTAATGAAAACAT
Organism: Homalodisca vitripennis; assembly: GCF_021130785.1. Lineage (NCBI taxonomy): Eukaryota > Metazoa > Arthropoda > Insecta > Hemiptera > Cicadellidae > Homalodisca > Homalodisca vitripennis. The sequence goes on from NC_060207.1 coordinate 248,928,721, forward strand.
TAATATCGCGTATGTTGTGATTGTATCGTTGTGGGGCGGGTATGGGGCGGGTGTGGGGTCGGTAGGCTGATAGTATCTCAGGCAGTTAGACAGAGAGAGAGAGAGAGAAACAGTTTGTGTTACACTTTACGGTCTGTCTGTGCGTTACAATTAGAGGGATCACTTATATTGCAGAATAACTATTTTGTACCGAGCCAATCAAGATATAGTTAAAAATGTTTAAAATTGCCTGGACACTGGACAGTGGCTGTTGTGGGGCGGGTGTGGGGTCGGTAGGCTGATAGTATCTTAGGCAGTTAGACACAGAGAGAGAGAGAGAGAAAAACAGTTTGTGTTACACTTTACGGTCTGTCTGTGCGTTACAATTAGAGGGATCACTTATATTGCAGAATAACTATTTTGTACCGAGCCAATCAAGATATAGTTAAAAATGTTTAAAATTGCCTGGACACTGGACAGTGGCTGTTGATTACAAATCACAATTTGCTGTATGGCTTCAATACCAAACTGTGTCTATTTAAAGGTTGTGTTCGTAAAATATATTTAAATCTCGTTCTCACTAGTAGATTAATTGATTACACTACTAATTGCTAAGGGATAAATTATAATATATTTTTCCAATTATTATTCACTTTAACCTTTTTGTTGATTCTTTAAAACATTTAATTCAGGAGTTAAAATGTGTCATAAGAAAACGTAGATTTAAGCAAGTATGTTTTATATGTCCACGACTAATTCCAAAACTTCTGTTGACATTGCTGTACAAATTACTAAATCGTGGTATAATATTTTGTCAAATTTCTATATGGCCGGGCCAGATACATGGAAATTGTTTTTAACCAAGTGTTCTAATAAAAAAAGTATTGTTTGTTTCAATTTTATAATCATTACTATTTAATACAAAAACTATACACTAAGTGTTAATGACAAGTCAGAATGGTAAGGCTTGTAAAGGTAAACTAAATAAACAGCGATTTCGCTGATCCGAGGAACAAACAGGATAATCCATTATCGGATGGTAAAGGCGTGTTGCGGATTCTAGGTCAGTGGCAATGGAATAAAAATGTATCAGCAGCGCCAGCAGTGGGTTGCGGCGAGCTGATGAGTGGATTGGTGCTGACTGAGGCGGTTCAGCAGGTAAACAGATTGTCTGGTTCCCGCCAAATGTGATCACTGTTCGCGCCAAATTAACCAGCTGATCGCCTCGCCATTAACAACAACCCGTACATGTCCGCGCCCTTGTATCAGCGCTTGTCGCCCGTAAACTTTTAATTAACTTTCAGTCGAGTTTTTATTTCATTTTACATTTTTAACAAGTTTACCGCATTAGAAATAATAAACGTTTTTATTTGTATTTTATCAATGATCTTTACCGATATGAATAAATAAGGTATTTGAACGCGATTACTATAAAACGTTTGATTAAAATTTAGTTAATAAAATAAAAAACTTCTCCACTTTCTAAAACCAATCAACGATTTTTTATCTAGTATAAATTTTAGTGATAATTTATTAAAAGATCGGGTTGATGATACTTCCTATTCAGCTATGAAGACATGCTTCATTTTATTGTCTAGGAATCAATACGGCCCTCGAGGAATTGACACGTTTACTAGCCAATAAACGCTAAGCACAATAGAGATCAAGTGTTTCAGAGTCTGTAACATAAAATGATTCCTGACTATCAAATAGTGTGACCATAATATCAAAGTATAAACCGGATACTGAGGCACACAATCTAAGAATTAATACAACTATGCGATTGTTAACCTTATAGATTTAAGTAGAAATAGGTTCTGTATTCCTAACAATTTTCGTAACCTTTTCCGGAACCGAACCGAAGATACTCAATACAATGGCATATACTAAATAATTGGACTTTTAGTAAAGAAATGGATTTAGATCTCTGCCTATCAGGTACACTCGACCTTCACGTTCTCAAATGCTGCAGGTCTTGTACATCTAAGGAAGAGGTTAAACCAAATTCATACAACTATTGCTGTAGCACCGAAAAACATTCGTACCCACAGGGAGCTTCCAGATTTTCTCCTTGCTTCAGCTACCCACAAGTGTAATGGATCTACCCACAATTGGAGTCGGAATCTATTTGAACTCTACCCAAGTCCCTACCAGACGTCTCGTCTCCCACCGGTGTGAAGTAAGAACGAGGAGGCTGATACGTCAGCATTCTCCATATAACTTGCATGTGCGAAACATAATATTTGATCTTCCTCGCAGGAACAAATCCCCGAGTTGTCGTGGAAGTACTAGTTGGTACTGTCCGGAATGCTATGACTATGTCTCTGACTTCCTGATACTATTGGTCTGTGAGTTAGCCCTGACACCCTGATACACCCGTACAAACTATTGAACGGCCTTTACGTTCTAATGCGTCCTGTAACAAGGAATGTATCCCACAGGGTCTCAGGGAGCACAGGAGACTGGACCATTGCAGGGGACTTCTGGCTCCCTCCCAAAACGATAAGCTCTCCGTCTTTGGGAAAGAGCTGTTAACCTTCCTCTGCAGCAGATACAGAGTTTTGCGATTGCGAAGTAGAGTTATATCAAAGTAGAGCACCTCGGTAATTAATGGCGCTATCAGTGGCAGAGCGTGTGCTGCGCCCAGCCGAAGAATGCAATGCCAGAAATGCAGGCGGCCACATCCCCACCACAGTCCGACTGTAACACACATACCCCCGGTATCAAATGGTCCATCAGCTCCTACCACACTAGGAGGCCGACTATAATGTGGGATCGCCTGGGTCTTATCGCTATATTTGCCTCTCGTCGCTTCAATGCCGCCGCTATCGCCCCAAATAGCTTTATTGCTAAATTGTCTGTATCTATATTAACTTTCACAGGTACCTTTCCTATTACGTATTACGTCACCGCATATCTTACGTCACCTACAGCTACCGGTAGAGCAACAGATTTGTGCAGATATCCATGTATAAATCCATACCAATTCGCACCGAAGAGCTCAGCAATATTTGTTTCATTGACAACCGTTTTAATAGTACTTTGTACGTTGCAAAACTTCCTTTCGTATACAGCATTAATATACTCGCATTACACTTTTTATTTGAAAAATTAATTTCTCATAAAATGAGTTCTTATTTTATTTGGCCCAATCTTGAAGAAGCATTCAGTAAACTATATAACCATAATGACGAACTGTGGCTTATATTGAAATATTTCTCAGAACTTTTTAGTATCAAGATACCTGAAATTATCACCCTTTATTTACTAATACGTTTTTACGGACGTCGGTAAGGTGAGCAAGAAGAGCCAGAGTCTGTTGAAGCGGACTTCTATAAAAAAATCGCCAAACGTCAAAATAGGGTTTAATGTTTGAAATACTGTTGTTTTTAAAGCCCTATATGTCCCTTTAGTGCCAAGGGGTCTCGTAACGCAACTCGGCGACAATGTGGCGGGTTACAAACGTAAATTTTGGCCTGGCTCTTCGTGATACAGAAGATATACATCGTGGACCTTTTGCAGCATCAAATCTGACAGAATACAGATCAATCAGGGTTAAAGTTAACGAGCTCAGTGTAAGCGGATCTATTGTGGGTACATTGCCCAATGCCGGGAGGTTCCCACAAGTGGGCGCCAATATAGCCAGTGATTGTCGTTGTTAGTTTGTCAATAGTGAGAACAGTGATCAGTACGTCACGTCAGCAAGTATTTCCACATCCGGCGCAATTATATCAATCAGGGTTAACGTTAACGAGCTCAGTGTAAGCGGATCTGTGGTGGGAACATTGCCCAATGCCGGGAGGTTCCCACAAATGGGTGCCAATATAGCCCCAGCGATTGTCGTTGTTAGTTTGTCAATAGTGAGAACAGTGATCACGACAGCAAGTATTTTCCACATCCGGCACCATTATATCAATCAGGGTTCACGTTAACGAGCTCAGTGTTAGCGGACCTGTGGTGGGAACACAATGCCCAATGGCAGGAGGTTCCCACAAGTGGGTGCCAATATAGCCAGCGATTGTCGTTGTTAATTTGTCAGTAGTGAGAACAGTGATCAGTACGTCACGTCAGCAAGTATTTTCCACATCCGGCGCCATTATGTCAATCAGGGTTCACGTTAACAAACTCAGTGTTAGCGGACCTGCGGTGGGAACATTGCCCAATGCCGGGAGGTTCCCACAAATGGGTGCCAATATAGCCAGCGATTGTCGTTGTTAGTTTGTCAATAGTGAGAACAGTGATCAGTACGTCACGACAGCAAGTATTTTCCACATCCGGCGCCATTATATCAATCAGGGTTCACGTTAACAAACTCAGTGTTAGCGGACCTGCGGTGGGCACATTGCCCAATGTCGGGAGGTTCCCACAAGTGGGTGCCAATATAGCCCCAGCGATTGTCGTTGTTAGTTTGTCAGTAGTGAGAACAGTGATCAGTACGTCACGTCAGCAAGTATTTTCCACATCCGGCGCCATTATATCAATCAGGGTTCACGTTAACGAGCTCAGTGTTAGCGGACCTGTGGTGGGAACACAATGCCCAATGGCAGGAGGTTCCCACAAGTGGGTGCCAATATAGCCAGCGATTGTCGTTGTTAGTTTGTCAGTAGTGAGAACAGTGATCAGTACGTCACGTCAGCAAGTATTTTCCACATCCGGCGCCATTATGTCAATCAGGGTTCACGTTAACAAACTCAGTGTTAGCGGACCTGCGGTGGTAACATTGCCCAATGCCCGGGAGGGTTCCCACAAATGGGTGCCAATATAGCCAGCGATTGTCGTTGTTAGTTTGTCAATAGTGAGAACAGTGATCAGTACGTCACGACAGCAAGTATTTTCCACATCCGGCGCCATTATATCAATCAGGGTTCACGTTAACAAACTCAGTGTTAGCGGACCTGCGGTGGGCACATTGCCCAATGTCGGGAGGTTCCCACAAGTGGGTGCCAATATAGCCCCAGCGATTGTCGTTGTTAGTTTGTCAGTAGTGAGAACCGTGATCAGTACGTCACGTCAGCAAGTATTTTCCACATACGGCGCCATTATATCAATCAGGGTTCACGTTTAACGAGCTCAGTGTTAGCGGACCTGTGGCGGGAACACATGCCCAATGGCAGGAGGTTCCCACAAGTGGGTGCCAATATAGCTAGCGATTGTCGTTGTTAGTTTGTCAGTAGTGAGAACAGTGATCAGTACGTCACGTCAGCAAGTATTTCCACATCCGGCGCAATTATATCAATCAGGGTTAACGTTAACGAGCTCAGTGTAAGCGGATCTGTGGTGGGAACATTGCCCAATGCCGGGAGGTTCCCACAAATGGGTGCCAATATAGCCCCAGCGATTGTCGTTGTTAGTTTTGTCAATAGTGAGAACAGTGATCACGACAGCAAGTATTTTCCACATCCGGCGCCATTATATCAATCAGGGTTTCACGTTAACAAACTCAGTGTTAGCGGACCTGCGGTTGGGCACATTGCCCAATGTCGGTGGTTCCCACAAGTGGGTGCCAATATAGCCCCAGCGATTGTCGTTGTTAGTTTGTCAGTAGTGAGAACCGTGATCAGTACGTCACGTCAGCAAGTATTTTCCACATACGGCGCCATTATATCAATCCAGGGTTCACGTTAACGAGCTCAGTGTTAGCGGACCTGTGGGCGGGAACACAATGCCCAATGGCAGGAGGTTCCCACAAGTGGGTGCCAATATAGCTAGCGATTGTCGTTGTTAGTTTGTCAGTAGTGAGAACAGTGATCAGTACGTCACGTCAGCAAGTATTTCCACATCCGGCGCAATTATATCAATCAGGGTTAACGTTAACGAGCTCAGTGTAAGCGGATCTGTGGTGGGAACATTGCCAATGCCGGGAGGTTCCCACAAATGGGGTGCCAATATAGCCCCAGCGATTGTCGTTGTTAGTTTGTCAATAGTGAGAACAGTGATCACGACAGCAAGTATTTTCCACATCCGGCAACCATTATATCAATCAGGGTTCACGTTAACAAACTCAGTGTTAGCGGACCTGCGGTGGGAACACAATGCCCAATGGCAGGAGGTTCCCACAAGTGGGTGCCAATATACCCAGCGATTGTCGTTGTTAGTTTGTTAATAGTGAGAACGGTGATCAGTACGTCACGTCAGCAAGTATTTTCCACATCCGGCGGCATTATATCAATCAGGGTTCACGTTAACGAGCTCAGTGTAAGCGGATCTGTGGTGGGAACATTGCCCAATGTCGGGAGGTTCCCACAAAGTGGGTGCCAATATAGCCCCAGCGATTGTCGTTGTTAGTTTGTCAGTAGTGAGAACAGTGATCAGTACGTCACGTCAGCAAGTATTTTCCACATCCGGCGCCATTATGTCAATCAGGGTTCACGTTAACAAAACTCAGTGTTAGCGGACCTGCGGTGGGAAACATTGCCCAATGCCGGGAGGTTCCCACAAATGGGTGCCAATATAGCGCGATTGTCGTTGTTAGTTTGTCAATAGTGAGAACAGTGATCAGTACGTCACGACAGCAAGTATTTTCCACATCCGGCGCCATTATATCAATCAGGGTTCACGTTAACAAACTCAGTGTTAGCGGACCTGCGGTGGGAATACACAATGCCCAAAGGCAGGAGGTTCCCACAAGTGGGTGCCAATATACCCAGCGATTGTCGTTGTTAGTTTGTTAATAGTGAGAACCAGTGATCAGTACGTCACGTCAGCAAGTATTTTCCACATCCGGCGGCATTTATATCAATCAGGGTTCACGTTAACGAGCTCAGTGTAAGCGGATTCTGTTGGGTGGGGAACATTGCCCAATGTCGGGAGGTTCCCACAAGTTGGGTGCCAATATAGCCCCAGCGATTGTCGTTGTTAGTTTGTCAGTAGTGAGAACAGTGATCAGTACGTCACGTCAGCAAGCATTTTTCACATCCGGCGCCATTACATCAATCAGGGTTCACGTTTACGAGCTCAGTGTTAGCGGACCTGCGGTGGGAACACAATGCCCATTGCCGGTAGGTTCCCACAAGTGGGTACCAATATAGCCAGCGATTGTCGAGCTGATTGGTGCAGTGCCGTAAGGCGTAAGTACAATGGGCAGTCGAGGCTGGCCTCAGGCCAAGCTACTGTTGCCACTCTGGCCTGAGGCCAAGTGTGAGCTGTCACGTCACTACCCTTGTAGTCCTCCATCAGTCGCTGGAGGCCTTCACTGAAATGCTGACAGGGGTAAATTGCTCGGAGAACATCTTGTACCTGAGCTGACGTTGACACGTCTCCGTGCCTGTGTGTGTATGTGTTCTTCGTCTGGCGCAGTAAGTCGCTAAGTCAGCAAATGGGAACTAGGTGTATGCTCAAATTGATTTTACAGAATTCTTCCTACGAAGTTTATATAATGTCTCTCTAACTTTATACTCTTTATAACTTTATAACTTTATTATGTCTCTCTGGGAACTAAATCTTTATACATTAGCTGACATTGAAATAAGAAAAAAGGAACTTATAAATTGTAACTTTCGTTAGTGGCCACTGGATAGGTAATGAAGTTGAATAAAAAATGAAAAGCAGTGTGTTTAGAGCCAATCTTATAAAAATCCTACAACAATTTGGAATTTAACATCTTTGAAAGGCACGTGTATTTATGTTATATATTAACCATTTTAGGAATAACGCCAAAAACGTGTATATGCCAAAACTCAGTTACTTTATATGTCCTCTTTTAATGAAAGTAGAATGTAATATAGCATCTAACTGATTTTGCAATAATCGTACAATGAACGTATTTCGGTAATAGTTAATTAATTACATACTTCAATAAAAAAGTGATATTTTTCTTATAAAAATAATTTAGTAGATGATTTTATTTTTTCAACTTGAGTAACTATTTGGCAACATTTGTCAAGGTCTGAATGTTATGTAATTTGTACCTAATCTATTAAATACTGGACTAATGTTGAATTATCTCTTTATTAGTGATATTAAAAGAATTTATTATTAATTTATATTCCTTTACCTTTTTTGAAAATAACGTGATAATCCTTATGATCCTTAAGTTCCTTCATAGGCAAATCTTTTCTGTAAACCATCGATTTTGGAGTATGGTTAAAATTTGATAAAGTATTGTGGAACTAAAATGATATTGATTTAAATGAAAATGTTTTCTCTCTCATGTTGATGTCTAGGTTGACGTTTTTTTTACAGTAAGATTTAATCTTAAAATATCCATAATTGTTTTTAAATTTCGTAAATATTAACTAGGAAGAAAGCCTGTACTGTCTGTACTCATATTGTACAGACACGGATCTATACAGGTACGATATTTATTCTAAGAAAACTGTATCACGTGACCTGGACAACAATATGTTTATCTGTTGCATAGTGTCGGGCAGAACCTGAAATACGACCTGGAGGAATAGCGCCAACTATTGAATAAAACATATCCTATGTTCTGTGACAATGGGATAGAAGGTTTTGACAGTAGCAAATTCACTGGCAGGATTCAATAGTATCAGGCTATTATATGTGGCTCAGAGCTCGTGGGTCGACGAGTATAAGACTATCTGATCACATTATATACTGTCTCGGAGTGGACAGAGAGAGAGAAATGGTCTCAAACCCGGAGTCGACTTACGTGCAGACAGAGAACCAGACTCAGAGTACCGTGTAGTTGATCGCATTTCACCATTCGGTTATTTCCAATTACTTTTCACTGACAAAACTTTACTTTATTTACATTTTAATGAAAATGAAACTTATCTAAATATTTAATAACTAAGCAATTTCTTTACATTAATTTTTGCCATAAGAGCAATGTTTAATAATGTAAACATTGCAAATTCACACATAATAGTTGCTACCAGTGGACCAATTTCCATTTTATAAACACACATGAAATTGATTTTTGGCCAGGAAGATAATATATTATTTTATGAGCACAAAATATTTATTAAAATAAAGATACCTGAATTAACGAAAAACAGACTTTGTGATTGGGATGGGGATAATTGAAATTTCAATGATAAATTGAATAATCAGTCATTGAAAATTTGAACATAATGACTGTGTTTCAGTTACTCTCAAAATGCAAAACCAAATGAAATGAAACCATGTTTTCTGCCTCTATTAGGAGTGTGTGGTGGAGGTGGGGGTGGGAGGGGAGTTGAGTGTCTTGAAGCCGTCGTAAACTGCAATCAACCGTCCGCGTCGTAAAGTGACCGCGTTGACCGCCATCTCCCTGATAACTGATCTGTTTAAAACGTTCCCCATGTCGTAGCTCATCTCCGGGCGATGCTCTAAAAGCCTGTTTTAGTTCTTCCCTGTCGGTTATTGTTATCTAGCACTCCGCTGACGAGTGTAAGCGATCAACGGACATAACAACCGAGGGGACACGAAAACCTACAGCAGTTCTGCGAAAGAGTGAATCGTATTGAAGAAATCTAAGAGTTTCTAACCCTTGTTCATAATGCTTCGTTACTACTGGCATATGCCTGCATATCGGTTCTTAAAGAAACTAAAAAGTAAAAGTAAAAAAAAAACTATGCTAGGGATATAGTTATACAATTTGTTTATTCTTTTAAATAATATAAATGGAGGAAGACTATGAGAGGGGTAGAAATATATCAAAAAATTGACCGAATCCATCATTTGGAGTGTATCCACATAGCTGAGTTTGTGACTAGGGATAATAGAGACATTGGCTTCAAGTTTACAAAACAGAGGTAGTCCGACGTCAGTATACAACAAGGTGTTTCATGTAATCGATTGACAACATTCCCTTAGTAATAGCTGAGTTTGTGGCTAGGGATAATAGAGACATTGGCTTCAAGTTTACAAAACAGAGGTAGTCCGACGTCAGTATACAACAAGGTGTATCATGTAATCGATTGACAACATCCCTTAGTAATAGCTGAGTTTGTGACTAGGGATAATAGAGACATTGGCTTCAAGTTTACAAAACAGAGGTAGTCCGACGTCAGTATACAACAAGGTGTTTCATGTAATCGATTGACAACATTCCCTTAGTAATAGCTGAGTTTGTGGCTAGGGATAATAGAGACATTGGCTTCAAGTTTCACAAAACAGAGGTAGTCCGACGTCAGTATACAACAAGGTGTTTCATGTAATCGATTGACAACATTCCCTTAGTAATAGCTGAGTTTGTGGCTAGGGATAATAGAGACATTGGCTTCAAGTTTACAAAACAGAGGTAGTCCGACGTCAGTATACAACAAGGTGTTTCATGTAATCGATTGACAACATTCCCTTAGTAATAGCTGAGTTTGTGACTAGGGATAATAGAGACATTGGCTTCAAGTTTACAAAACAGAGGTAGTCCGACGTCAGTATACAACAAGGTGTATCATGTAATCGATTGACAACATCCCTTAGTAATAGCTGAGTTTGTGACTAGGGGGATAATAGAGACATTGGCTTCAAGTTTACAAAACAGAGCTAGTCCGACGTCAGTATACAACAAGGTGTTTCATGTAATCGATTGACAACATTCCCTTAGTAATAGCTGAGTTTGTGACTAGGGATAATAGAGACATTGGCTTCAAGTTTACAAAACAGAGGTAGTCCGACGTCAGTATACAACAAGGTGTTTCATGTAATCGATTGACAACATTCCCTTAGTAATAGCTGAGTTTGTGACTAGGGATAATAGAGACATTGGCTTCAAGTTTACAAAACAGAGGTAGTCCGACGTCAGTATACAACAAGGTGTTTCATGTAATCGATTGACAACATTCCCTTAGTAATAGCTGAGTTTGTGGCTAGGTGATAATAGAGATATTGGCTTCAAGTTTACAAAACAGAGGTAGTCCGACGTCAGTATACAACAAGGTGTTTCATGTAATCGATTGACAACATTCCCTTAGTAATAGCTGAGTTTGTGGCTAGTGATAATAGAGATATTGGCTTCAAGTTCACAAAACAGAGGTAGTCCGACGTCAGTATACAACAAGGTGTTTCATGTAATCGATTGACAACATTCCCTTAGTAATAGCTGAGTTTGTGGCTAGGGATAATAGAGATATTGGCTTCAAGTTCACAAAACAGAGGTAGTCCGACGTCAGTATACAACAAGGTGTTTCATGTAATCGATTGACAACATTCCCTTAGTAATAGCTGAGTTTGTGGCTAGGGATAATAGAGACATTGGCTTCAAGTTCACAAAACAGAGGTAGTCCGACGTCAGTATACAACAAGGTGTTTCGTGTAATCGATTGACAACATTCCCTTAGTAACGAAATCGATCGTCAGATCCGGTTTTCGGTAGAGATGAGAAATGGAAGTCATCGACAGAGCTGACCAAGAAGCAAATTTTATATGGTTCTTATTTTTTAGCTTCACTCAATTATAGGTGACCGCCACACAACTAAATAAAAGTTATAACTTCCCCTAGCTTTTCTATTCCGATCAAAACTACCAAACCGATACATAGTATCATCGCAGAAGTCTTTAATGCCAAGGGATGTGGTGTTCCCGACTGCAGTTGATTAGAGTAACGTGTTGAAACTGACTGAGCTTTCTATGGGCATTTATGGTACGCCCTCTAGTTAGCGTTATTATAAAGTTCTGTGTTAATTAACTATATCTCATTACACAGCATGTTTTCGATAACGAAAATAATTTGTGTTTATCTATCCTGTCAAACTTCTAACAAATGCGGTGACTCACAAAAAACCGAACAAAATGCGTTGTATTATGTATGTGTTAATAGTTAAATAGTAATAGTAGTAATTTTCTATGGACACCGTTTACATGTTACGGAAGGTAAAGAAATAACTCAGGCACCGTACAGTTGTTATTCGAACGTGAATTAAACTGAGAGAGTTTTGCATGCCGCTCATGTCTTGTTTGATACAACCATTTCACCTGGTGAAAAGCTATTCAGACCACTGAATACCTTTCCTTACAAACTGCTCGCACTCCGGATCCGTGTGAGTCGCCGCGCCGTTTATACAGAGAGGGTACATTTGAGAATCGTATCTGTTATTATTCAATAATATCGTTACTCTTATCAATTCATTACATTTTTAGAGGCGTAAAGTTTTTTTAAACGCTAGAGAATGTTCGTTCCTGGGAAAGGTTCAGTTTAAAAGTTTTCAATAACTTTCGTGTTATGTTCATCAAAAAAGCTTTGAAGACTATAAAAAATAGCAAATAATAGAAACCATATTTTACCAAAGCTGTAACATTATTTACCTGGCACTGAATATTATTTTTCGTGATTTTAAGAATGCCTTTTATGCATTTTATGAGCTGTTAATCAAAAAAATTTATTACATTTCGGTGTGCAGTATTAACAATTTTTTAGGTTCAGCAAGACATGTAAAATGATAATATTAAATCAAATAATCCACTTCTATAAAACGTAATTCAGCAATAGCTGTCTTTATTTGACTTAAATGTGATGTTTTTCGCCAAGGTAGATAAATGGTAACTGAATAAATGCATGATCAGCAATACCTCCAAACGTCAGTATAAAGCAATAATACTAATACCTGTATGATAAAATTTAAATTGCAGATGATTATTATATAGTTATATAGTTTTTGCTTGCCCCCATAGCTTTCTGTGTACATTTTAAATTTATTCGTGTTAGAATGTCTTCATCTTTGACCAATTCAAAGATGTATAAATGTTTATTAAAAGTTTTGAACTTGCCGATTTCGCGACTATTCCTGTAAGCTACAGTCGAATCTCGTGTGAGTGGCACTGTAAAATATTTTATAATTGATATCCGTAAACACGTTCTCTTGTGAATTTACCTCCAAAACATATTATCTTCTTTTTGGAGACATGTCAAATTCGATGAAACTGGGAATCGTCAGCTCGTCATTTTTTGTATTTAAATTCTGATTAATTTTTTGATTTCTCCATACCTGGAGTACACACGTCTGATGAAGCTGTAATAGTACATAGCACATATGTAGTTAAAAATGATTAAACTTTGTGGATTAGGTACAAATTGACATATTCTGAACAGTTAATGATAGACAAACTGTTAGTGCGGTACAATACACACATTGCGACTATCGGTCACAGTCAATAGTGTAAAGACACATGGAGAGGTAGATCAAAGTGCAACCGGTAATTTGATTGATATAGTTGCGTCATAAACTTCATAACCTGCAACATTGCATCTGCAGGACCTGCTTATACGTGCAATCGTTACCGTTCACGGCTTTAGTTTTAACTTACGTTCTGTTAGTGGGCTAGTTGTGTGATATCTGTACCTTAAATTTTCTTTTCCTACTGGCTCTGGTTGTTTGTACGAGTTACTCTACGGAGACCTCGATGTAACTTCAGCCCGTACACATCATTCTGTCGTGTACGATTGTGTTCATTAGACACAAAATGCTAGTAAACGGTGCCGTGCCATTAAGTTTTTGTGATGCTTTTGGAGACCTCGATGTAACTTCAGCCCGTACACATCATTCTGTCGTGTACGATTGTGTTCATTAGACACAAAATGCTAGTAAACGGTGCCGTGCCATTAAGTTTTTGTGATGCTTTTGGAGACCTCGATGTAACTTCAGCCCGTACACATCATTCTGTCGTGTACGATTGTGTTCATTAGACACAAAATGCTAGTAAACGGTGCCGTGCCATTAAGTTTTTGTGATGCTTTTGGAGACCTCGATGTAACTTCAGCCCGTACACATCATTCTGTCGTGTACGATTGTGTTCATTAGACACAAAATGCTAGTAAACGGTGCCGTGCCATTAAGTTTTTGTGATGCTTTTGGAGACCTCGATGTAACTTCAGCCCGTACACATCATTCTGTCGTGTACGATTGTGTTCATTAGACACAAAATGCTAGTAAACGGTGCCGTGCCATTAAGTTTTTGTGATGCTTTTGGAGACCTCGATGTAACTTCAGCCCGTACACATCATTCTGTCGTGTACGATTGTGTTCATTAGACACAAAATGCTAGTAAACGGTGCCGTGCCATTAAGTTTTTGTGATGCTTTTGGAGACCTCGATGTAACTTCAGCCCGTACACATCATTCTGTCGTGTACGATTGTGTTCATTAGACACAAAATGCTAGTAAACGGTGCCGTGCCATTAAGTTTTTGTGATGCTTTTGGAGACCTCGATGTAACTTCAGCCCGTACACATCATTCTGTCGTGTACGATTGTGTTCATTAGACACAAAATGCTAGTAAACGGTGCCGTGCCATTAAGTTTTTGTGATGCTTTTAGTACACATTAAGTTAAGAGTGCAGCGTAATTACTTTTATCAAAAACTCTTTTGTCGTCTATAATCCTGTTCCCTTTCCTACTACTTCTTTTTTATTTATTTCCGGCGACTCCACTTATCCTGAGCAACTAACTGTCCGCGTACAATCGGTTCACTATTTGTTCTCCCCCAAGTCGTCGGTAGTAATCCAATTACCGGCAAGACAAAGTCTGGAACAAGCCGTAAACGCGTTAAACGACGTGACTCTACAACACGAACGTTTTAAACAGATCAGTTATCGCAGAGATGGCGGTCGACACGGTCACTTTACGACGGGCCGGACGATACGGCGTGGGATAACGATTTACGACAGGTTTTATCTGCATCTACTCTCAATTGTTGGGTTGTATACGACTAAATATTCTTTTTCTCAAAGTGTCAAATTATGTTTCAGAAACTAGTTTTGTCGAGATGTAAATATTTGGGATGATAAGAAGTAATTTTATTTATAATTATTTTACATTACGTTCAACAACAGCAAAGTTTTTAAGGCGGATTAATCGTTGAAGCAAGTGGTATCACTTTAATGTCGCATACCACAGATTAAGCAAGAATTCATACCTCAGGATTTGTTTCTATGCATTCAGAAATTTACTCCATTGATCTTTTAAGATAGAAAATGCCATAATCCCAATAATTAGTGAATTCCACATAATTTAGCTTATTGATACTACAATTCAGATTTATCTCTAAAGTGGTTTAGATCCACGAATTCGTTTTAGTAGTTTTTAAGGATAGAAAGGGCCATAATATAAAAACTCACTTGCTAAAGGAAGTGTTACATCGTTTTGTATGGTTATTCACGTTGTGTACTGGTTCATTGTAGTTTCCTTAAATTGTTAAATAATATGATACACCTCCATTAAGAGTGACAATGATGAAGACACACGCCATCTGCACGTCGTCTCCTCCGCAGACCCACGGCAGTTGTTCCTCTCTACCTACTCCACCTCGGCCTCACGCCACATGGTACCAATTATCACTTCCTCTACCAAAATGGCGACCGATAATCACCCTAACAATGTATCTGCTGCATAATTGATGGTCGCCTTTTATAGGGATTCATAGTTTACCTAATGGTATCGTTAACATTACGAAGCAGTGTTTCATCGTGAATGACTGGTCTATACTGCACCAAAGAGAGTCTAATTAATATGGTATTAAAATACTCCACAAACAGTTAAGCAAAAACTGTGCACCTCTTGAATATGTTAACTTGGGTTTAGGGTAAAGTGTATGACATTATGGTCGTGTTATATAATGGTCCTTCCCCCCCCCTCCGCGAGGGGTAATCGAATTGTGTATTCAGTGATGACGTCACTCCCTGTGTAAACTTGGCTCGTTGTTTCACTTTTCCATTAGCTTCCTCCCTCGCCCACCCCCCTCTCTCTCTCTCACTCTCTCGCACACCACTTCATCCCCTAGTATGACGTTATAACAGGTTATTTGCGTGTGGGTTAACAGTGAACTAGATTTCTTCAATTTAGATGGCTTGAATACATTGTTGAAATAAGAAGATAGCAAAGATCAAATTCTCATCTCGCCAATACATTTTCAAGAGAGAACTAAGAAAAAGAAACAATATTGAATATAGTGCACTGAATTTGATGCAGACTTCTCAATAATCGCTGAGAATAACTCAACATATATGAGTAGTCTTGCTTTTACATTAATACTCATTGCTTACATTCAATTATCTTGTCAAGTTTTTGAGGTTAAACGTTATTTTACATTAATTATACTGACACTACTCTAAATGTTGTTTAAATTACGTTTTAAAAAACAAAGTCGATCTGGTAATTTAAAGGATTAGAACGTAATTTGTAATACTAATGATCCCTTTCTTCTGTTTTGTTTTTGACGAAATGATAATGAAGAACAAACCTAAATTACAGGATATTTTTATTAGTTGTTCTTCAAATCTTCATAATCCAACCATTGTACTGCAAAACCTTTGGAACTCGTAGAGTTGCTCTGTAATCATTTTGACTGTGGCCAGCATTCAATTTTATTGCTATTGAGGTATTTGCGTATCAACTGAAAACTTTAATATTAATCAAAATCATAAATATAATTTGTATTAAGGAGTTTACAGTAACTTGTAGAATAATTAAATTTGGAAATATTTGTTTAATTAAACACAATTTTGTGATTGATTCTCCATTTAATCAATTACTTTTTAAATTCTTTTGGTCCCGTCAGGTCAAGAAGACGATTTGGTCAATATTGACTGTTATTTTTTTAATAGGATATCAAATTTAACAGATTGTGTCGTCATTTAGCAGTATTTCTGTACAATCTCATAACTTTTGGGCTGATACGTTATCTTCGACATGGATCTATAACATTGTAGTACAAATTTAATTATTTTGTACTTTGTGCGATATAACAATTGTTTGGATGAGAATAATTAATTGTAAACCATCCATAAATTGCTCGTGTTCATTACAGGTTGTATTTGAATGTGTGTTCAGTGGAATTCTGCTCGCCTGCTAACATGATGTGGCTGCTATTTCAGCGTTTGTATTCTGCCCAGGTCACAGGTCGAGTGTTACTCTACAGTCTGTATTCATGTCTTACCACTCACTCGGCCTTATCAGGTTCCAAGCGTTTGGTTACAGGTAAACCAATGAATAAATAAATTCCAATACTTCCTCTTTTTTAACACCTTATTTGTTAGCTAATTTCACGACACGCCTTACATCGGCAGTTTATTAGATTGCTACAGTTTGAACTGTTTACAGAAGGTACGTAGGTATTGTTACTAGTCAATCCGTGCCTCATGGCTATATAATATGGAAATTAAGGTTGTTTAAATTCGTGAAGTATAAACATTAGGGGAAGAATACAAATACTTCTTTCAAAATTTGCATAATATCTTTGATTGACACAATTTGAATTTGATTATATCGCATCAAATGTTCAGGTAAGTCTATAAAGCGTTGTAGGAGTCTCCTCTACCGAACACAGTTAAAAGTGTTGTAAATGGCTAAATTATATTCTGGAATACTCACATGCGTTAGAGCGTTCTGGATTCAGATTGTGTGTCCACAAAATAATACTTTCTGCCTCATTGCAAGTTCTTCCTTCGTACTACACACTGAATATTCAGATGTTAATTTTGAAGAAACCCGTGATTTTGGATATAAACTGTACGGTCTATTGTAATATTGAGTTCAGAAGTTCTTGTCAAGACGTTAGGTCATGTTTCACTGGGAGAGACGATATTTTATTGATGACCGCGAACACCATCTGGCCAAGAGATGCGCATGCTCTGTGTTTATTGTTACCAGCTGTTATTTATTAAAGTACCTCACCTGACCTGACCGTACCAGCTGGCTATACGGACGTGTATCTTACCATCGCGTCCGGCTGCGGCTATCGCGTAATTACATCTTCCGCCTTCACTTTGGGGCTGGCTGCTCTTACGGGTGAACTTTTAACTGTTCGGGAAATCAGTTGAAATTGTTAATAAAAAGTGCAGGGAAGGCAAAACTAAGTTTCATTAATTTGGCCCAGATTCTTAATGTTAACGTCTCAGCCACCGCAGTTCATTCCATGGAGAAAACAACTCCACCCTCGTCCTTTCTAGTGCTCGCAAAAAAAAATTTACATTCCTTCACTGACGTTTATTTCTCAATAGTTAACTAATTACTTTGGATACACGACCCTTACGTGGATGCTATGTCTACAAGGTATATACTCGTATGTATGATAACCGTGTATGATTTCTGCAATGTAACTAGTTCTCTGATGATTACCATTGTCGATTACGTTTTTATTTATAAATTGTATTACATTTGTAAATAAATGTATAATTATTTTAAGTCTGACGATGTAAAAAAAATATCAGTTTCAATGTATTGGCAATTTTAGATTTTCTTAAATTATTTAAAAATAAACCATTTTAGTGTTTATAGTGGTTCAAATTCTTCCTAAACTTGGTCTCAATCCTTTCTTATTGATCTATATCTGTTTTCAAGGCAACGCTATTGTTGTAATAGTTCCAAAATACTTCGACTATTAAGGCTTACTAATAGAGAAAGTGAAGCTATGCGGTCGCTTGCAAAGTAAACCCCAAAAGGGTGAAATTTGTACAGTGGGTGAAACCTTAGGGCGAAAAGTTGAAATAAAATACAAATAAAAATAAAATACAAATTAAAAACGGCTGAAAACTTTTTAAAATAATTAAATGACGGATAATTAAATAGTATATTGTAAAATCCTCCTCAAAGTTAAATAATTACATTCAAAGTGAAATGTTAAATTGCATTCATGAACAAGTACAGTGGGAGTACGATTGTAATTCAGGCATAAACTCAGATGTGATACATTTACATATTTTATTTGAGTGTCGTTTGAAATTCGTGCTTTTACAAATACATTATAAGTACAGATGTTATTTATTGCAATGTCATCATGTCATAACAAGTTATAACATATTATATCAAATATTTACCATACAGTAAGATAGTAGAGTCGAGAAACTTAGTTTGCACATAAACTCCGCCACATCACTGACCTTTAACATGTACACGGGATATTAAACTGTTGAGGGACTTCTGAGAGCCAATATTTGGTTATGCAAACCATGTTTGGATCAGCTTCCAATGAATAAAGGACAAACCAATTTTCTCGGCAAAATAGCTCCAGAATCCCGGAATATCAGTTCACGGAGGATCGCTGTCGCAGCGAAAACTTTCCTACTTGCACATCCTTTACTCCTTATCCTTAACTCTCCCGTCTTCTACTGAACCAACTTACTTGAACTTTTTGTATAAATTTTATTTATTTCAGGGTACGATAAATAAATAAAGTATGTAATGTCTTATTTTCCGGTTCACACTGCGTTAAAACATCGCTTATTATTTTCTTACCGCCTCTTAAGATTATGATAATGACAATAACTTTAAAAGTCACATTTTTCAAACCCCCTCCCCCCAAGGAAAGGTAGTCTTCGCTAACGCTCAGACAAACAACATGCCTGGGATTGATTTCTCCTTGATCACGTTCATTGTGATAAACCCATTACTACAAGTGACACTAATCAGCCTCTGGAATTCTGTAGTGGAGGCTGACATCAGTGGGTTTATTGGTAAGTGAATCAGTAATAGAAATTACTGGGGAAAGTTGAGGGAGAACAGATTTATCTTGAGCTAGTTGAACAATAGTTTTCGTCAATTAAAACTTTTTACAATTTTAAACTGCCATATTTTGTTCTAATTGACTAAATATCCTTCTAGAAGTGTGCAAACGTTGAATCGCAATTACGCATATAATGTTATCGCAAAGATCGGCTTCTTCCTTACTCATAACGCCCCTAGCACACTTACCAGGGTAATTTAATCACAATATAACAGTCGTAACATCTTGCTTACTCGAAGCTACTCTGTAAGAAAGTCAGAATAGGTATTAAACACACGTATAAGCAATGCCATTAGCATGAACTAGTTAACGATCTACGGATCGTTTAGCGAAACGCAAAGTGCAGCAGGAAGCGTGACAACTTGTGAAGTGAACAGGAATACGAGTATACAATTTACCTATTATCGTATGTCATATAATTTATTTCTTAATATTTCACTACAACAGTGAAACACGTCTAGAAAATAATATTTTTAAGCTGTAAAATTCAATAGAATGTACGAAACACATAATGCCATTTAATAATTGGGCAAAGAATCTTTAATGGTTAACAATGGAAACCTTATTGTAAACAATTCGAATTTATGTTAGTTAAAAAAACTAATTTGGAACAAAATTTATATTCCTTTACACTCGGTTGAATCAAAACTAGTCCCAATCATGAAAATAACTTGAATATTAACAAAGCGACAATGCCTTTGTTTGTTTTGCTTTCACGCATAAGCTATTCAACCGATTGTACTGAAATTTTACATGTAAATTCTTACTTTCCCTGAGGTGAACAGGCCTATTATTCTTTCGAAAAGCCCTTCGGGCTACGCCCCACGGGTCTTTAAAAGTACCGAAAATGCCATCTTGGTCTCTAAAGTTGTAAAACACTAATTTAAAGTGTACTTCAAATGTTATAAATTGTTATGCGTAAACATTGTTTATTGTTTTCAGTATATTTACATTTATAGTGAGTACATTATAATGTAAGTAATGTCTAATAACGGTAGGAATAATCATTATTTTTAAAGTCGTTTCATATTTCAGCGACTAGGTAAGTACTCATCTATCTACATTATAAAATGTCCTAAAACATAATATGGTCAGAATTTGACTCCGAAGACTCCCTTTCGTGCAGTCGGCAGGACTATGCTAGATGAAAGTTCGCTGAACTTCGCTTTTGTACTAATATTGCCAGCTTTAAATGTAGCCTAATACATTAATAATATCTTTCAGTTTATAAAGAAACAACCGAGCAGTGTCATTGTTAATGTAGTTATAACTGTACATTTTTTACCGAATAATAAGTATTAGATATAAACGACAATGTTGCTATCTAACTTTCACTATAAATTTTAAGACTGATACAAAACTCATCTCAGTTCACTTTTGACAGAAGTATGCTTCTGTGATTCGATATATATATATATATATATATATATATATATATATATATATATATATATATATATATATATATATATACTTGATCGGGAAAGAAGGCAAAATCAAGCATGGAACAAAACATACTAAGAACAAATAATTATAATGGCCTTAACTATAAACTTTTTGATGTATTTTCTTGATCGTGGCAACAAGGCAAACTCAACATTGGTGGAGTATAATTTACTCGAACAAGCAGAGGTGATACCGAACCATACTCACAACTCACGCACCTACAATACTGAACAATCGTCACAGAATATTCTATAATAAAAATGTCATGAGAATCATAAAAATCATGTAGCAAGTTAAAAAAATCTTCTGTGGTATAACCATATTATGGTATTGTAATTTTTGTGTTTACTAACCTACAAAAGATGCGTTAATCTACACTGAATCTTTAAAATTGCCTGAAAGGAAATGCGATCGTACTTTACCCCGAAGTATTATAATATTTAGGAGGAAGTGAAGGTGAAACTACTCCCTCTGCCGGTAAACAAAGACAAATTGAGGAGCCTTCAGCTGATTGATTATGTATCAGAGGTCCGGAGTGGCGAGCAGGTGAGCTGATGACGGGGCTACGTGCAAGGAGTGTAGATGTGCGTGGTGGGGGGGGAGGGGTATCACATCAATATCACTTGGGTATGGGCTTATAAGTGAGTTAACCACCTCATGTGATCGAGAGAGAGCGTATCGGCATGGGGTTTCGTGAACAGCGTCAAAGAAATCTGCTTATGTCGATAATTTGATTTAGAATATAATATGCAATGAGCATTTCATTAAGATTCTTCCTCTTACAGAAATCCAGCTCTATTTAAGGGGTTCCTTAACGAGATAGTAATGTGTTAGTAAATGTAACATTTAAACTTGAGCTAACGCGGTGAATGTATGCTGCCGAACCGCAAAGATCGTGTTAATATTTACTACTTGGTTATGAACGTTTTGATAAAGTGATGGGTTTAAATATTGTCCGCTGCCTTTGCATATACAGGTTATATCTACATCGCTCTTCATCGACCTTTATTTTTATAGTGATTATCCAACATTCATAGCCTACATTTATAGAACTAGGACATTTACTAAACAGATAAGGACTGTTGCAATATTCACTTATAGTACTTTTCGTGGATGTTATTATGTTACCTAAACCTACAAGTAATTCTACATTAAACAATGTTATAAACTTATAGTTTAAAATATTGTCCGCTGCCTTTGCATATACAGGTTATATCTACATCGCTCTTCATCGACCTTTATTTTTATAGTGATTATCCAATATTCATAGCCTACATTTATAGAACTAGGACATTTACTAAACAGATAAGGACTGTTGCAATATTCACTTTGTAGTACTTTTCGTGGATGTTATTATGTTACCTAAACCTACAAGTAGTTCTACATTAAACAATGTTATAAACTTATAGTTTAAAGTTTACTATGTATTTTATATCAAAGTGAAAATTATTATGTTTTCCCTGGGGACTTTCCTATGTGTGGGGCTGTACCTTATGTTGGAACTTTTGACACTCTTATGGTTTACTCTCCTAAATATGACTAAGTGCCATTACTAGATCTGTATAAATGTGGTTAACCTTTTATAATGTTTTAACAACTGGTTTTTAACTTCTAATTTAACAGTAGAAATAAAATAATTAACATATATATTTCCTACATTTAGAGTTAAGAGGAATGGATTGTTTCCTGAATACCTCTTTAAAATTTAATATCGTAAAATACTAGTATGTTTGTAAAAATATTGAAGACTAAAGAATAGCAAGATCTCGTACACTTGGTATCGTTATACAAGTATTTTACGCTAAACAGCGATATTTCGTAAAGTTATATCTGCCCTTTATTCAGGTGTTAAAACCTGAGACATATTAGTTCAGCGAGCAATGAAATTTATTATCTAAAAATACTGATACCTGAAGAAGAGTGGAGATATTAGTTCTAGAAATGTCACGGTTCACATTTCGTAATGTATACATAGTCTGCGGACGAAGACAAATGTCAATAATTATGATATACTTTTAGATCGTACATCGTAAATGGTGAGCATTACAGAAAGAATTAGAGAGAAGAAAAATATTGACAAAAGGAATTTGTAAGGAATAAATTTTACTCTCATGCCTTGCGTATAACTTAAATGTTATAAATGTTTAAATATAATGAATGGCTGCTCTTTCAATGAAATAAAGTAATTTCGTGACTTCTCGCAATCACAATTGGCTCTTTAGCTACAGTACTCAAGTAACTTGTCGTTCTGTAGCCTTGCCTCCGTCAGTAACGTAACATTCGGCTACTAACTGCTGTCAACTGTCAGCTGTGCGTGACGTCACGCCGCCTACTGCGGGTTTACGTTAGCTCAGATACTTTGCAGCTACTGTACTCCATGACTTGTCGTTCTGTAACCTTGCCTCCATCAGTAACGTAACATTCGGCTACTAACTGCTGTCAACTGTCAGCTGTGCGTGACGTCACGCCGCCTACTGCGGGTTTAGGTTAGCTCAGATAATTTACGGCTACTGTATGACACTGTACTAGAATACATTTCAACGTACGGACATAACAACACACAATTGCTCATACAGGCACATATCCTCGCTTACAACCGCCGGCCAAGTTAGGTGGCGGTAGCGCCGACTGAATATAGGTGGCAGAGGCGGCGATGTCTGGCCTAGATAGAGCACGGACTCTCGTGACGGGTTCTGGTTATTGTCTCATTGTGCTCTTTGTGACTTCGCTAAAATCCCCTTTTATCGAACTATTGAATCGTTCCTACTGTTTGTTCAACGGCCTCTGCAGCTCGGCTGTATATCTGTAGACCGCAGCTCTCTGTATTCTTTCATCGACACGGATCACGTTCACATTTGTACTCCTAAATGAATACATTTTTTAACATTTAAAAGCCCAGAGGATAGTAAAGAAAGCCTTTTAGAGTAAAGTGGAGTAACGGCTACAACATATCACACGTCTGGGGAAACATACATGTTGACCCAACCTAATGGAGCCTCAGATATATTTGCACGCGTCGTAACCCACCATCCCAGCAAACAATGTATAAAATCGTCTGAGAAAGAAAGAGATGATATGCTTTCCGTGCTCACACTCCGATTTCCATGTTCATATAGTAAACAGTGCTAAAAAATATTTTTTTTAACGACAAGCAATAAAAAGTACATATTTTATTTCAATTCAATTCATTTCAACTAAAAACTCAATTATTTGTAAAACTTTCTAAACTGTAAGGAACTTAAAATAATTAAACTTCTGAGGTAACAAAAGCTGTTAATATAAAACATTTGTAGCGTACTACCCCACCGTGCACACACGCCCACGTGTCTCGTTGACTCACCTCGCTCTACCCCCTAACAGGGTATAAAGAACGATACTTTTCATAGCGGATCTCGTTTAATTGAATTTTTCCCCTGACTTAGCCAGGCTATGAATACTAACATCGTCCCATCAGACTGGATCAGTCAGTATGTAAATATACAACAGTAGATTTGTCCAGAAAAGACAATGATGATGTCAATTATTCAACCCTGGGGCATTCCACTCCCCTTCACCCCTCTCCGTAGGTATAACGAGTGATCTATGGCGCTGTCTGGCGGCGAGTGGTGACAAACTACCCCCGCCCAGGTAACTGATTTTGTTTGACAAATGCGCGGGAAAGAGGAACCCGCGGCGGGTCGGTTGCCGCTAAGTGATGATTATCGTATGTCTAAATGCATTTGTCACGCGTCCAAACCACCCAGGGAGCGCAGAAGGGAGGATTCAATTGTGTGGTAAAAAACGCAATGAGATATTACAGCTATTATTTTAATGCAGACTGCTGTGGTGCTGGCTGATGATGAGGCTTCGAAAAAATATAGAAGTGATTACCAAACGATAACGATGTTGGTTAAGTTTTAGAGTTCGTTGCATGGTTTGTTCATTTCTCTTTAGTCTTCATAACTCTTGCCTTATAACTCCCCTCGGCCAAATATCAGTCTTCAGTATTTTCCTCTAACCACCTTCAAAATATTCTTCAAAATAGTCTTCAAAATATTCACTAACCACCGGTTTGTGAATATTTTGACCATCCTTTATTGATTTTGTACTGTCAATTTTGTAAAACAGTAGAGCTTAAAAGTGAACACAAAAACGTAAAAAGAAGTCATCCTTATTTTTATCCAATGTATACAGTAGTTTCGAAGACAAACGAGTTTATTGGCGAGTGAGGACGGGTGAGAAGGTAATCTCTGGTGGTGAACGTCACATCGCCGTGACGATGATGTAGTGGATTTGTCCGCTTGACATCAATCTCAGGGCTAGCCGCTCCACCACATGTATCATCATCTGTTGACAGACCGTACATAAACAATCCTGAGCCTCGAGCTAAACTATTAAACTTCCAGGGTCGCTGTATGTGTTGTCAATATTTGCTGAGGGCTTAGTTGTAAGAGAATGTAACTGGAGTCCAGAGGACACACTAGTCGGCTGCCGGCCGTGTATTGCAAGCTCTGTGTTTGGTTCTAAAGTTTGAAACAGCATTATAAATACAGAAAATAATCTTCATCCATAAAGTGTGTCTTGAGAAACATAGATTGTAGTGTCTCAGTGATAATGAATTGTTAAAATATACGATTATCTGTTAATACTAACGGTGTAATTTATATTCAATAGAAAGTTCCTTTTGAACATTCTACATATAAATATTGTAAACGATGAAACAATTATCGAAAACAATCAACAGCTGACAACGAGATTATCAAACAATTGTATTTTTAACGGTTCATCAGCTTTGAGACGCTAAATTCAAGTTTTCGAAGTGAAACATTTAAAAATTTGAGACGAGTTCCTATTTATAAATTAATTTTAACCTTCAGACCCGTGTTTAAACAGGGTGTTCACACACGTGGCTAGCTGCTGACTTGCGTGCCTGTTAAGATGTTGTAAAAACTAAAAATATAATGATTTAGAATAAACAATGTAAGTACATGTAACAAGAAAATGATGTATTCAGTCAAATAACCTTAAAAGCAACCATAGATACAACTCGGGTGAAGACTGCAATGAAACCACAGCGTCCACAACCTCTCCCACCCTCTCCTCTCACCCTTTACAGACAACTTTAATTGAAAACTGTGTAAACGATGGTTTAACTTAATACAACCAAGAATGTCCGGGAAAAGAATATAATTGGATGCCAATCCGCCCTACACTTTCAGTCTGTGTATAAAATTGAACTGATTTATTAAACTAACTTCTTCGCAAGGTAATGAAGCAAATAATTAGTGTAAACTTTTACCATCTTTGAGATTTGACGAAAGTTCCTTGACTTTTGTTTCTTTTACAGTTTTTATTAGAACCACGTCCATTCTTCCACGTTGGTTCTTCTCTATAAAAGGTAAAACAGGTTCTTTCATCTTTTCCTAGAAACACTCTTTTGTACGAGTATAGATTTAGTAGAATTATGATGATCTAAACATTCTATGTACTGATAGTTTAATTAAATGGGTTTACAAACACATGTATCTTACATTTTAAGTTAACTGAAGTATATTAGTTAAAATTGCCTTGGGGTTACTAGAGAGGTGTTTGAAGGATCCTAACAATTATTGTTACTCAGATCTGGGTCGTGAACGTCATTCTTGCGAGAGAAGGTGGCTGTAGTCATCAAAAATAGGCAAATTAGTTTATTTATATTGAAATATTTAACGATATTTTGAACTAGATGAATAATATTTGCGTCAGAGCTGAAGTTGGCTAGAAAAGAACTTCTCTAGAAGAGAAGGAATTTGGGAGGGTAATAGGACAGAATTCTTAATACCTGCACTTTAACTGTCAATCCTATTTCGCTGTAAACACTGCAAAGTTATCAATACAAACTACCGTATATAAACATCCTAGTCCCTGCCCAACAGTTTACTCAGCAGCAAGCGAAGAGCCGCGAGAAGAGTAGGTCGGGCAAGCCAATCGCTGTAAACACTGCAAGGTGATCAATACAAACTATATAAACATCCTAGTCTCTGGACCGGCGCCAATAGCAGAGTGTCGCTGTCTCCGAGGCTCCCTGGTTTAGACCCGACTAATTTCTACTCGTAATGAAATATGTTTTTGCTCAAGCACGTTTGTGGTGGTCGCTATTTAAGGAGACCCAACGTATAATTTACTGACTATTGTTTAGGCGAATAAATAAGAGGCACCTAACTGACTCCAATTATCAACAATAGATTATGGATGCCTGTGAATACAAATATTCCTAATCATAATATATTTTAATGCTTTCATCAAAACCAAAACTTAATTCGATAACACTCCGTTGTTGAAGTATTGAACGAGTTGAAGTCGTACGTAATGTAAATACATGAACAATCCACAATCTTTCCTATAACATTTCTAGGCTAAAAATCTATTATAATTGTGTAAATAAGTTAAAACTGATTATAGGTCATAAGTCATATCAAATTACTAAGATCCCTAATAAATAATACAGACACACTTAATCAATCTTGAGAGATTAACTGAACTGGAGTTATGCTTATACAGTGTATGTGATTCATTTAGTTTGTAAATTATATTGAACATCAAAGTCTAAAATCCTAACAATAAATTGCACTGCTCTATCCTGAATAATCTTACATTTGGGTTTCCTTACATACGGCCTTTTTCCGGAAAGTTTTGGATTCTGTAAGTCTTTTCGGTCTCTACTGTTATATTAAATGCAGATAGCTTATTGTCAAAGGTGGCAACCTCACATATAAAAATCAAGCAGTTAACCAAGGGAGGTGTGGATGCTCCTGGGGATATTGATGATCGCTCTGTGAACCCAGGACAAAGGACTGGAAATATAACGGTCGGCGAATGCCACTGTCGAGTATTCCAAAGAGCCGCCGACAACGAGGCCCAATCTTCTTGCAGTAAAAGATTAAAACCTCGGAGACAAATGAGACCGGAGAAGATAGGAACATGCGGTGTGGACGCCACCGGTGGTTTGCATACCGAGCAGAGCCAGGTGGTAACTCCCAGAAGACAATGGTAGGACTACTTAGCGTGGAACACGGCTGACCTGTCTAATGAACGGCGAGGGCGGCAAGTCGCAGTGGCCGTGGGAGAGACCACCTGACGGGCAAAAACGGAAGTGATTACTTACTTGTGTTCCAAAGAAACTATAACAGGAAACACGTTAATACATGATGAATTAACGCAACAACACTTACATGTGTCTAAGCTTGCGTCTAAACATGATTGTGTATTTTGTAGAAACATTTACATTTATATAATACAAGCAAAATTAACAATGTTAAGTATTAAAAATCATTTGTTTTATAGTTTCAGATGAAGTTTTAAAACCATAGTTATATAATGTACATTAATAGATTAATTTATACATTAAGACATTGAGGCAATGTCCGAAATCGTATTATACTTTCAAACCTTCCAACGTCAATAACAAACTTTAAACAAGTAACAGATTTAGGATGGGAGGAACATTATTATCACAGTATATCGGATTTGTCTTCAGGTGTTGATATTATCTTTTTTCAAATAGTTCTTAGATAATTTTATCTTGCATAATTGTATTATTTTTATTTATAAAAATACGCAATCAACATATTAGTACCACAAATATCCTGAAATTCAGGCATAGTATTGTTATGTAGTATTTATACTGTATCAGAATTATACAAACCTACTTGTCATTTTTAATTTTGGAATAAAGTTTTCAATAAATTATGTGATGACAATATTCATAAAATCAAGGTGGCTGCATCTGAACTTATTTGTGACCGGAAATACGGGAAAGTACCAATTTGAAATTGAAAAATGTTAGCGGGGGGCAGATATTAAAAATCTGTAAAAGAGATCGTCCATCGTGTGAGTGATGACAGACGCCCTCTGGGCAGACATCCTTCACTCATAGGAACATCGACTCATCACCGTTTAGCGTAATCGCCGTGGACAGTGAGTGGGAACACCGCAGGGAGCGGCTCTGGGACCGCTTTTGTTTCTGTCTATACAAGGCCACTTCCGCTCATCAAAATTCACTCTATCTGTTGATTAGTGTTCTCGTTTCTTCTCCGACCGCGAAATCGATTTCACTAATAGCACTCGTTAATTCACTCCGAGTTATGGACAGTGAATCTACTACATACGTACGTATACTAAAGTAGAGATATCACGCATACATACCGATACACAATTTATTACGGTATGTAACTGTAACTGTCTACTACACACGTACGTATACTAAAGTAGAGATATCACGTATACATACCGATACACAATTTATTACGGTATGTAACTGTAACTGTCTACTACATACGTACGTATACTAAAGTAGAGATATCACGCAGACATACCGATACACAATTTATTACGGTATGTAACTGTAACAGTCTACTACATACGTACGTATACTAAAGTAGAGATATCACGCATACATACCGATACACAATTTATTACGGTGTGTAACTGTAACTGTCTACTACATACGTACGTATACTAAAGTAGAGATATCACGTATACATACCGATACACAATTTATTACTTATGTAACTGTAACTGTCTACTACATACGTACGTACGTATACTAAAGTAGAGATATCACGCATACATACCGATACACAATTTATTACGGTATGTAACTGTAACTGTCTACTACATACGTACGTATACTAAAGTAGAGATATCACGTATACATACCGATACACAATTTATTACGGTATGTAACTGTAACTGTCTACTACATACGTACGTATACTAAAGTAGAGATATCACGTATACATACCGATACACAATTTATTACGGTATGTAACTGTAACTGTCTACTACATACGTACGTATACTAAAGTAGAGATATCACGTATACATACCGATACACAATTTATTACGGTATGTAACTGTAACTGTCTACTACATACGTACGTATACTAAAGTAGAGATAATCACGTACATACCGATACACAATTTATTACGGTATGTAACTGTAACTGTCTACTACATACGTACGTATACTAAAGTAGAGATATCACGCAGACATACCGATACACAATTTATTACGGTATGTAACTGTAACTGTCTACTACATACGTACGTATACTAAAGTAGAGATATCACGTGTACATACCGATACACAATTTATTACGGTATGTAACTGTAACTGTCTACTACATACGTACGTATACTAAAGTAGAGATATCACGTGTACATACCGATACACAATTTATTACGGTATGTAACTGTAACTGTCTACTACATACGTACGTATACTAAAGTAGAGATATCACGTATACATACCGATACACAATTTATTACGGTATGTAACTGTAACTGTCTACTACATACGTACGTATACTAAAGTAGAGATATCACGTATACATACCGATACACAATTTATTACGGTATGTAACTGTAACTGTCTACTACATACGTACGTATACTAAAGTAGAGATATCACGTATACATACCGATACACAATTTATTACGGTATGTAACTGTAACTGTCTACTACATACGTACGTATACTAAAGTAGAGATATCACGTATACATACCGATACACAATTTATTACGGTATGTAACTGTAACTGTCTACTACATACGTACGTATACTAAAGTAGAGATATCACGTATACATACCGATACACAATTTATTACGGTATGTAACTGTAACTGTCTACTACATACGTACGTATACTAAAGTAGAGATATCACGTATACATACCGATACACAATTTATTACGGTATGTAACTGTAACTGTCTACTACATACGTACGTATACTAAAGTAGAGATATCACGTATACATACCGATACACAATTTATTACGGTATGTAACTGTAACTGTCTACTACATACGTACGTATACTAAAGTAGAGATATCACGTATACATACCGATACACAATTTATTACGGTATGTAACTGTAACTGTCTACTACATACGTACGTATACTAAAGTAGAGATATCACGTATACATACCGATACACAATTTATTACGGTATGTAACTGTAACTGTCTACTACATACGTACGTATACTAAAGTAGAGATATCACGCATACATACCGATACACAATTTATTACGGTATGTAACTGTAACTGTCTACTACATACGTACGTATACTAAAGTAGAGATATCACGCAGTACATACCGATACACAATTTATTACGGTATGTAACTGTAACTGTCTACTACATACGTACGTATACTAAAGTAGAGATATCACGCAGTACATACCGATACACAATTTATTACGGTATGTAACTGTAACTGTCTACTACATACGTACGTATACTAAAGTAGAGATATCACGTGTACATACCGATACACAATTTATTACGGTATGTAACTGTAACTGTCTACTACATACGTACGTATACTAAAGTAGAGATATCACGTGTACATACCGATACACAATTTATTACGGTATGTAACTGTAACTGTCTACTACATACGTACGTATACTAAAGTAGAGATATCACGCATACATACCGATACACAATTTATTACGGTATGTAACTGTAACTGTCTACTACATACGTACGTATACTAAAGTAGAGATATCACGCAGACATACCGATACACAATTTATTACGGTATGTAACTGTAACTGTCTACTACATACGTACGTATACTAAAGTAGAGATATCACGCAGACATACCGATACACAATTTATTACGGTGTGTAACTGTAACAGTAGTACATACTACTACATACGTACGTATACAAAACTAGAGATATCACGCAGACGTACCGATACACAATTTATTACGGTATGTAACTGTAACTGTCTACTACATACGTACGTATACAAAAGTAGAGATATCACGTGTACATACCGATACACAATTTATTACGGTGTGTAACTGTAACTGTCTACTACATACGTACGTATACTAAAGTAGAGATATCACGTGTACATACCGATACACAATTTATTACTTATGTAACTGTAACTGTCTACTACATACGTACGTATACTAAAGTAGAGATATCACGTGTACATACCGATACACAATTTATTACTTATGTAACTGTAACTGTCTACTACATACGTACGTATACTAAAGTAGATATCACGTGTACATACCGATACACAATTTATTACTGTAACTGTCTACTACATAGTACGTATACAGTACATACCGATAACCACTGAGATATCACGCAGACGTACCGATACACAATTTATTACGGTATGTAACTCTAACAGTCTACTACATACGTACGTATACTAAAGTAGAGATATCACGCAGACATACCGATACACAATTTATTACGGTATGTAACTGTAACAGTCTACTACATACGTACGTATACTAAAGTAGAGATATCACGCAGACATACCGATACACAATTTATTACGGTATGTAACTGTAACAGTCTACTACATACGTACGTATACAAAAGTAGAGATATCACGCAGACGTACCGATACACAATTTATTACGGTATGTAACTGTAACTGTCTACTACATACGTACGTATACTAAAGTAGAGATATCACGCAGACGTACCGATACACAATTTATTACGGTATGTAACTGTAACTGTCTACTACATACGTACGTATACAAAAGTAGAGATATCACGTGTACATACCGATACACAATTTATTACGGTATGTAACTGTAACAGTCTACTACATACGTACGTATACAAAAGTAGAGATATCACGTGTACATACCGATACACAATTTATTACGGTTTGTAACTGTAACAGTCTACTACATACGTACGTATACTAAAGTAGAGATATCACGTGTACATACCGATACACAATTTATTACGGTATGTAACTGTAACTGTCTAC
Organism: Homalodisca vitripennis; assembly: GCF_021130785.1. Classification (NCBI taxonomy): domain Eukaryota; kingdom Metazoa; phylum Arthropoda; class Insecta; order Hemiptera; family Cicadellidae; genus Homalodisca; species Homalodisca vitripennis. The sequence continues at coordinate 248,961,308 of NC_060207.1, forward strand.
TACATACGTACGTATACTAAAGTAGAGATATCACGCAGACATACCGATACACAATTTATTACGGTATGTAACTCTAACAGTCTACTACATACGTACGTATACAAAAGTAGAGATATCACGCAGACGTACCGATACACAATTTATTACGGTATGTAACTGTAACAGTCTACTACATACGTACGTATACTAAAGTAGAGATATCACGTGTACATACCGATACACAATTTATTACGGTATGTAACTGTAACTGTCTACTACATACGTACGTATACTAAAGTAGAGATATCACGCAGACGTACCGATACACAATTTATTACGGTATGTAACTGTAACTGTCTACTACATACGTACGTATACTAAAGTAGAGATATCACGCAGACGTACCGATACACAATTTATTACGGTATGTAACTGTAACAGTCTACTACATACGTACGTATACTAAAGTAGAGATATCACGCAGACGTACCGATACACAATTTATTACGGTATGTAACTGTAACTGTCTACTACATACGTACGTATACTAAAGTAGAGATATCACGCAGACGTACCGATACACAATTTATTACGGTATGTAACTGTGACTGTCTACTACATACGTACGTATACTAAAGTAGAGATATCACGCAGACGTACCGATACACAATTTATTACGGTATGTAACTGTAACTGTCTACTACATACGTACGTATACTAAAGTAGAGATATCACGCAGACGTACCGATACACAATTTATTACGGTATGTAACTGTGACTGTCTACTACATACGTACGTATACTAAAGTAGAGATATCACGCAGACGTACCGATACACAATTTATTACGGTATGTAACTGTGACTGTCTACTACATACGTACGTATACTAAAGTAGAGATATCACGCAGACGTACCGATACACAATTTATTACGGTATGTAACTGTGACTGTCTACTACATACGTACGTATACTAAAGTAGAGATATCACGCAGACGTACCGATACACAATTTATTACGGTATGTAACTGTGACTGTCTACTACATACGTACGTATACTAAAGTAGAGATATCACGCAGACATACCGATACACAATTTATTACGGTATGTAACTGTAACTGTCTACTACATACGTACGTATACTAAAGTAGAGATATCACGCAGACATACCGATACACAATTTATTACGGTATGTAACTGTAACTGTCTACTACACACGTACGTATGTAACTGTAACTGTAACTAACTGTAACTGTAACTGTAAGGTATCGCGTGACGTTGTGCTATAAACTGAGGCAGTACTGCAGCTCTGGAGCGACAACGGTCATTTGTAGCCTTTCCTCCCTAACCGCAGTTCACCGCCCCTATCTGCATAATCATAATTTAACTTAATGCTATTGTCATGTATTACGATTAACGTGGATTAGTTTTAGTTTTGTCGTAATGGTAAACGTAAACTACGTGTAATAAGTTACTTTTTGTTATTTACTGCGGATGTAGAAAATTTCAATGTGCATGAAATAGTAGAGAGTTTAAAAATGGTTCCATACATACTCTATTCTTTAGTAAATTTCAGGTAAATTTCTTCTGAATTCAACTGGGGGTTTTCTCTGAATTTGCTTCCCCTGTCCCTATCACGACTATAGTCTCTTGTTCATACCGCATTCAAACAATACATTTAAATTATTTCTGTCTAACTGAGGAGAGCCAACAGATGTTAAACCGATTTTGGATGTTGACGTTAAAAGATGTTGGTGTTGAAACATGTGTTAAACCGGAAAGACATTTGTTGTCGAAACGATTGTTTTTGTCTCGGTGCTCTTCACAAATCGTTTTATAATCTTTAATTGTTTAAAAAATATTTTCAATTACGTAACATACCAAATTTAAATTTCCAAATTAATTATAAATTATACATTTTTTGTCTTTTCAAAACGTTCTGGCATCCAATTTTTAAGCACACCTAACTAAACAATATGATAAATCCATAGAAAACTGGAATGACGACCGTTTGTTTCAAAAGCTGGTGATTTAACAAATTGGCCTGTTAACAACAGCTCACAAAAAGTAAAGAGTCGAGACCAAGGTCTGCAGGAATCCAACCTAATTACAGCCTTCTCCTCGTCAAGTTTCTGTTTTCTCCAAAATATTAGCGAACGTCTGCGGTGGACATTGGCCAATTTAGGCAAAACTCGTTAACCCTGTGATTTTGTAGTCGGGGGCGTTTTAATAAGTGGCCCGTCTTCGCCAATGTTTGCTTCATATTTTCGTAGGGAGTAATTCAATAACGGTTACTCCCTTATGGTTTTTTTCAATTGTGCAATGAATTTACGCAGTAGAAGTGAATGAAAATCATGTCAAAATATTCACAAACCATTTTCTTCACATTATAAACACTATATGTCATTCTACAAATTAATTCTTGATTTTCGTTTAGGCACCCTTGCTTCCTACTACCGTATACTGTTACTCAAAATCTAAAGTCATTGATTTTAAAATAACAATATTTAGTAAGATTCAATATTTGTAATGGACTCATGACACATTAGTAATAAGAACAGAAAATTGTTAACAAAATTTTAATAAAACCTCAGATATTGGTAATTGTATTTGAAATCGTAAACATAAAAAATACATGGGTTTGTTTAGCAACTAGTGCTAACGTGCCGGAACGTTATCAGAACCACACGAACATCCCGGTTTTAATTCGTAATTTAGAGACATAATTAAATTTAAATGTGTTATAAATTTCAACTACAAATGTCAGATGGTTGCCGTCTGTATGTTTTTGTTAATTATTAAACACCCCTTTATTGGCATTACAATGTTTTTTAAATTTTAGTTTTTGGGTTAAGACGTAAAAGTTAAGACAATCCTAATTAAGAGATCGTGTCTATCACATCGTAGTGCACTCAGTTGTATACCTTACGAGACAATGAGACTACCACCTTACCTATCTATAGGTGTCTGTTATGTCGAAAGTATGCAAATGTTACGTTTTGAGCTCCTTCGTCATCGACTTTCTTTGGATCTCTTCAGATGAACATGACTCCCAGATTCCAGGAGTCACAGAGATACAGCGTCATATGTCAGACGCCACAATGAAAGGAAGGTGAACTGGAGCTAAACTTAACATTCAAGTCCTAATTGACAATTTTTTTAAGGAATTCGTAAACTACATAGATTTAACGCCTAATTTAGGCAAAAATGAACAAGTAGTGAATTTTCTTAAACATGTCAAACAGCACGTTTGACGAAAAGAAATGTTTGGTATAAGACAACTTAAAATACATTTTTAGCACATGTTGTGAAGCTACATTTTACACGCAAGCTGTACTATCCGGAAACTTACGAGAAAAGGTTAAAACACGATTTAAAACAACATTATCTACAAAAGTTGTTTGAAGGTTCCATTTAATAAAATTACTGTTACATTTTTAATAATTTATAATATATATATATATATATATATATATATATATATATATATATATATATATAGTAACTAATTTCCATAATAACTGCTGGGCCGATTTTATTAACATCTTATACTGACATCCTGACGGCGACTGGCCAACATATAGACGCCTAATCATATTTTAAAAAGTTCTCCAGGCTAAGCCCCTACTGGTCTTGACTCCCTTTTTCGCTTAATCAGCAAATCAGTAGTAAATATTTTTAGACATTATAACTTGACAACACATATTTTTATTTTAGAGCATGAAGTAAGCCTTAAAGTAGCAACTCTTCTTATTTTAACCTTCTGTGTAATAATCACTGGTAAGCACCGTGGTTATCCAAATAATGAAATAGAAAGTTTTAGTATAAATATATTTATAACTGTAAGTTTTAGCAAATATGAAGTGTGCAGTTCTCGATCATGAATGTAATGCAAATATCAAATATAAAGATAATGCGTAATTTTTACTACATATATAAAGACTGTTATAAAACTCATCTTTGTTATTTTGACTGATGTAGGATGTTTATAAAAACTTACTTACACCACTTAAAAAACATTTATGGCACAGAAATATCTTAGACCGAAATTATCATGAAATATTGGAGAGAACCTCGAGTTGTTCCAGGGGTAAAACTATTTTAATCTTCGACTCGAGGGCCCCAGTACACTGCTCTTTAAACTCATGTCTTAAACGGATCAGGAGATTTTGCAGCGATTACCACCTAACTCAGGAATGTTTATAATGTCGTTTAAAAATAATACTCCTATGGTGTCCCTGTTTTAAATGGGAATTGTGTGCGAAGCCGCGGGTAACTGCTAGAATTGTAACTTTTTTGGTCCCTAATACTAACTGCTCATTTTAGGTGAGTGTGTGTAAAATTCGCTTGCAGAACACACTGAAGTGTGTATCATGCTTAGAACCCGACCGCCCACTGCTGCACTACCAAGTATCGCGTATACCTTAGAACACACTGAAGTGTGTATCATGCTTAGAACTCGACCGCCCACTGCTGCACTACCAAGTATCGCGTATACCTTAGAACACACTGAAGTGTGTATATCATGCTTAGAACTCGACCGCCCACTGCTGCACTACCAAGTATCGCGTATACCTTAGAACACACTGAAGTGTGTATCATGCTTAGAACTCGACCGCCCACTGCTGCACTACCAAGTATCGCGTATACCTTAGAACACACTGAAGTGTGTATCATGCTTAGAACTCGACCGCCCACTGCTGCACTACCAAGTATCGCGTATACCTTAGAACACACTGAAGTGTGTATCATGCTTAGAACCCGACCGCCCACTGCTGCACTACCAAGTATCGCGTATACCTTAGAACACACTGAAGTGTGTATCATGCTTAGAATTTGACGACGAACTTAGATACCCGGACCGCCCACTGCTGCACTACCAAGTATCGCGTATACCTTAGAACACACTGAAGTGTGTATCATGCTTAGAACCCGACCGCCCACTGCTGCACTACCAAGTATCGCGTATACCTTAGAACACACTGAAGTGTGTATCATGCTTAGAACTCGACCGCCCACTGCTGCACTACCAAGTATCGCGTATACCTTAGAACACACTGAAGTGTGTGTTTCATGCTGAATATTGAATGACAAACGTCGACCGCCCACTGCTGCACTACCAAGTATCGCGTATACCTTAGAACACACTGAAGTGTGTTTCACGCTTAGAACTTGTTGACTTGAATATTGAATGACATAATTACGATTCACTTAAGTGAAGATCTCCCCGACCGCCCACTGCTGCACTACCAAGTATCGCGTATACCTTAGAACACACTGAAGTGTGTATCATGCTTAGAACCCGACCGCCCACTGCTGCACTACCAAGTATCGCGTATACCTTAGAACACACTGAAGTGTGTATCATGCTTAGAACTCGACCGCCCACTGCTGCACTACCAAGTATCGCGTATACCTTAGAACACACTGAAGTGTGTATCATGCTTAGAACTCGACCGCCCACTGCTGCACTACCAAGTATCGCGTATACCTTAGAACACACTGAAGTGTGTATCATGCTTAGAACCCGACCGCCCACTGCTGCACTACCAAGTATCGCGTATACCTTAGAACACACTGAAGTGTGTTTCACGCTTAGAACTTGTTGACTTGAATATTGAATGACATAATTACGATTCACTTAAGTGAAGATCTCCCCGACCGCCCACTGCTGCACTACCAAGTATCGCGTATACCTTAGAACACACTGAAGTGTGTTTCACGCTTAGAACTTGTTGACTTGAATATTGAATGACACAATTCCGATTCACTTAAGTGAAGATCTCCCCGACCGCCCACTGCTGCACTACCAAGTATCGCGTATACCTTAGAACACACTGAACTGTGTTTCACGCTTAGAACTTGTTGACTTGAATATTGAATGACATAATTACGATTCACTTAAGTGAAGATCTCCCCGACCGCCCACTGCTGCACTACCAAGTATCGCGTATACCTTAGAACACACTGAAGTGTGTTTTCACGCTTAGAACTTGTTGACTTGAATATTGAATGACATAATTACGATTAACTTAAGTGAAGATCTCCCCGACCGCCCACTGCTGCACTACCAAGTATCGCGTATACCTTAGAACACACTGAAGTGTGTTTCACGCTTAGAACTTGTTGACTTGAATATTGAATGACATAATTACGATTAACTTAAGTGAAGATATCCCCGGCCGCCCACTGATGCACGACCAAGTATCGCGTATACCTTAGAACACACTGAAGTGTGCTTCACGCTTAGAACTTGTTGACTTGAATATTGAATGACACAATTCCGATTCACTTAAGTGAAGATCTCCCCGGCCGCCCACTGCTGCACGACCAAGTATCGCGTATACCTTGGAACACGTGTACGTGGGTACGTGGGGAGCACTTCCTCGCCCCTAGGGGCCGGTAAGAGACCCGCGCACGCCGCCAGACTTGCATCTTTCACGCGACATTTCTTGTTACTGCTTGTGTATTCCGTATAAAACGTTTCGGTTGATTACACTCTTGCTTACTTAGTCCAAGTACTTTCTTATACGTTATACATTTTCTATGTCAAGGAATTTATAAATACAAACGAATTCAAAATTTCTCAATCAGATTCAAATCCGACTGCTTCACCAAAATGCCCAATCTGCCACTAACAAGCTTGACGAAATTCAACTGATGTGTGCAGAAATGAAAACAGATGTACTTGTTCTAACTGAGAACGGTTTTAATGACAAGAACATCGACCTATGCAAAATTCCAAATTTCACATTGGCTAATTCATATTGCCGACAATTTTCCAAAGGAGGAGGAGTCGCCATTTTTGTAAGAAAAAAACTATACTTTTTCTCCATTTTCACCCGTAAAAACTATCGAAACAGATTTTGAAGCAGTTGGGATAAAATTCAATTCAAACAGATCAAAATTAACCATCATCGAAATCTATAGGTCTCCCAATGGCAATGAGGAAAATATTTTTACACATTTTGAAGCCCTACTGATGGATTTGACGAGCCATCAACAGGATTATGTCATAATGGGTGATTTCAACATTAATGCAATGGACACTAATCATCCTTCCACCAAACGATTTGTTGACTTGTTAAGGTCATTTGACCTAGAATTGTTAGTCAAAACGCTAAAAGGGTAAACAACAAATGGATAACTAAAGGAATTTTAGTTTCTAGAAAGTTTTCTAAAGTTTTTCTCAGAAATACAGAAAACGTCGCACAATGAAGAATTAAAGCGGTTTTTTCGAAATTACAAACTAATTTACAGAAAAGTTATCCAAGCTGCAAAGGCATATGATGTTTCCAAAGCAATTATATCGTCCAAAAATATTTCTAAAACTGAATGGGACATCATCAACAATAAAAACAAATCATGCAACAAACAAATCAAATTAAAAAGTGGTTGTAGACTTGTGGAGGACGCGGTGGAGGTTGCAAATAGGCTTAACAGATTCCTCGGATACCTTGCTTGTGAGCAAGGCCCTTGCCCATCGCCCCCACAAGGAATCCCAAGACGAAGGCAGAGTCCAGTAGCCTCCCTGGCACTAGCACCTGTCGTTGAGGAAGAGCTTGAAAAAATAATTCAGCAGCTCCCAGCCAAAAAAACAAATGATTTAAATTCAATGTCAACGTGGCTCATAAAAAAATGTTCAAAGCATATTGTGAGACCATTAACCCAATTAGTAAATTTCTCTTTTGAACAAGGAGTTTTTCCCCCACTCCTCAAAACCGCTAAAGTAACCCCTATTTTCAAGAAAGACGATCCCCAATCTCCACAAAATTACCGGCCTGTCTCAATTTTGCCAGTTATGAGCAAAATATTCGAAGAGCTTTTCTTGACACGAATGCTTTAATTTTTGAATAAGCACAACCAGCTATCTGAAGACCAGTTTGGCTTCAGGAAGGGCAAGTCGACAATAGACGCTGTTGTAAATCTTGTCGACATGGTTGTAGAGGAACTAGAACGTCGGGATCACACATTGAGTGTGTTCCTGGACTTATCGAAAGCATTCGACTGTGTTGACCATGTTACAATGTTTGACCAACTTGAATCCCATGGCATACGAGGCGTGCCTCTCCAGTGGCTCAGATCATTTCTAAGCCACAGAACTCAAATTGTCCAGATCTCAAACAAATTATCTGAACCAATTCACCTGAGTTATGGTGTCCCACAGGGTTCAATTCTCAGTCCAATTCTCTTCCTGATCTATGTCAATGATGTAGGTTTATCACTTCTGCACGGAAGACTAGTGCAGTATGCTGATGACACGACTCTCTGTTTCACTAGCAAATCAAAATTGATTCTGGAACAGCAGAGTTTTGTTGAAATTAATAACTGCGTCCAAAATTTTAACAGCCTCAATCTTAAAACAAATTCTGCAAAATCCAATTTTATAAATTTTGCTTTACAATCAGTAGATAGTCATGATGAGCCAGCCGTTATGTTGGCTGACACTATGCTGGACGAAGTATATTGTTCGAAATTCCTGGGAATATACCCAGATCGAGGGTTGACTTGGAACGATCCCATCGACCACGTTTGCTCCAAATTGGCCGGTATTTATGTTTTGAGGTCTCTAGCGAAATACTGCCCGAGTCAGGTTCTGATGATGGCGTATTATGGCTTGATTTACCCTCACCTCACTTACGGGTTGGTGTTGTGGGGAGCTTGTGCAAACAATCAATTCCTGAGAGTGTTCAAGCTGCAAAAAAAAGCAATCCGCATTATCGCTAAGCTGAAATTTAGAGAGTCGTGCAAGGAAGCCTTCAGAAATTTGCAACTGTTGACGCTGCCGATTCTCTACATCTTGGAAACAACTCTGTTTTGTGTGTCTAAATGTGCCATGACGAATGGCCGAGACATACATGTGTATGAGACCAGAGGCAGAGATAACTACCGAACAGGCAGGTGTTCATTTCGTCAATAAGTTACCAGATTCAATTAAAAACACTCCAACGCTCAAAGTGTTAAAAACTTGTTTGAAACGCTTTTTAGTGTCACAAACATTTTATAATGTTGACGAGTTTTTTGCTTATGATTGGGAGACCATCAATTAAAAAGACTGCCAAAATTCGTCGCTGGAAGTGGGAATAATTGGTGAATGAATGGATGTAGGTATGTTTGAAAAATTGTATGTTTGAATGAGATTTATTGTGGTGTGTTTGACAAAAATTTTAGCAAGTAAAAAGCAAAAATGTGACATTTGCCATGCGTTGTATAATGTTCCGGCAATACAAATTTGATTTGAAATAAATACATACATAATAATATATTGAAGGGCTAACTCTAAAATACATGCATACGTGCATGTACGTGCGTTATATGGGAATCCGATAACACAATGTTGAACTAGGTAAATACTGCAACACTTAAATTGCTATATAGCATTATAACATCAATTCATACTGCAAAAAACTATTATTTCTTTGATAAACATTTTTAAAATGAAATTAATAATTTTATTTTTGGTCTTGTATCAGATTTATGACACACCTTTAAGTATGTAACTGACTCATCAATGCTAAGTGTTAATTTTCATTAAGTAACCCCTAGCTAATGTTACTACTTTCCCCTTGAAATTAATACGAAAGCGAGTTTTTATGATAAACATCTCTTTCCATTAATTTAGAAATTCCATACAAATATATTATGTATTTTTATGCGAACTATTGAAACGTTAGATGTCTGAAAATGTGCGAAATATTCAAAGGACGATAACGATGAATGGTATCCGAGCTTCTAACGTCAATGTATTCCCAGTTATTACGCAACAATTAATAAAGTAGGGTAATTGTAAAGCACTTACAACGTCTCGCATATTTTCCCTCGCAAGTCGACATAATGTTTACGAGTATTCCCAGTTATTGCGAAACAATTAATAAAGTAGGGTAATTGTGAAGCACTTACAACGTCTCGCATATTTTCCCTCGCAAGTCGACATAATGTTTACGAGTATTCCCAGTTATTGCGAAACAATTAATAAAGTAAGGTAATTGTAAAGCACTTACAACGTCTCGCATGTTTTCCCTCGCCGGTCGACATAATGTTTACGAGTATTCCCAGTTATTGCGCAACAATTAATAAAGTAAGGTAATTGTAAAGCACTTACAACGTCTCGCATGTTTTCCCTTGCCAGTCGACGTAATGTTTACGAGTATTCCCAGTTATTGCGAAACAATTAATAAAGTAAGGTAATTGTAAAGCACTTACAACGTCTCGCATGTTTTCCCTCGCCAGTCGATGTAATGTTTACGAGAGGATGTAAACAGTTGTGAAAGCCTAGCAATGGAATATAATTTACTGTCAGCGCCAGTATTGATTTATGGCCAACATTGCACGGTAATTTCACTATTGGTTTACAAACAATTGTTGCCAGTCTGTCTGTCGGACAGTACGTAAACACGAGTTATGAGCTCAAATTATTCCTTCCGTTTCCTTATTCGACGGAGTTTTAAATGTATGTTCCTATAATACAGGGGGAACGTACACATTTTTATTTTAACGTAATGCAGTTGTGTATCTGTCGAAAATTTCATCACACGACTCTAATTAATAGTGTATTGTTAAATGGGAGGTTGTCAAATAAATTCCTGTTGGATCATGAAATTTGAAAGTTGGAAGAATTAAAACATCGCACTTCGAAGCCGACTGAAGGGTTAAAAGAGAAAAAAACTTCTGTCATGTTAATAATCAGTAAACACAGGGTCGAGTAAAACAAATATTTCTTTATACACGAGTAGTGTTTGGAAAATAGATCTATAAATATCGGATGTTAGAAATAAAATGATTAAAATGTTTTAATATTTGCAAGTGCAGAATACTTAGCCGTGGTTATTTTTCGGGAACACACAGTCAGTCGGCCCTTTAGGGGGGGGGGGGGGGTGAAGTGTACAGGAAGGCAGGATTAGCCACTAAGCCTGTTGTTGGACTCGGCACAATTTGTTCCTCAGATAACGTTCTACAGTACAACAGATTAGAGTTTCCTCCGCTCGCGAGTGTTTATCGTAATTTATTCCTCTCTATGTCGCCGCCACTTGGAACACAAGAAGTACCCCTGATCAGTTGAACTAATGGGCGCTTTCAAGTTTATCTTTCCATAACACTTCTACTTGTGTTAACGCATATTTGTAGTTGAGAATCAAACTTCAGTACGAGTATTCCACCAAATAGTGACAATGAAACTATTATCAGTCAATAATTAAATTTACAAGGGAACTTGTTGAAAACAAAGGAATGCACACTGAACAGGATATACACACATAATTAGAAACAACAAGTTCTTCTATTGGTAAACTTTATTGGGGATGTAATAAAATCTATTGGTCTTGATAGTATTTATGAATTTAATGCCTGTCGGTGGTAATCTAAAATGTTGAACCTGTGTTGAGTAAAGCGACAATTTCTCGCGCGTGTTCCTCATTTGTAGGACGTGTTAGGTCAAGGCTGTTAGCACCAAAATTATTGAAGGAGGTACGAAAGAATTTCACTTAAATTGGCACTTGTCCCAAGAAGACGTGCTGATTGTATCTTCGTGGCTGTGAAGAAGTGTCGAAGTGAAGCCTGTCATCGTAGCGATGAGAAGATCACGATCTTCACTTGGACCTCATAAAACGGGCGATCTTTGGCAACCATTAGAAATAATGGGGCATTTAGGGAATTAAGCGAGCCGCTCCTATACACTGTGAATTATGTTTCGGTAAGGAGTTTATTGTGTGCCAGGATACACTACAGTCTTTACTCGACAGCTTATTTGTATCAGTATTGATTTACGTGAAGCAATAATTGATTACCTGCTCATATATTTATATGTCTTCACAATCAGTTATTATTTACTTATCATATGTTTTGAATGGAATGTTAGTTAATTAATAGTAATGAACATTAGTCCTTATTTCAAAATTTTGTAAAAAAATGCGATTTAGATTTTTGTCAGTGAGCTCATACATTGTTATGCGATCGTACGTCTCGTACAGGTTCCATCGTATTCTTTCTCATCTCATGACGAAAATACATTGAACTGGTTTACTTCAGGTTTGTATTATTGAATGTCTATAAATCTAGAAATAGTTCTTTCACGATAAAACAAATCACTGATTTAAAACAAAAAAAAACATTCCGTTTACACTAAACGGGTTTAACAAATATATTATTTTCATAAAATACACTGTACCTTATTATGCTGTTTAGATCAATATAAAATATAACACGCTGTGTATTAGAAATATAGTCATTATAAGTTGGTGATAGTTATGTTAAGAACATTAAGATTATGTTACTTATTATGCACCTACTTTTATTATTTAATAACCTTTTTCGACAGTTAATCCTAATGCTTACAAAATATGTACCGAGGAATTCCGGCTGAGAGCAGTAATGTTCAAATATCATATTTTAATTGAAAAGCTATTTAGGACGTTATATACAAAAACTATGTACGTATTTAATCTAGGGGCTCCTTGTTCAAGCGGAGAAGTTAAAGACACAATCCTTTTCTTTTGTCTGTAGATTAGAAGTTTAATTGGACTCTCTTTAAACAACATTGGTTCCAATCAGTTTCCCAAGAGCATCTGAGAAGTAAAGTCTTTAATTGAAACCCGACCGACAAGAGATTTCTTTGCAAATTGTTTCCTCTAAATTTATCGATGGTGTCATTTGCTTGTTACGGGTTAAATTTTAGTACGGAAAATTGGAAAAAGGTTTGATATTGAATTTTCACGTCTTTATATCAGTAATTGTGATTCCTAACTTCGCGTAAGAAATAATTGTTAATTAACATTAGTTATCGCCTTTATGACTTGGCTTTCGAAAAGTGTTATTACAAGGACACTGAAATATGTAAAAACAACTCGCCATGAAACGGTAAAACGTTCCATAGCAAGCACAATAACCGCCCACTCTTACTGTACACATATCCAAGTGTATTTTCTTGCGGTAATGTTCTAACATGGACCTGTGTATGCAAATGTCTCGTTTAATTTCATTGCATACAAGGGTGATGTAATTTGGATAACCGACGCGGCTGTAAAAGTTTAAAGAATGGTGAAGAGGTGCTTCTTAAATTGTATTACATTATTTTTTCTAAAATATTCTGTCTTTTGTTTTTAGGTGTGCAGCATACAACATTTACGTGTATTTATTTAATAGCATTTTAGTCAAAATGTAACAAATATATAATAGAAGAATGCCATGTCACATAAGAAGCTGAAGTTTTATACATCTGAGTAATGTATTTAATTTGAAATATACTTTCTTAAGAATGTAATTAGAACGTAATTTATTTATTTAGTCTGTTCAGGAATAGAGTAATCATTTATGTAGTATAAAAAACCTCGGACACTGATAGCAAAGTTTATTTTATTTAACAAATACATATTGTACTTTTATCTTCAGTAGGTTGTGCTTTAGTTTTTGAAAGCTTCTAATGTGAAAGGCATCATTGTTATTAGAAATTGTATATGTACATAATTGTTTGCTAATTGATATATTTTAATATAAATTTCTTATACTTATATTTTACTTATGTAATGACTTGTTTCAGGTGAGTATTTGAACATTGTTTGTAGCTGTTTGGTGAGTTTTAATTTTGCAATAACTCACTAGTTGTCAGTACTGACAATTTAATAAGATTCTCCTGTAGTTTTTGTAGATATATAAATAATTTATTAAAAGTATAAATAAATAATATTACGTTTCATAATAATAACTTAGTAATAACCAGTTAGGTATTGTAAATTATTGATTAATAAAAAAATGCATAATTCATAAATAGTGGATAAATTTAATAACGTGTATTATAAGCTAAAAAATAAAAATTCAATCAAGATGTAATAAAAAAGTATAAAAAATCAATAAAAGACGTGTCATAGATTTTTGTTAATTGAAATGATAACAAAATGAACCGCAAAGAAGAGTTAAGGAATCGCCAGTTTATTTTTTTGACGTTTAATTTTTTAATTAGTACAGTGGAAATTATTGTACTTTATCGCTACAGGGACGCATATAAGAATACGTACTTGTTTTAATCAAATTAAAATTTCTATACTGTAATAGTTTTCCAAACTTGTTAATTGATTGGCTGAACTTGTTTATTATTTCAATGTTTTTACAATGAACTGCATTTTACGTAATTTTACATGTTTTACATTTACGTGTTTACATTTACAGAAACAAGATTACAAACGGTTCATTTGTACACCTACACCTAATAAGGAACCTCTGTATTATTTTATAACGAAAAGGTTTAGTCGCTTACAAAGCTATTGAGCCTTTGCTATTCAAATTCGCTTAAGTGTAGGTTTAGCGTGGGGGTTTACTATGGAAATTTCTTTAATACGAAAGCCACTCTCACAGTCTCGTGCTTAAAAATACCTTTGGGTGAGTAATACATTTACATATAGAGTGCATGTCGGCAGCACGTTAATATGTAGCAACTGGGTAAATTAAATCTTATGTCTGCAAAGTTCTTCCTTTCCCATAAAAGCTTAAAAATAATTGGTTATAAGATTAACTACTACTCTATTGCTCTCATGTGTATTTCACTAGTTTTTCATGTGGAGGATCGCTAACCCCTGATGAGGTGACAAGCAGAAGACTGTCAGGAGCAGACCCTTCCTCTCCCTTGTTCGAAACTCTTTAAACATCGGTTACAATTAATTTGCTGGAGACTTCCGATGGAGGAAAACTTTAATTGGAACCCAATTGATCGAGTATCTTCGATCTGGTGTTGGCTACAATTTCGTGCCAACCCATTACACGTTCGTGTATACGTCCTGGCTGTACTTAGTTATACCGAGTTTTGAGCATTAACATTTCATCGTAATGGTACATTTGCACCGAAGATACACTTTTGTATATATTCGGATAAAACTCACACTATTTACTTCTGTGTTTTATTTTTTAATTTATAAGCTGGGTAAGAAAATAATTTCTTATTTTTATAGTTTTAAAATTTCATTATATTACATTTTCTAGCAACAAGGTTTTACTACGTTGCGAATAAATTAACATCCACTGGCGAACAAAAATAATGAGAATAATATTTTTAACAGTACACATAATTCAGAGACTAAAAACCGCTTTTCATGTCAATCGAGTGTTTAGTTGTACAAACAACCGATTTGCTGAAGAACGCTTAATTATGTCTCTAATAACCCGTGATGTTTAGAATTTAAAATTTAATTGACTCTATAAATTAGGTTATATAGTTCAGGTGTTTGAATTTTACGAAATAGCCCCTTATCGTAGTTTGTATAATTTGCTTATTAAGTGAACCGAGAAAATGTTTTAAAACTTTAGACATATATTTAGTGTGCAATCAGGTTACAGCAATGATAGTTTGATAAGAACTTAAATCTGTTTGTAATGGAAGACGCGGCCAGAGAATCGTTGTAGGATTGACTGTTAGCCTGGGCATAATTGTCAGCAGATTTGCAAGCTGTGAATCACACGCCTAGTGTAATATTGGCTTACATGCTAGCAACGACTTTTGTGTGTAATGTAATAAGAACACAGGAGCGTGTAAATCATTGATACCGGCGCGGGGTGGCGAGAGGATGGAGGCCCAACTGGAGACAGGAAGATAGGATTAAGGTTTAATCCTTTCGTTGGACTCGGCAACATTTATCTCGTGATACAACAAATATACAGCTTATCAAGTTACTTTTGATACATTTTCCAGAACGAGTATGGCAACATTTATCTCGTGATACAACAAATATACAGCTTATCAAGTTACTTTTGATACATTTTCCAGAACGAGTATGGCAACATTTATCTCGTGATACAACAAATATACAGCTTATCAAGTTACTTTTGATACATTTTCCAGAACGAGTATGGCAACATTTATCTCGTGATACAACAAATATACAGCTTATCAAGTTACTTTTGATACATTTTCCAGAACGAGTATGGCAACATTTATCTCGTGATACAACAAATATACAGCTTATCAAGTTACTTTTGATACATTTTCCAGAACGAGTATGGCAACATTTATCTCGTGATACAACAAATATACAGCTTATCAAGTTACTTTTGATACATTTTCCAGAACGAGTATGGCAACATTTATCTCGTGATACAACAAATATACAGCTTATCAAGTTACTTTTGATACATTTTCCAGAACGAGTATGGCTTCAATTCAATCTTTACAATAGAGATTACAGTTAGTATAGAAAGAAAATTAAATTCCTTGGTAAACGTTTATTAAATGTAAGTGAAACGTGTTTTTGCACGAATTAAGGGATCTTTAGAGTGTGCAGATTATCACAACAACTATAATAAACCTTTTCTATAAATACGTATGAATGCCCATGTTATTTTAAATATTTTTGCAATTAGGGTTAGTATTTTATAAATGTTCAACAAAATTTGATTTTGTTGTAACGTTAATATGTGATTTTACATACGTTTCAATGTTCCATTAGCAGATGTTTGTTTATTTGTTTCTTGGCTTAATGCCAAAACACGTTTAAATTACTATTAGTTAGATATTACTACGTTAATAAATGTTTACCAAGTGTTTTAGTTTATTTTTATACTATAATTATATACATTATCCTATTACTCAAAATTAATAATATATTATAATCGTGTAATAACATGTTTACAGTTATATCATTTTAATATAGGTATAAGTGATATATAGATGGTCAAAACTTATGCAGTTTAGACGGTCCTATAAAATATTCTCAGATACAAATATTTATTATATTTCATACATGTTATTTTGAAATGGGGATAGTAGTGTTCTTCTAAACTTTTAAATTTTATATTCGTTTTTTTAATATATTGCAGTTCTGGCCGTAACAGAAGAACTAATGTTGTGAGTAAGAATGTGAAAATGACATTAATAAGAGCTTGTTATAATTAATATTGACGTTACAGTTATAGGTGTAGCCAAAGCAGTACGAGTACATAATTGTGTGCAAACAATACCGTGCAATTCAACTGTCGAATAATTAAAATATCTCAATAACCCTTAGGCGCTCGCCATTGTGTTCGTACAATGTGCGTACAATGTACTCGTAGTGTGTGAAACAAACAATACCGTGCAATTCAACTGTCGAATAATTAAAATATCTCAATAACCCTTAGGCGATCGCCATTGTGTTCGTACAATGTGCGTACAATGTACTCGTAGTGTGTGAAACAAACAATACCGTGCAATTCAACTGTCGAATAATTAAAATATCTCAATAACCCTTAGGCGCTCGCCATTGTGTTCGTACAATGTGCGTACAATGTACTCGTAGTGTGTGAAACAAACAATACCGTGCAATTCAACTGTCGAATAATTAAAATATCTCAATAACCCTTAGGCGCTCGCCATTGTGTTCGTACAATGTGCGTACAATGTACTCGTAGTGTGTGAAACAAACAATACCGTGCAATTCAACTGTCGAATAATTAAAAATATCTCAATAACCCTTAGGCGCTCGCCATTGTGTTCGTACAATTGTGCGTACAATGTACTCGTAGTGTGTGAAACAAACAATACCGTGCAATTCAACTGTCGAATAATTAAAATATCTCAATAACCCTTAGGCGCTCGCCATTGTGTTCGTACAATGTGCGTACAATGTACTCGTAGTGTGTGAAACAAACAATACCGTGCAATTCAACTGTCGAATAATTAAAATATCTCAATAACCCTTAGGCGCTCGCCATTGTGTTCGTACAATGTGCGTACAATGTACTCGTAGTGTGTGAAACAAACAATACGTGCAATTCAACTGTCGAATAATAAAAATATCTCAATAACCCTTAGGCGCTCGCCATTGTGTTCGTACAATTTGCGTACAATGTACTCGTAGTGTGTGAAACAAACAATACCGTGCAATTCAACTGTCGAATAATTAAAATATCTCAATAACCCTTAGGCGCTCGCCATTGTGTTCGTACAATGTGCGTACAATGTACTCGTAGTGTGTGAAACAAACAATACCGTGCAATTCAACTGTCGAATAATTAAAATATCTCAATAACCCTTAGGCGCTCGCCATTGTGTTCGTACAATGTGCGTACAATGTACTCGTAGTGTGTGAAACAAACAATACCGTGCAATTCAACTGTCGAATAATTAAAATATCTCAATAACCCTTAGGCGCTCGCCATTGTGTTCGTACAATGTGCGTACAATGTACTCGTAGTGTGTGAAACAAACAATACCGTGCAATTCAACTGTCGAATAATTAAAATATCTCAATAACCCTTAGGCGCTCGCCATTGTGTTCGTACAATGTGCGTACAATGTACTCGTAGTGTGTGAAACAAACAATACCGTGCAATTCAACTGTCGAATAATTAAAATATCTCAATAACCCTTAGGCGCTCGCCATTGTGTTCGTACAATGTGCGTACAATGTACTCGTAGTGTTTGAAACAAACAATACCGTGCAATTCAACTGTCGAATAATAAAAATATCTCAATAACCCTTAGGCGCTCGCCATTGTGTTCGTACAATGTGCGTACAATGTACTCGTAGTGTGTGAAACAAACAATACCGTGCAATTCAATTGTCGAATAATTAAAATATCTCAATAACCCTTAGGCGCTCGCCATTGTGTTCGTACAATGTGCGTACAATGTACTCGTAGTGTGTGAAACAAACAATACGTGCAATTCAACTGTCGAATAATAAAAATATCTCAATAACCCTTAGGCGCTCGCCATTGTGTTCGTACAATTTGCGTACAATGTACTCGTAGTGTGTGAAACAAACAATACCGTGCAATTCAACTGTCGAATAATTAAAATATCTCAATAACCCTTAGGCGCTCGCCATTGTGTTGGCTGCGTACAATGTACTCGTAGTGTGTGAAACAAACAAATGAGAAATTACTGACGTACGAATATACAAGATCACGACTTGTACTGGGAAAATGTAAAACTGCTGCCTGGCAGTGGTGATTACATTTTATTATGAATAAAAATAGAGAATATTATAGTGTATGCGTTAACGTATGGTATAGTTCTTTCACTTGTGTACTGCATGAAACAAATATAAACTTTACATGCATGCCAGTGATTAACTTGAATGACATAAAATCTAAAAACTTTACTAAGAACAATTTTGTGTTAACATGTCAAAACATGGTAACTAATGAAGTCCAAGTATATATTTGATACCGTAATAAGTTACGTCACATTAAAAGGTTAATTACTCTCTAAAGCACATCATAGCTGCTTGCGTATCTTGGAGAAGTATGTCTGTATGTATACATGACGAATGTTGTATAAGACAGGTTATTTCTGTCCCAGCGGCATTTTTATCAGTTAAGCCGCAATGGCCCAAACGTACCTGCACATTTTACATTGACCTCTCAGGGAATTGAACCCTTGACCTCTCGGTTACGGAGCTGCAGTGTAACATCTACGTTACGCTAAATGTCAAAACTTGGAAAGAATCCATTTTGGTTTGTACTTGAGTCACGCAAACAATGTTTTAAGATTTTATATTTTAATTATTTTGCAATATATTTTTAGTACTTCCTTTGTGTATTAAAGTATCCCTGATTATAAAGGAAATTAAAATTACTTTAATTCAAATCCTAATCACTGAACACAAAATTGTAGATTACGTAGAAAGGTCAGTGACACGTTGAATGTTTTCTCTCCGTGTGTCAAGGAAAGGTTAGCAGAGGAAGGAAAGAACTCATTAAATAAATATAGTTTTGATTTTGACGAGCTGCGGCAGTTACCCGCAGTCGGGTCGTGACTCTCCAATCCCGGTCCTCACTCGTGATCTTCCCACAGCCTCGCTAATTATTGGCACGTCTCTGGAGATGTTGGGCCGATTTTGGTGAAATTCGCGAACTCGATGGGCCTATCACGTCCCACCGTCTCTCACTTGGTCATAGGCGGTTATCGACATGCTCCTTTGTGTACATGTCGTGTGGGTTATCGGTTTTACTGAAAACGCCAATTTGAGTCACTACATAACTCGTTTGTAATCTGTTGTTGAAACATTAGTGTAGGTTTAAACCGTAAGACAATGATCGATCACGTATAACAATTGATACCGCTACAAAGTGTATTTAAGTTAATATCGCTTTTACTGAGAACGCCAATTTGAGTCACTAAATAACTAGTTTGTAATCTGTTGTTGAAACATTAGTGTAGGTTCAAACCGTAAGACAATGATCGATCACGTATAACAATTGATACCGCTACAAAGTGTATTTAAGTTAATATCGCTTTTACTGAAAACGCCAATTTGAGTCACTACATAACTCGTTTGTAATCTGTTGTTGAAACATTAGTGTAGGTTTAAACCGTAAGACAATGATCGATCACGTATAACAATTGATACCGCTACAAAGTGTATTTAAGTTAATATCGCTTTTACTGAGAAGGCCAATTTGAGTCACTAAATAACTAGTTTGTAATCTGTTGTTGAAACATTAGTGTAGGTTCAAACCGTAAGACAATGATCGATCACGTATAACAATTGATACCGCTACAAAGTGTATTTAAGTTAATATCGCTTTTACTGAGAACGCCAATTTGAGTCACTAAATAACTGGTTTGTAATCTGTTGTTGAAACATTAGTGTAGGTTCAAACCGTAAGACAATGATCGATCACGTATAACAATTGATACCGCTACAAAGTGTATTTAAGTTAATATCGCTTTTACTGAGAACGCCAATTTGAGTCACTAAATAACTAGTTTGTAATCTGTTGTTGAAACATTAGTGTAGGTTTAAACCGTAAGACAATGATCGATCACGTATAACAATTGATACCGCTACAAAGTGTATTTAAGTTAATATCGCTTTTACTGAGAACGCCAATTTGAGTCACTAAATAACTAGTTTGTAATCTGTTGTTGAAACATTAGTGTAGGTTTAAACCGTAAGACAATGATCGATCACGTATAACAATTGATACCGCTACAAAGTGTATTTAAGTTAATATCGCTTTTACTGAGAACGCCAATTTGAGTCACTAAATAACTAGTTTGTAATCTGTTGTTGAAACATTAGTGTAGGTTCAAACCGTAAGACAATGATCGATCACGTATAACAATTGATACCGCTACAAAGTGTATTTAAGTTAATATCGCTTTTACTGAGAACGCCAATTTCAGTCACCAAATAACTAGTTTGTTATCTGTTGTTGAAACATTAGTGTAGGTTCAAACCGTAAGACAATGATCGATCACGTATAACAATTGATACCGCTACAAAGTGTATTTAAGTTAATATCGCTTTTACTGAGAACGCCAATTTGAGTCACTAAATAACTAGTTTGTAATCTGTTGTTGAAACATTAGTGTAGGTTCAAACCGTAAGACAATGATCGATCACGTATAACAATTGATACCGCTACAAAGTGTATTTAAGTTAATATCGCTTTTACTGAGAACGCCAATTTGAGTCACTAAATAACTAGTTTGTAATCTGTTGTTGAAACATTAGTGTAGGTTTAAACCGTAAGACAATGATCGATCACGTATAACAATTGATACCGCTACAAAGTGTATTTAAGTTAATATCGCTTTTACTGAGAACGCCAATTTGAGTCACTAAATAACTAGTTTGTAATCTGTTGTTGAAACATTAGTGTAGGTTTAAACCGTAAGACAATGATCGATCACGTATAACAATTGATACCGCTACAAAGTGTATTTAAGTTAATATCGCTTTTACTGAGAACGCCAATTTGAGTCACTAAATAACTAGTTTGTAATCTGTTGTTGAAACATTAGTGTAGGTTTAAACCGTAAGACAATGATCGATCACGTATAACAATTGATACCGCTACAAAGTGTATTTAAGTTAATATCGCTTTTACTGAGAACGTCAATTTGAGTCACTAAATAACTAGTTTGTAATCTGTTGTTGAAACATTAGTGTAGGTTTAAACCGTAAGACAATGATCGATCACGTATAACAATTGATACCGCTACAAAGTGTATTTAAGTTAATATCGCTTTTACTGAGAACGCCAATTTGAGTCACTAAATAACTAGTTTGTAATCTGTTGTTGAAACATTAGTGTAGGTTTAAACCGTAAGACAATGATCGATCACGTATAACAATTGATACCGCTACAAAGTGTATTTAAGTTAATATCGCTTTTACTGAGAACGCCAATTTGAGTCACTAAATAACTAGTTTGTTATCTGTTGTTGAAACATTAGTGTAGGTTCAAACCGTAAGACAATGATCGATCACGTATAACAATTGATACCGCTACAAAGTGTATTTAAGTTAATATCGCTTTTACTGAGAACGCCAATTTGAGTCACTAAATAACTAGTTTGTTATCTGTTGTTGAAACATTAGTGTAGGTTCAAACCGTAAGACAATGATCGATCACGTATAACAATTGATACCGCTACAAAGTGTATTTAAGTTAATATCGCCTTTACTGAGAACGCCAATTTCAGTCACCAAATAACTAGTTTGTTATCTGTTGTTGAAACATTAGTGTAGGTTCAAACCGTAAGACAATGATCGATCACGTATAACAATTGATACCGCTACAAAGTGTATTTAAGTTAATATCGCTTTTACTGAGAACGCCAATTTGAGTCACTAAATAACTAGTTTGTAATCTGTTGTTGAAACATTAGTGTAGGTTTAAACCGTTAGACAATCATCGATCACGGTTTGTTTACATTATTTACATTGTACTGGTATTACTGTTAATTAATTAATTTTTGATTACATGATGTTTTTTGCTCATTTGTAAGGCAACTTTCTAAGGTGAATGGTACCTAAGTTAGTTACTAATTAGTTATCAGTTAGTTATAAAATATTCACTTTTTATACTGGTATGAAATTTAATGGGGTCACGTTCAAGAACTTTAAGCTCCAATTATACAGGTTTAAGTACTTGTTTGTATGTCTCCTTTCGTGTATTCCTCTCTAAGAAGTGAAGACTATATCTGTCAGAGTTTATACAATATTAGTGGTAGCAATTAATCTCGGTGTTGCGGTCGCAGCCTGTGCCTGTTGTAACAGGTCGCACTGCCCACGCGATAGTCCGTCACCGCTCATTATTTTAGACACATTCCTCATCCTCATTTAACACACAAGGGTCTGGTGTAGGCTTAGGGCGGCATTTCAATAAACACGGCCACTTCATCAACTTAATCACCAGTTCACTTGATTAATCTCCTCTGCTAAATTGATTAATTCTATATGCCGATCGTTGTAAATCACTGTTTGTCAATGCCCCTTCCGTCATCGTATAACTATTTTTAATAAGTTATAGTTATTCATTTAAGTATGGGAAGAAAGGTGTAACTGTCAACATAAGAATGGCATGTGAGATACATTAATGTTCCTGTTTAACATTACTGACCTATAAATAAATAATAAATACCGGTACGTAATAAACAAGGGTTGGTTGACATTGATAATCGACAAACAACCGATTGAAATAATTTTAATACGTTCGTTTTAAATTTTATGAAAATATAGTATATAGAAATATACAAAAAATAATCTATTTAAGTTTGCCCCAATGTACATTAGAACTGTCGCCACCACGTTGATGGCAAGTTAAATGTTTCAAAGTTGAGGACGAAAATTTAAATGTTTCAATTAAATTGTTTTACGAATTGAGGAAACTTTACAACGCTTCACAAAACAAATATATAATCCACTTACAAATAATGTCACAATTAGTCTCACGGTTTTGGACACATTCAGGGTGGCGCTTTACGAAATATTCTATAATGATCTACAATAAAGATGTGCCAGTAAACCTAAACAATACAATTTTGAATGTAAATAGTACAATCTGTATATATGTGTAATAAATAAATCTTAATTCTGTGGTAAAAAGTTTGCATGTTATGTATGTATTATTCATTGTTCATGATAAGAGCTGACAGATTCGTGGAAATATATCGAGGACCAAACAACTTACACTGCGCCAAGTGAGATGGGGAATGATGTGATGATACAAGATTATCGCTCTTGTTTAGTTTATCGACAGGGCGACACGATGGTCCAGTATTTACTTAGCTTCAGTAAGCTGAGCCTTCAATTTGGAACACTTCAGAAGCCTTGAGCTAGAACACGATTCTCGATATTTCTCCTCCAATCCAGCTTTTACTCTTTTTTTTATCTTTTGTACTTTACGATGTGTCATCGTTTCAACATTGATATTGTGTTACATATACTATCCATAGAACCGTAATAAATTTACGTTAAACATTGAAAAGAATTTGATATTACCTAGACACTATTTCGAATAAGTTAAATCTCTAATGTTAATTAATAGTTCATCAACATTTTACAGTTAATTCGTTAAAGTGTTATTGAGATAAAATCGTTAAAGAAAAGTACTAAATATAATTGTTAAAAAAATATCAAGTTTCGTTTCCTTGCACTTAGGGTCTTTGAACTAAATTACGTATTGTCGTGTGAGTTTCTACGTAGTCTGACTATACTCATGAGAATATGTATATACTCTTGTAGCAAGTCAATGTTACACAACACACAACGTGTCGACAATAATATACCGTCTCATACCCGTTTGGCTGACGCTGGTATTTTGTAACAGACAGTAGGTTTTGAAGTGTGTGAAGTTAAAAGCCTCATTTTGAATAATTCAAAATTTATAATTTTTAAATTTGGCTAACCTTTCTTCCCAATATTTGATTAGATTAAAATACCAAATGCCAAATCTTTTCATAGGTATTTTATTTTTAATTTTACACTCTTATAACTAACCGGAAGCCGATTAAGTCATACTTATATCATACCTTCCACTTTCGACCATTCAATCTAAAGTAGTGCGGCTGATAAATTCCTTTCCTGTGAAAGATTTTTCTTTAGGTTTCACGAAAGGAAGGTTGTGTTGTACAAAAGTAGGACTGAGTAACGACAGCAAGGACTCGACAGAAACGTGTGAGAAGAATAGTCTTGAACAGTGAGTGAGCGAAGTGAGCGGAAGGACCACACGCACACTGACGGTAACTCGCATTCATCACACGGCACTCACACTCACATACGGTATCAGTATATCAATCACGTGATCAGAGTTTTGCACCGAGCGGTCAGTCAGTCAGTCATCTGTCATCTTCATAGTCAAAACAACAAAGGCAGCATATGTGGCATACACTTCCTGAGCCCGACTTGAACATTTAATCACTGTAAGCGAAGTTAGATGTATTTTACAGTATGTGCAATTGGTGGGTAACCAGACTCGAATAAAAACAGCTGAAAGTCGATGTAACGCCTTCACAGTGTTGAGAGAGTTACATGTTTTTACCGTTTATATAACTTAATTAAGGGAACTGCATTTTAAATTAAATATCAAGGTTTCGTAAATACAACTTTTTTTCTAAGCAAATCATTTGTGTTGTGAATAAAATATATGTGATTCCCTCCAGGCACCTATCATTTATATTGGATATGTAAAACATAATAACATTATATTCAAGTGATTTTCTTTGGTCCTGATTACATTAAATTAAACAGCGCTTCGACTTCCAGGAAGGATACAATTATACCTACAGGAGAGTATCTTAAAGGGTTTTAATACAAAAATGTTAAAACAAATATTCTTACCGGACATCGCCTGACCTAATTATAAGTATGTCATTCTGGGTGTTAACATAGATGTTCAAGATAATTAAACGAGATTAAAAAGTAAACGTAGCGGTGAAATAACATTTAAAACACAAAGTACAACCCTAAGATATACCGTCCTAACATCATATTGCTATATTACCTATTAAAAACGCGTATAAATAGGCTAATTAGTTTCAATATTATCGGAATAGATTCGGTTATCAAATAAGTCTTTTAGATCAAATTAAGCACGGACTTTTGCCATAGTTCAGTGATGCAATACAATCACTAAACGATGGTAAATGGCTAGAAAAAATACTGTTTCCTTCAAAACTTTAAACAAAGAAACTAAGCATATTTAGAAAATAAAGCATGAGGGTAAACAGTTTGTAACAGAATCTTGCCTGAACAGAAAATAAAGTGAGCAGTATGTTTATGAAATGTATGGAAGTATTTATGACTCAGGGAAGGAGTGAGACGTTGTATGGTAGGGTGGAGAGGAAGAGAGGGTGCCATAAAATAACGGCTCGCAGAATTGCCACAAATCATGTTTATTCCTTCGCTTATTGTTTTCTGTCTTATTTGCGGTTTGAAGTTTGTCTAACGTCTCCTTTCAAAAATGTTTGTGATACTATTGTAACTGAAATTAGTGGTATATAATACAATTCAAAAGAAATGCATGAAAAGCATTTCTTTCTTTAAATTTGACACGTGCTTTTTATATTTTATCCGTTGAAATGCGTTGTAACAATGTAAGTTTTTAAGTATACCACATGTAGTTTTGAAATTAAAAATATATGTAAAAAACACTAAATGGAGTTAAAGCTAGAAAAATATTCTTAACCCAGTTTAACTTATGGAAACAATTCTGTGGAGAATTATTTTATTCAAAATAATTGTTTTAAATACATGTACACCTTAAAATGCCTCTTTGTATAAAATAACTTTAAAAGGTTCTGAAATAATAGTATGCTGATTTTACCTCAGAAGTTATGTAACTAAACACCAATTGCTAAATTAATAAACCTTGATATATCGTAAATTTTATTTTAGTCGAGGAGGTAAGCGGGTTTATACAACCCTACCGAAATGGAAACCCACATTAGATGTGGGGTCTTGTAAAGTTTTAATGTCAAGTACATCAGGATACAAAGTACGTCGAAAATAACGAGCTGTAACTAACGATCAAGTGGGCCGCTCGTTTACATAAAACTGTGGGATAAATGCTAGTCAGTTCACGTACTGCGTATGTGGGCATACTTTATAGTTGGGATAACAGTTTGCTAAACACCCAGCGCGGGGAACGAGAGCTTGTTTAAGCTAAACTAATTCATGCTCCGATTAAATAGAAACCTATTGAGTTTATTTATGACGTAGGCTACATTCGTTATTCCTATACTGAATAAGTGGGCAATTAATAATAACTTATAACACAATTTCCGTCTTTTACGTGAATTTCGAAGATAATTAGTCTAAAGTAGAGAGACTTTGGAACCAAATTTTCGCAAAGAGGTCGCAACAAAAATCAAACCCGACTGACAAGTGTGGTGGACAAGTATCGAAGTATAAATATGCTGCAAGACACGTTGTCGAATCAGTGATTTTCTAGTTCCAAGCATATGTGCGGTAGCATATATTGACTATTTAAATGTAATTTTACTGTTTGAAATGTAATACCATTTCCGAGTACAGACAGTAGTTTTCAAGTGTTTTAATGCTACAACTTGTGCTCTAATATTCGTACCAGCTTTTACATTGTATATTAACCAACCTAGTAAAAGCAGTTTTAAACAGGTAACTTTCCCTCTTCAATTTTGTGTGAGACTTTTAACATTTCCATGTGCTTCTGCGCTAAAACGTTTTGGTCTACTTCAGTAGGGTTGTCGCTCCCTCTTAAAGATTTATGTCGGTTGAAATCTGGTGGGGAGTGTATTAAAAATGTAGAATTCTGTAAGAGGATATAACATCTAGCTATACCCTTACTATATGGATGGTAACTGTGCAATCCTTAGTCTTGTCAATACAGGACGTTCCGGCGAGAACACGCAAGCTACGATATTCAACACCACACTCGACTCTGGCCAAGTCAATTACCAAGATCGACTCGACCATCCATCTTATTGACGTCTGTTTTGATTGCCGCCCGGCTATAATTAATTCTTACATTTTATTTATCAATGTCACAATTTGTTTGGTGTCGGACGTTGGGCAAACCTGGGTCTCGCTTTCAACGCGATCAGAGCCTGTTCTGTGTGAAATCATCTGATATATTTAACCACCCAGCGAACCGCCAAACGGGATTAACTTTTTACCTCTTCTCCCTCATCAGATACACCTCGTGGGATAATTTACTGGTTCGAACTCAATTAGTGCAATCAGTGTCAAATTCCTAACGGGCTGTCCGAGTTTAAGGAAGTCCACACACAACCAGCGTTTTGCTAATTTTTCACATTATCCACGCAACTGTATGCTTTTGGAAGTGATCCAAAATAATTTGTGTGAATGAAAAACGAGGCGAGACTCTGTTTCTTCTTCTGCCAGCATCAATATTAATAGTCCGGTGACAGACGAGCTCCGCTACCGGATACATTTTCGATCCCTAACGAAATTTGTGACTTTATCTCGTCCAAAGCCTTATATTTTCTTTTAAAGAAATGATTAATATTATTTTTAGCCACATCTTGTATCACTTCATGCTATAGACTTATATAGGATAGATGACATTCCAAACAAAAATGTTTCATACCTTATATTAATATATTGCTTTTCAGTCTTATTCGTCTTCTAACTTACTCTAAGGTTATAATAACATCTACAGTTTCATCATTAACATCATTTTGTAACTGTTCAAAACCATCAACAAGTCATCAGTTTTTAAGTTCTTTCCTCTTTGTTTATGGTAACAAGTCCAGACATCTGTGTATTTGATGTGGTTCTCCGAGTAAGAACGTTCTGGCGATGGTGTAATAAATCCAGTGATTCAGTGACTATACTCTAGCACTCCGCCCACACACCAGACAACCACATTCCTCGTGGACAAGGTCGAGGCTGAGACTCCGTGAGATATCCGTCGTCTCCTGTCCAGCGGTGTGAGAGGATATTTAAATACAGTCCCAGTATAATACTTGATGTTGACAACTTGGCGAGCTGAGTTATTATCTTTGACGCGACTTTCTCACAGTGAACTCTTCCTCTGTGGTCGTCGCTCAGTTCTGTATCTCGAGTTGGCAGAGGATCGTCCATCGAGGATCTAGTGCTTGTTTCATGTCACACTCTAACACCAATGTGTCTACATTTACTAAGTTGTTTCAAGATATATTCTTAATTATCTGTTATATTTAAAAGTATCGTGATATCTCTTTTTCGGTGGTAATGAGAACAAATTTAAGGTTACAATATTTATGCTTCATAATCTTTACGAAAGCATTAGCTTTTTATAACGCTAATTTATTGAGTAGTAACGAAGCCCCTTAGTAAGGTAGTAGAGAAGGATAGGTTCTTACATACCTATCGCGAAGGAGGTAACCTACAAAAATTTGAAATTTAGTATCCGCGTTTTGAAATTGAAATATACTACTTTATTAGTGTAAGAGACTGAAATTAGGCCATTCAGGATGAAGGTTATAAGCATTTAAAGGTTATTAATGTTTACAAAATCCTACCAGGTGAGGTGAAACAACACTGAACCAGACACAAATCTTAATGTTAATGAACATTTTAGCCGCGTTCAAACGCTGTAGAAACACTCTTAAGAAATTGGTGTATAAAATAAATATAACAGACATTGAAAGTTGCTTTGCTTAATTGACATGATGAAGTTATTACTACTCGTGATGAATAAAACATGTGAGCACGAACTATTACGTTCCGAGTTGGAATAATTCATTAAGAGCAGGAATTTGAACCAAAATCGAAAGTAGAGACGTCAGAAAGTGCTGCAGACAGCTGCCAGAGCAATCGCAGTCTCGGTGGCTCCACTCACATTCCAGGGTCCTGATCGTGGGCCTGAATACTGACCGCCACTCATTTTGGAAACATCTCTTTTACGTGAAATCCGTGCGAGCTGGATCTGTCACACTCTGCAAGGTGTACACAGTCTGGGTGGCCGCCCCACTCACATTCCAGGGTCCTGATCGTGGGCCTGAATACTGACCGCCACTCATTTTGGAAACATCTCTTTTACGTGAAATCCGTGCGAGCTGGATCTGTCACACTCTGCAAGGTGTACACAGTCTGGGTGGCCGCTCCACTCACATTCCAGGGTCCTGATCGTGAGCCTGAATACTGACCGCCACTCATTTTGGAAACATCTCTTTTACGTGAAATCCGTGCGAGCTGGATCTGTCACACTCTGCAAGGTGTACACAGTCTGGGTGGCCGCACCACTCACATTCCAGGGTCCTGATCGTGAGCCTGAATACTGACCGCCACTCATTTTGGAAACATCTCTTTTACGTGAAATCCGTGAGAGCTGGATCTGTCACACTCTGCAACGTGTACACAGTCTGGGTGGCCGCTCCACTGACATTCCAGGGTGCTGATCGGGGGCCTGAATACTGACCGCCACTCATTTTGGAAACATCTCTTTTACGTGAAATCCGTGCGAGCTGGATCTGTCACACTCTGCAAGGTGTACAAAGTCTGGATGGCCGCTCCACTCACATTCCAGGGTCCTGATCGTGAGCCTGAATACTGACCGCCACTCATTTTGGAAACATCTCTTTTACGTGAAATCCGTGAGAGCTGGATCTGTCACACTCTGCAACGTGTACACAGTCTGGGTGGCCGCACCACTCACATTCCAGGGTCCTGATCGTGAGCCTGAATACTGACCGCCACTCATTTTGGAAACATCTCTTTTACGTGAAATCCGTGAGAGCTGGATCTGTCACACTCTGCAAGGTGTACAAAGTCTGGATGGCCGCTCCACTCACATTCCAGGGTGCTGATCGTGAGTCTGAATACCGATCAAATAGTAAAAAATTTTGATGTGGAAATTGGTAAATCAACACGTGTTGGTACCAACTGCCATCACTCTCATCAGTTCGGTACAATTTGTATAGGTTACAACTCGGAGGAAGAACTTAAGTAAGTCTTCTTTGTCCTGGAGCATGTTTGTTTATTAATATTACAATCAAGCTTTTATCAATCTTACGAAATAGAAGTGCAAACATAATAATTATATGTTCAAAGTTTTACAGATTGGCCGGATTTTAGGATTGGTGATTTTGTCTACAGAATAATTTGACGGGTGAATAAATGGGACATTCATACAATGTGTAAGGAAATCTCTTCTGGGATGTTTTAATACTACTTTGTTGTTATCAGGATGTATTAAGGCGTTTAATATAACCTCATTTTAATATTAGGATTATCTTTAAAACTATACGTACTAATTACACCTTTTTACATTAGTTACATAATTATAAATTTATTTAAATTACACTAGTGGCTTGTAGCAACAATTAAAGCTTTCTGCGTACTGTTCCTAAGTACTCCTTAACGCGAGTTCAATGTCACTAAACACTGAAATCAATAAACACACATATATGCAATGTTTACATCTATTGTCGGTGAGACGATTTAATTTGGAAATATGGAATTAATGGTTTACAGTTTAAATATAATTTTTAATACATATACTTTTCCATTTCTTTACAGCACTTCAGTGACAAATTTATTAATCAGTCTTCTTACTGAAATTTTAACGTAGCTTTTTACTTATTCTAGTTCACCACTATATTTTAGTCATATAATTATTACAAAAAAATGAAAAACACTTCACTGCCTGATCTAAAATTCCAGTAAAAAGTTAACAATTTTTAATAATATGGGCTGTCACTATCCATGCTGCAGTATCTTCTATCTTCATCCACTTCAGGGAGTTATTGATGTATAACCTTTATAACTTTATAACAATGTATAAATAATATGGCCTGTCACTATTCATGCTGCAGTATCTTCTAATTTCATCCACTTCAGGGAGTTATTGATGTATAACCTTTATAACTTTATAACAATGTATAAATAATGTGGGCTGTCACTATCCATACTGTAGTTAGTATCTTCTAATTTCATCCACTTCAGGGAGTTATTGATGTATAACCTTTATAACTTTATAACAATTTATAAATAATGTGGGCTGTCACTATCCATGCTACAGTTAGTATCATCTATCTTCATCTACTTCGGGGAGTTATTGATGTACAACCTTTATAACTTTATAACAATGTAGTATAAATAAGCGTTAGTAAATAACTCTTTGTATATTAAATAGTATGCAAGATGACAAGAGGTTAAGTATGAAAAATATATTTGTTATGATTTTACAAATATACCTTGAAAATGCGTACGCGTAAAATATGTCATTACCGGTAGGTCCAGAGCTGCACTCCTAGGGCATTGAAGTTCTAATATGTAAATATTGATTTGTGTAATATTTGGTATCCAGGTACACTGGTTTAATGCGAAATATCTCTAAAATTGATGTGTTTATGTAATATTTATGTGTGAACGAACTTACGTTCTATACATCTGAATTAAACAAGACACGAAAATAAAATAATACATAATAATATACTCAGATTTTAAACGGCTGTTTTTACGTTGATATTTACAACGGACGATGGTAAAACCATTGTAGTGATGAAAATTTACTTAGAATATGTAGCTGAATTATAACTGTTTATTCATTTCTTATGGATATTTCTTCAACTGGAGAGGCCAGTGAGGCGGAGCCCGGGTACTGTCTGCCTTATCTGGTATTTATCCCACTTAGCAGTTCCCTGCGGCCCGATTCGCTTACGGAATTAGATATATAAGAAGATAAGAAGTGTATAAATGCATACCCTCATCGTATAAGTATCTATACAATACATCTAATAGTTTCTAGAGCAGTTGTATATTGTGTGTATCGTTCTGAACACTTCCATGACGTAACGTACTTGGTGTTTGGTTAGTGACCTAGTGCATTACCTAATCATGTACTTCACCAAGTGTATGAATGTAATGATATTTTATCACTAACTAAGATGGTTCTTAGATATTGTCGTCAATCAGTAGCGTAGTCGATGGCGCCAAAGAAGATTTACACTTTTGCGTGTATTCAGAACCACTAAGGTTTTGTTCTTTGCTAATGTTATCTCCCAAAATCGACCAATGGTCTACTACACAGTCGTAGTCTCCGATCATTGTCACTTTGGTATAACATTAACATTCCGTGAAAAGTCGTATCGATTCCAGTACAAGCGAGGATATCTAAATCCTGGAGATGTTCAAAGTTAACTTTGACAGTTTCAATTATCCGTGTTAATACGATCATCACTTGAAGTGCCCAATTGTGAGTGCGGGCCGTTACCGATTTCGCCGACAAGCACTTTCCGAATCCGTGAGAGGTGATTAGCAATTAAACCCCATCCGCCTGAAGTAATGACCGGCGCGGTGCGGCGACGAGGAAGCGGGTGGAGCAGGGCACGTCCACAGTCAAACCGTCCACACTCGGTCATTAATGTGCCATTAAAAACCATTTCCCCGATCGGGAGTAATTTATACGTGGCCGACCACGCGGCACGTACACATACACGTACACATCATTACGGACACCTCCGCATCGACCCGTTAATCACCCTACTTAACCGTCAGGGTGCCCTTAATTTACGGTCGGATTACGGCCTTTAGCGAGACCTTCGTGGGGCACATTTATGTATATAAACCGAACGTTTACTGCTCGTTATGTGCGGCCACCCCGCGGCCGGTTTATGTGCGGGTATACGCCCGCAGCGGTCCGTACGGCGACCGCTGGCGTTGTCACTTTATGTGTTTGGCTAATTTTACACGCCGCGGCCGCTTGCACGCTTCCGACCTATGGAATAAACAGTTGTACTTTTACGACGCCGAGTCCATTTGTCGAGATGAGTTGGCGAGTTTAATTGTTAACTCCATTTCGGATTCCGTATGGCCGGTACCGTAGGGTCGTCGTAAAATATTGTCAACTCAGCGTTTTGAGAATGGCTGTCAAGTTCCTTCTTTAGGTAACAAAATTCAAAGAAAGTTAATAATAGTTTTTAAAAATAATAAAATTTGTGCTGAATATACTTTTAATATTTCGATAGTAAAATAAATATAAAATTGTTAAGTGCGAAAATCTGCTATTCAAAGTTAGTTTTTGTTAGATAATTACATTCCTTTCACTATTTTTTGAAGGTTTTGCACATTAAACCGATATTATAAATGCATCAAGTTTATAAGCAGGTTATTTGATTACTCGCCAACACGTACACGCCGCAAACTGTGACAGAACGTTTGGGTTGAAATTAAAAATACTAAGTTTAAATTTTGAATCTTTTCCAAGAAACAAATGACTATAACTGACGGTACTCAAATGTGTCTCATTGTTCTGGTAATGTGACAGCTCTGGCTGGTGTTGGTAGTGAGGGGTCGGGGGGGGGGGACAATTTGGACGTGACTCAAAGTTTTATCTCAACAATAGAGCAAAGTTAACAATGCAAATTTCACCGGTCACAGCCTCTGTTAAACGCGCGCCATTTCGGCGTCGCGTCGCACTGTAGTGTACTGATGTGATGGGGGAGGGGGAGGGCACTCAACCGGCTTTCTGGAAACAGAATGTTTTAGTTGACGTCCTTTCAGAGGAATTTGTTTTGTGACACGTTGTGTTAATTTCAGTGACAAATCATCTCGCTTGGCGCTGCCTGTCGAAATCTCGGCGCTGACTTATCGCTTTTATTGGGTCTACAACTTAATGAAATATTTCTTTTCATTCAGCATATTTCAAATCTTAAGTTCTCAAGATGAAACTCCTATTCCTAAAATTTTCAAATCGAGGTAACACGCAAGCAATCAAGGCCCATGTAGGTTTTTTAATTTTAGAGAAATGATGTTGCTAATTAATTATAATGTTAAGTGCTGTTTTAACTAGGCTTTTAATTTTAATTTTTGTTTTTTTATTTCGATATATGGATTTATTTATTTTGCGATATAAGGTTTTTTATATTATTTAGTCTGGAATTATTTAATGTCAACTATTTGGAATAATTGTATCACCCTCTGGTATGCAAATTCTAGAATTGTTTTCTTTTTTTTAATATACATTATGAACTTTTGTTTATTTAGTAATTTGTGCAAATAAATATGATTTTGATTTGACTTGACTTGCTTAGTGTCTTAAAGTTAGTCTATTTGTTAGTTGTCAATCATCTTTATGTAACTTGCTGAATATTGCTGCTCCCGACAAAGTTAAATAGTGTTTATTGATTGCTGACGGTTATGTAAGCAAACTAATCCTAGATAAGAGTTATATCAGTGAACTTAACTTTCTGAGAATTTGAATACTAAATTGATGATACAATTAAGATGTAAAACAGTGTAGAAGTATTTTATACGTTTTACTTTCGATCATCAAATGAAATTTATACTATAACCTACAAAAATGCCAGGTAAAGCGTAATCCAGGAGTTTATTCCAGCCTCTCCTAAACAGAATACAACATTCTATAGGGATGTTCTTTTACATTAGGTGATTATATCAAAATTAGATCAACTGTGTGAAGTTAAGGTAGATCTCGATCCTACAGGTAACGACTACATGTTGTCTTTAATACACTGATGTTGTCTTGTTTAAAATATATGTACATATTTCTAAATAATTTAATTTGACGATTGTATGCAATTTTTATAATTTATTGTTGACACAATAAAAAGTATTATTATTATTACACCAAATAGACTGTATCATGTGTGTTTTAATTGAACATCCACGAGGTTTACAGGTCAGAAAAAAGGATCTGATACTATAAGGATCTGACATGTTCGGATAGAGAGGTGGAGTAGGCAACGACCAGGTGGGCGAGTATTATGTGCCCGGCTTGGCCAAACAGTTGCCAACATAAAAAATCGGATCCAGGCAGCCAACCGATTGATAGGCCATTAAAAAGATGGAGTTGTTTGAGAAGAAGCAGAATTATGTGACCACACGCGAAGAACGGGCTCAATCATTCGCCTGTTTCCATGGAATTTTGTCCAGGATCGGACTCGTCTAGTCGGCATCTTTCTTTCGGTTTCTCGATACGACAACCTCAACCTTGATCTCTTTTTCACCAGATGTGTATCAAGCTGACATTTGTTTTCTTCGTCCTATTACAATCTTTCAAAAGAAGATTGTTGTAAAACTCTCAAAAGGATTCCTGCATATTATAAACGTTTTGAGTGAAGGAGTAAGTAAGAGTACTCCAGACCAGTGTTCGCGGAAGGTACGAGCAAAGTTTCATCTACTATGGCCATAAGACTGAAGGAGTAAGTATGAGTACTCCAGAGCACGCGTCGTGTAACTGTGTTCGCGGAAGGTACGAGCAAAGTTTCATCTACTATGGCCATAAGACTGAAGGAGTAAGTATGAGTACTCCAGACCACGCGTCGTGTAACACTGTTCGCGGAAGGTACGAGCAAAGTTTCATCTACTATGGCCATAAGACTGAAGGAGTAAGTATGAGTACTCCAGACCACGCGTCGTGTAACACTGTTCGCGGAAGGTACGAGCAAAGTTTCATCTACTATGGCCATAAGACTGAAGGAGTAAGTATGAGTACTCCAGAGCACGCGTCGTGTAACTGTGTTCGCGGAAGGTACGAGCAAAGTTTCATCTACTATGGCCATAAGACTGAAGGAGTAAGTATGAGTACTCCAGACCACGCGTCGTGTAACACTGTTCGCGGAAGGTACGAGCAAAGTTTCATCTACTATGGCCATAAGACTGAAGGAGTAAGTATGAGTACTCCAGACCACGCGTCGTGTAACTGTGTTCGCGGAAGGTACGAGCAAAGTTTCATCTACTATGGCCATAAGACTGAAGGAGTAAGTATGAGTACTCCAGAGCACGCGTCGTGTAACTGTGTTCGCGGAAGGTACGAGCAAAGTTTCATCTACTATGGCCATAAGACTGAAGGAGTAAGTATGAGTACTCCAGACCACGCGTCGTGTAACTGTGTTCGCGGAAGGTACGAGCAAAGTTTCATCTACTATGGCCATAAGACTGAAGGAGTAAGTATGAGTACTCCAGACCACGCGTCGTGTAACTGTGTTCGCGGAAGGTACGAGCAAAGTTTCATCTACTATGGCCATAAGACTGAAGGAGTAAGTAAGAGTACTCCAGACCAGTGTTCGCGGAAGGTACGAGCAAAGTTTCATCTACTATGGCCATAAGACTGAAGGAGTAAGTATGAGTACTCCAGACCACGTGTCGTGTAACACTGTTCGCGGAAGGTACGAGCAAAGTTTCATCTACTATGGCCATAAGACTGAAGGAGTAAGTATGAGTACTCCAGACCACGCGTCGTGTAACACTGTTCGCGGAAGGTACGAGCAAAGTTTCATCTACTATGGCCATAAGACAATCAGTGCGAAAATAAATTTTCACAGCTCCCAGGCAGACAGGAGAAAAAAATTTGCCAACTTACTAAATATAGACTTTAATGATTACCAGCCGAATCCATGGATTTACATACATTACTATACATTACTTTGTTCTTGTCCATGCAAAATGTATTATAAAGACTACAGATGAAAACGCTCAACCAAATCCTATAAAAGAAGATGCCCTTCGTCTGATGCTACGTTAGTATACAGAAATGAAGTTAGGCCTACATGCGAAAATTTCAAGTCCATCCCTCAATTAATGTTTGAGATGTCCAAACACAAAAATATGCGGAAAAAAGGCGCACAGGCAGAGGAAAGACAGGCAGAAGATACATTTTACTTGTCTTAAGTAACAACTTAGCGAAATATGCAATATTTAAAGTTTATAGCTTTATTCGTTCTCGTTATAAAACACTTTGCTAACGCTCAACCAAATCTGATAGAGGGACATGCACCAGCATCGAATCTGTGAAATTAGTTTCAAATTAGTATTCCTAGTACAATGTGATTTTTTAAACTCATAGTGATATAGTCTTATTTCGTACACATGTTGCATGCCACTACATATACCGATACATTTTTCTTTCATAAATCACTCACGTCGGCTACCCTTAACGGGGTTGTTTTTAGAAAGAGCCAATAAAAGGGGTGTGTAGGACCGCCAAGATAGCTGCCACGTGGGGTCTCCCCTAATTAGACAGCTACTGCCGCCGCGCAGGCCGTGTAGCAGAGATGTACGGGGTGTCATGAGAGACACGGTCGTGTCGCATACTGCTGTCGTTCTTCCCGTCTGCGATAGGAATAGTTTGCCGATGTTGTTTGACAGATGGCTTGTTGTCAGGTCGCCCACCATTTGTTACAACTATACTCACAAGCAGAGGCATGACAGCAAACTTCGCCGCAAACTGATAAAACTTATCAGAGCGATGAAAAATGGACCGGAGCCAACTAACTTCAACTTTCCCCGATGTTAAACTACCGATAACGGTAACAAAGTGGGTCGGTTCATACAACACGATGTATAATACTGCGTTTTTATCTTTAGTAGACTTCCTACATATAAAACAAAATCTAAGTTACAAAACTTTTATTGGCTGAACATATATTACATATATTGACTGGAGATGTACCATCTCCGCAGCGATACCGAAATAACTCAAGACGTTAATTTTGTAATCGATGTTTCGTAGTTCATGTGATCCAGAGGGCTTTAGTGTTCGTTATAAGCCTAAGAATAAGATATTTTATCGGTATTATGGGTAACCATGATGGCAACGGGCAAATCAAATAATAAATGTGTAAACAAAGTAAGTCTCACATTTTAACGGGTGACAGTAACACAAGTCATGTGGTTACTTTGTTTCAGTGGTCGGTAAGATTTCCGATACGTTTTGTAGGGTACTTAATGCTACTGCGGTTACTTTGTTCTAGTGGTCGGTAAGACTTCCGATATGTTTTATAGGGTACTTAATGCTACTGCGGTTACTTTGTTCTAGTGGTCGGTAAGATTTCCGATACGTTTTGTAGGGCACTTGATGCTACTGCGGTTACTTTGTTCTAGTGGTCGGTAAGACTTCCGATACGTTTTGTAGGGTACTTGATGCTATTGCGGTTACTTTGTTCGAGTAGTCGGTAAGACTTCCGATACGTTTTGTAGGGTACTTGATGCTATTGCGGTTACTTTGTTCGAGTAGTCGGTAAGACTTCCGATACGTTTTGTAGGGTGCTTGATGCTACTGCGGTTACTTTGTTCTAGTGGTCGGTAAGACTTCCGATACGTTTTGTAGGGTACTTGATGCTACTGCGGTTACTTTGTTCTAGTGGTCGGTAAGACTTCTGATACGTTTTGTAGGGTGCTTGATGCTACTGCGGTTACTTTGTTCGAGTAGTAGGTAAGACTTCCGATACGTTTTGTAGGGTACTTGATGCTACTGCGGTTACTTTGTTCTAGTGGTCGGTAAGACTTCCGATACGTTTTGTAGGGTACTTGATGCTACTGCGGTTACTTTGTTCGAGTAGTCGGTAAGACTTCCGATACGTTTTGTAGGGTGCTTGATGCTACTGCGGTTACTTTGTTCGAGTAGTAGGTAAGACTTCCGATACGTTTTGTAGGGTACTTGATGCTACTGCGGTTACTTTGTTCTAGTGGTCGGTAAGACTTCCGATACGTTTTGTATAGGGTACTTAATGCTACTGCGGTTACTTTGTTCTAGTGGTCGGTAAGACTTCCGATACGTTTTGTAGGGCACTTGATGCTACTGCGGTTACTTTGTTCTAGTGGTCGGTAAGACTTCCGATACGTTTTGTAGGGTACTTGATGCTACTGCGGTTACTTTGTTCTAGTGGTCGGTAAGACTTCTGATACGTTTTGTAGGGTACTTGATGCTACTGCTTTTACCAGAATTAAATAATGGTACTATACTTTTTAGATATAATCAGTGCAGTCTAAAAAAACAATTTGTCTTTGTAAAACTCA
Source organism: Homalodisca vitripennis (assembly GCF_021130785.1). Taxonomy (NCBI): domain Eukaryota; kingdom Metazoa; phylum Arthropoda; class Insecta; order Hemiptera; family Cicadellidae; genus Homalodisca; species Homalodisca vitripennis. The sequence continues at coordinate 249,000,727 of NC_060207.1, forward strand.
AACTAGACACAAATAGATATATACAATAATTTATAAAACAATACATTACAAACAATTTATGTAACAGACATATGACCAAAAAACAATAAATACGAGTAATACTTGTATCACCCAAGAAGTTATATTCACACAATTCTGCAGATTTTCCATATTGCTTATCTCGTTCGTAAAACACGATTCTGCACAGAAAAGAACTGATTTTGCCTCAAGCGATGTAATCTAATAATTTAAATCCCTTCGTATAAAAATCACTTATGATGTATCTATCGAGGGTTTGAAGATTTATTTGTTGATACCATTTACTAAATTATAGAACTTTAAACAACTTAGACAAAATAATACTGAAGTGAAACCTACACCACACTCAATTTTAGTTTCTATTAAGCGAACAAGGGAGAAAAGGTGTCATTGTTTGTATAAAAATTCTTGTCATTGAAATCGGTTCATCAAAATATTCCTTCAATACTAATCAATATTTCATCAATTGTTACTATATTATAAACATTAGTTACAAGTGCCAGTTTTGAGTCGGAGATGTTGATTAGGGAAGCATTTTTCCTAAAATAATATATTGTTTGTACAGAATTTAATCTTGGAGAGATTTATTTTATTTTATGCTGTATTTTCGTGCATTTTGCTATATTTTGCTGGTATGATGTCAAGAATACAAAATGTTTGATTTTTTTTTCATAAAACTTTGCATTTTATAAGTACATAAGTTGGTTTTTTAAAATCTATAGAAGAATGTTTTCGAAAAAAGAAATAGTTTTGGTGTTGGTCGAAATAGGATGTATCACAAGGGTTTTAAATATACATTTAATTTTTGACTCAGATCACTCATTACTTAGCTTGACACATTTACAAAATATAAAATATATAACTTATAAATAATTGTATAATGTAATATGTTATCACTTTAAAGTCTATGGCTTGTTGTTTTTTTGCATTATATTTAATTTCCTTGTGAGATGGTGTGTTGAAATGTGTATGGTTAAGTGTTAAATTATAATTGTTATATAAGGTGACTAGCGGACCCGGCGCGCTTCGCTGCGCATTTCAATAAGTTTCCCGCGGCTTCGCACGCAATTTCCCGTTGAAAACAGTACACTATATTCACTTATTCATTTTCTATCACATTCTAAACATTGCTGAGATAATTGATAGTCGTTCCTTCGTGAGCTTCTTGGGCGCATTATGAAGGTATGTACCACATTCCTGATACTTCTGTCAAAAAAAAACAACTAAGGTTGATTTTATAACATTCTTTATATTTGTAGCCAACGTAAGATAGTAATTATGATATCTGCATTGCTCTTCTGATCAAGCATGAGCATGGTTTATATTAAATAAATATTGCAGTTAAAGGTGAATTTTTACGTCAAATTTGAATTGTATTATCTGGATAGTAAAGTCTATGTTTAACAGTGATTGCAGAAACAGTTTAAACAAAATTTGTCGTTTCTCTTAAGCTTACTCTATGCTTTAAAACTATAAGTGTAGTAATTAAATTATATATAAATATATTTTTTGTCGCATTATATATGTTTACAAAGAACAGCTGATTAAAAATTTGAAAAGACTCTATCACTTAATAACATATGTTTGCTGCAATGCATTTCTTACGGGTATTTCTGTAACCAGTGGGGCAGAATCCTGAATCGGGAAAGGGATAAAAAGTATCCTATAACCTTCTACAGATCAAGACGAACAAATTAAAAAAAAAAATTAGGCGAATCCGTCCAGCCGTTTGTGAGTGATGCTGTTACACACGAACAGTTTCATTTTTATATAATAGATATTTGTAATTTTGTTGTGATAATTGAGATTTGGCATATTTGTTAAAAAGTAAAATTTCTAGTTGCTAAACCAAAAAATAAAATAAAAATAGATTGTGCAATTGTTAAACATGAATTAGAATTAAAAGTGTGACTGCCAGCACGCTTAAATAATTATATGATATTTGTATTATCCAAACCCTCGCGCGTTCTTTTGGGTGCTTGGGTATAGCAAAATTATAAGCTTTGTTAAATTTGTTGAATAAAAGATTTTTGACTTTTTCACAAAAACGTCCATCCTACACATACACAAATAACACATAGTTGTGTTGTCCGATAAAGAGTCTGGCACCTGCCACTTGTATATATGTACGTGTATATGGTCAGCTGCTGTTGATGTATACGAGTCTGACAATAGAGTCACACTTTTGACACCGGTATTCTGGCACTTGCCACTTGTATATATGTACGTGTATATGGTCAGCTGCTGTTGATGTATACGAGTCTGACAATAGAGTCACACTTTTGACACCGGTATTCTGGCACTTGCCACTTGTATATATGTACGTGTATATGGTCAGCTGATGTTGATGTATACGAGTCTGACAATAGAGTCACACTTTTGACACCGGTATTCTGGCACTTGCCACTTGTATATATGTACGTGTATATGGTCAGCTGCTGTTGATGTATACGAGTCTGACAATAGAGTCACACTTTTGACACCGGTATTCTGGCACTTGCCACTTGTATATATGTACGTGTATATGGTCAGCTGCTGTTGATGTATACGAGTCTGACAATAGAGTCACACTTTTGACACCGGTATTCTGGCACTTGCCACTTGTATGTATGTACGTGTATATAGTCAGCTGCTGTTGATGTATACGAGTCTGACAATAGAGTCACACTTTTGACACCGGTATTCTGGCACTTGCCACTTGTAAGTATGTACGTGTATATGGTCAGCTGCTGTTGATGTATACGAGTCTGACAATAGAGTCACACTTTTGACACCGGTATTCTGGCACTTGCCACTTGTATGTATGTACGTGTATATGGTCAGCTGCTGTTGATGTATACGAGTCTGACAATAGAGTCACTTTTGACACCGGTATTCTGGCACCTGCCACTTGTATATATGTACGTGTATATGGTCAGCTGCTGTTGATGTATACGAGTCTGACAATAGAGTCACACTTTTGACACCGGTATTCTGGCACTTGCCACTTGTATGTATGTACGTGTATATGGTCAGCTGCTGTTGATGTATACGAGTCTGACAATAGAGTCACACTTTTGACACCGGTATTCTGGCACTTGCCACTTGTATATATGTACGTGTATATGGTCAGCTGATGTTGATGTATACGAGTCTGACAATAGAGTCACACTTTTGACACCGGTATTCTGGCACTTGCCACTTGTATATATGTACGTGTATATGGTCAGCTGATGTTGATGTATACGAGTCTGACAATAGAGTCACTTTTGACACCGGTATTCTGGCACTTGCCACTTGTATATATGTACGTGTATATGGTCAGCTGCTGTTGATGTATACGAGTCTGACAATAGAGTCACACTTTTGACACCGGTATTCTGGCACTTGCCACTTGTATGTATGTACATGTATATGGTCAGCTGCTGTTGATGTATACGAGTCTGACAATAGAGTCACACTTTTGACACCGGTATTCTGGCACTTGCCACTTGTATATATGTACGTGTATATGGTCAGCTGATGTTGATGTATACGAGTCTGACAATAGAGTCACACTTTTGACACCGGTATTCTGGCACTTGCCACTTGTATATATGTACGTGTATATGGTCAGCTGATGTTGATGTATACGAGTCTGACAATAGAGTCACACTTTTGACACCGGTATTCTGGCACTTGCCACTTGTATATATGTACGTGTATATGGTCAGCTGCTGTTGATGTATACGAGTCTGACAATAGAGTCACACTTTTGACACCGGTATTCTGGCACTTGCCACTTGTATATATGTACGTGTATATGGTCAGCTGATGTTGATATATACGAGTCTGACAATAGAGTCACACTTTTGACACCGGTATTCTGACACTCTTCCATTTGGAGTGAATGCGGCTTTAGAGCGATTTGTTTTCTTAGGGGAACACCCCTATCGATTGTAAGAAAGACTTGCCTTTTATATAAAGAAAGTTGGCTGATTCAGGCCTATTAATGAAATCTATTTAATCTATTTCTACTTTAAGTTTGTGCTATCGATTTTGGATTCGAAAAATGATTTTGATGTTTAATTTGTTACCTTAAATGGTTACATCCTTTATCTTTATAAAAAGGTAATTTTTTGAATTAAAATTATGTAATTTTTGTATATGAAATTTGTTTAGGTCGAAAATTAATAAAGAACTTATCACTTGTACAGTTGTGCCGATTACAAAGTTGCCTACATTTGCTACTTTCAATGCCGGTAATTTCTGTTGGCAAGATAAAGTCGTTATTTTAGAGGACTATGAATGCAACATAAAAATTAATAAAGAACTTATCACTTGTACAGTTGTGCCGATTACAAAGTTGCCTACATTTGCTACTTTCAATGCCGGTAATTTCTGTTGGCAAGATAAAGTCGTTATTTTAGAGGACTATGAATGCAACATAAAAATTAATAAAGAACTTATCACTTGTACAGTTGTGCCGATTACAAAGTTGCCTACATTTGCTACTTTCAATGCCGGTAATTTCTGTTGGCAAGATAAAGTCGTTATTTTAGAGGACTATGAATGCAACATAAAAAATAATAAAGAACTTATCACTTGTACAGTTGTGCCGATTACAAAGTTGTCTACATTTGCTACTTTCAATGCCGGTAATTTCTGTTGGCAAGATAAAGTCGTTATTTTAGAGGACTATGAATGCAACATAAAAATTAATAAAGAACTTATCACTTGTACAGTTGTGCCGATTACAAAGTTGCCTACATTTGCTACTTTCAATGCCGGTAATTTCTGTTGGCAAGATAAAGTCGTTATTTTAGAGGATTATGAATGCAACATAAAAATATTCTCCAAACCTAAAATCGATTGGATCAACTTAAAAGCTATACCATTTGTTTCTGACAACTTGTCACAAAAAGGAGAGGGCGTTGTTTGCTAAGTGTGCTTCTCTTGTAAAGTCAAAGGTCTGACTTTGTCCGCAAAAGGTATTCCCTTCCTTCCTGTCAACAAGAACTAACTTGATTAAGATCTTACGTTTCATTCTTGTGTGTATAAAACCTTCTCTTGTTCCCCCGTGTTTAAAATAATCTATTTTTTATAATTTCTGAACAAATAAACAATTGACCTGACACAAATGAAAAATGTTTGTTGCTTACGAAGACACAGGTGACCAATAAAGTAATTCTGACGTACAAATAATGGACGTACACTAAACTAAACACAATTCGTTGCAAAATATTATAAACACGCACTTAACTAATTCTATTAATATTTCTAGTGGTAATTTTCAACAAATGACTACCGCTCTTGTAAATGTAAAGTATATACACTTTGTTATATATTTGTAATGAATATTAAATAAATGAAACAATCGCCTGGTTAATTTAACGCTTATTAGGCTTATAAAGTATTTTATATTTGTATTTTCTGTCTGAAATACTCGTATTCTTGGATCGGCGTTTTTTGAGAGCTGAATCTGTATACTAGTTAGTGTTGTAACCGTCATTGATGAGTTTATGAGGTTATTGAGATACGTCTATGACGCGAAGTGACGCAGGGAACGTAAATTGAGTTCAGAAGTATTTTGTAAATATTTCAATTTAAAGATTTATTTCATTAAATACGCAATTGAAGAAAATATCAAACTATTATAGTGATTAACTTGACATGATTAAATATAAATAATATTTATGGTGCAATTGTTGTGTGATTACGAGAACAAAGTAATAAAGTACGTGATCCACGTGAACAGTGGAGTTTGTCAGCAAGATCTGTCATATTGGCCCGCCCAGTCTTCGCGACTAGGGTTGTAATTGAATTACAAACACCGACAAAGTTTGAGGACAAATCAACTTAAAAAGGAAAGTTAGGTGTTAGAAATTGAGATAGAACTTGGAGCGATGTCGGGACAAAAAGTGTGAGATGACGTCATTTATTGTACAGTCGAAGTTGTCGCGCCAGATACCCTGGGCGGTTTGCTAACAGTCGGAGATCGCGGGTGCAATTGAATTACCAGATAAGACTAAGTGGAAGGCTTCAGGCAGTTTGGAAGTTGCGCGTCTGAGTATTTCGTAAATCCGATGATCACCAATCCGACTGCATCTGTGTTTGAATTTAATTAACTTTTCTGATAACCTCTCTGTAGTCCAACAAGGTTTAATATGTTTTAACGGCTATTAGAAATTGTGTATCAGTACTAATGAATTGGTAATGATACGATTATCTCTGTTAATAGTAACTCTATAATTTATATGCAGAATGGATTTTTCCATTGTACTTAAACAATTTATTAGTATCGATTGAGAAACTAAAACCTAAGTTTCTGAAGTCAAACCGTTATAGATTTGGGACGAGTTTCCTATTATAACACACTTATAAACTTTATTTCTGTGGTCAATGGAGTTTCTCAGTTACTCGGTTAGTCGTCTCAACGACTCAGTGTCGTTTCAAATAGGCTCCGGGATTTAGTTTGTTTTGGCTTCTCTCTTCTTTTTCTATTCTTTAGTGCACTTTTCAAGTGTGAGATCTTTAAGAATTTTAAAATCTTAGAAAATTATATTCAATTTGTTTAAATTTAGTACCCAATTTATTTTGCTGGTTTCTTCGTTGCTGCTTACAAGAGAAGCTACTGGTGGCGATGACCGTTGTAGTTGCCAAGAGTCTGCTCTTCTTATCAATTTTGTTACCCTGCAGTAAACAAGGTACAGGAGCATGTTAACATAGAGCCTCGTTCCCGGCTTATCTCCTAATGATTAGTACATTGACTAATCGCACCACTACAGGCCTGCTTCCGCTGCCTTGCCTCTGCCGCTGCTATGCCGCTGCCGCACTTCTCTCAGCGGCGGCCGCATGGTCACATTCCAGGTCTCTGATAACAACTGACTCTGATGGCTTCCTGGAACCTATCCTTTATCACCAATGGGTATTACCCTTTATCAGCCATCAAGAATGTAACTCGCTATTTCTAATCTGAGTGCTCTAGCTCTTTAGTCCGGTCTGTTTTCTAACAGTTTGCATTCCTTGTAACTTTTTAGAATCACGATACCGACTTTTCAGTGTATAACAGGATATCCATTTCCTGTACTTTTTGTCTCAAGTAATTCTATTCAAAATCACTTGAAGTGGTTATAATAGGGGAAAAACGTATTACGATATTATCTTTTGTGTTATAAGTAATTATAAACATTTTCTTTCCTTCGTAAACATTGAGGATAGGACGTTTTGGGACATAGTTTAAGAATGTGATTTATATATTTGCATAAAACTACGATGTGTGAAATTTAAAATGTTCTCTACTATTGCCCTCTTATGAATATGTATAATGTATTTTGATGTCAAGTCAATTTGTTATCCTTACATTTCTTATTTTTAAAATTTCCTATTACACAGTTCACCTCAGGAAAGCAAATTTCACATAACCTATATTACCAATCCTCTGAACATGTGGTAATCACTTTCCATAAGTAACGCTTGAAAGCCTTATAAGTCGATGGATAAAAAACAGGCCGAGTACAAGCTTTACTTCAATAAATAGCTGGAAATCAATCTGTAACTTGTGGTGTCCCTCAGTTCAATATCTTTGAACAAAGTCATTTCAGTTATTGTTTTAACTATCTGTAAAAAAAATGATTATGCACACGAACCCTTAATTACTATTGCAAACAAAATATGATTTTATAAAGTTAGGCATGATAATGTTTAAAAGCCTCTTGGGGAAACATTTATTACATTAAAGCGCGCCACAGCGACAATTAACAGTTTAAAGCATTTATCCAGTCAGCTAGAACGAGCCAGGCAAGCCATACATTTTATCGCCATCTGATATTTCTGTGCAGCGCCGCATGCTTTCACGTACAGCTTCGATATTGCATTATACTCTTACTATACTGGCCTCTGTGCAAAGCGCTGCTGTACGCACATTAAAGCACGCCACAGTGACAATTACCAGTATAAAGCATTTATCCAGTCAGCTAGAACGAGCCAGGCAATTCATACATTTTATCGCAATATGTAATTTCTGTGCAGCGCCGCATGCTTTCACATACAGCTTCAATATTGCATTATACTCTTACTATACTGGCCTCTGTGCAAAGCGCTGCTGCCTTTATTGGTTTGCTTCCTTTCACTTTAATTTTCAATTGTTATCGAAGAAAATTAAAGAATATTGAAGAATTTTATGTGCGTACAAGAATTGTCTTGTACGCACATAAAACCATTTCTGATATGGCCTTAATAATAATTAAGGTTTCTAAATGTAGTAAGTTTTCAGCTCTGTAGTGGGTAAATTATAATGCTGTACTATTATCCTATTAATGTCCAAATTCAATTAATTGGTACATATATGTTTAAAATATATATATATATATATATATATATATATATATATATATATATATATGCTGGCGGTTAAATCTGGTTTTGCACGCAATTTACTACTAACACAAGGACATCTTCTAAACATTCCTGAGGTTGTTGTGAAGATATTGTGTGTAATACGAACTTGTTCCTCCTGTTTGATAATAAAAATTTACTTAACAGATAAGTCGTCTATTTTATTTACGAGTCACGATTGTTTATAAAATTCTAAAAAATTATAGTACACATTAAAGTTAAATTTTAATATTCTAAGAGGTTTCTAAGGTTTTTAAACGTTATCGTTCTAATATGTTAATATAAAATCAATATAAAACCGATTATCTCCTTTGTGACAAAATTCAGAACACAATTTATAAATATTTACCTGTGTAAGTAAGCTTGTTCTCATTGAAGTATTTTCTAACGTGTTAAATTTTAACATCTTTAGAAAATACTTATTATGAAAAAATCTTTTAATAACTTGGTCATCGACTTATGATGAAAACAGTGCAGATAAAAACGAGAAAACTTTTAAGGAAGTCACGACGAAAGTTGCAATTGAATTTGTTGGCACTTAGAGAAAGTTTCATCCCAATTTGTGGCAAGTGGATCCGAGTCTTCTAAAACGTGCTACTTCAAATGAATTTCAAGCCAGAACAAAAGATGGTATACAGTGACTGCTGATTATTTCGAAGTGCCATTTCATAACCGTGCCATTACTCAATCATCGGAGTAATGAAGATGTTGAATGTAATAACACAATTCCCATTCCCCACAGTTGAGGTAATAGAAAGTAATGAAACATTTAATAATTATTCTCTAGCCATACAGTCTTAATATTGATTCAATGCTTCTTTACAGTGCTTTATCCAACTATCCCAGTCACTTTTATAACCCAGAATATCCTATCTTTATCGCTTCCAAGAACCGGGAGGAATTCAGTGTAGACTTACAGGCGTGGCTCTTCGGCTTTATCGCAGAATGAGAATGCGCTTCATAGCTGAGTCTGAGCAATCGTTCTTTTGTCTGATTTATTTGTTGTTGTTGATGACTGAATTACACAGTAAAAGTTATGACGTATTACTGTTATTTATTAGTAGGAAAATTAATAAATAACTATTCATATAGATAAATATAAGTATTAATCTGATAATCTTGATAAAAATATCAATTGTGCATAATTTTGTGAAAAGAGAATTTTAATGATTGTAATTTTTACGAGTCTTAATCTTATTTGTAAGATTTAATTGGTACACTACACTTGCTCAAAACCGATATAGTGTCTTAAAAGTACATTTTATATGCTCTATGGCTATGTCTGATTTGTGGATAATCACATTCTTGCCACGGACTGTCCTGTATAGAAGGGAATATATCTCCACCTAGTCGGTATTCTGTTGTTTAGTTGTATGTAGCTAAGTGAGTAAATCTTTACTGTACCAGCATATATGTTTGTTTTGGTCGATCGTAAACTTTTACGCGAATGTTGATATCCACGTCATGAAGACAACTCCGTGGCAATAGTATGTACAGTATGGGACCTTCATAGGAAATAGTAACAAAATCCAAATGAATGTGTCGAAAATGATTGAGATGTTTAGATATTCTCGTTTGCATTTATATAATTCAAAATAATAATTCTAGTGAATTTGTAACAATACATACTGGTAGCTTTATAAGTAAGTACAAAACAAAGAGTAAGATGTTGCAGTAGATAATTGTATTTAGGTGATGCTAATAAAAAATTCTGAAAAGATTACTTTGATTGATTCGTTAAATTACTACAGATTTCAGTGACACTGAAATCATTAAATGTGTTTAAGATCTTAGTTCTTGGGCTCACTCAATCGGTTCCATGACTATTGTGTAATTGCTTCTTTTAATACCGCTTCGAAAAAATGCAAATACTGTTAAATCCTTGAAATTGTAAAAGCCTGCAAAGGCACTGACAAACGGTAAGGACAATATCAACGTTTGCACGCTTAAGTAATCATGGCTCAGCCGGGCAGGAGAAACAAGTCGTCTACTATCTTCACGAGTTAGTGAACATATAACAACAGAATTGTATACTTCTATCCAAGGATAGTGAGATGAACTTATAAATGATTAACAATGGATGTATATATATATATATATATATATATATATATATATATATATATATATATATACATACATATTTAGATGGGAACTTTCCATACCAGTACTTAACTGTTAATCCTGTAAATATGTCTGAATTGAATAAACGGTGCTGCCGTAAATGGCAGATTTTTTATTTACAACTTACATTTGCATTTTAAATTGTATAATAACTAAATGGAAATTGAATTTTTCACTTACTATACATGAAATACATTTCTTAACGTAAATGTAAACGTTAATAAATTGTAAATATTCAGCTTATTTTGTGAAATTGTAGTGTTTTCAAACAACACAATATGTAAGGATAGATACGGTTATTAAACGATGGTAAAGGGCTTTCGGAAGTTGAAGGTTAAGCTAGTACGTAATTGAGTTAGAAGCTCGCCTCCCCGATGTAATGATTAGGAGTGTGCTAACAGAAATATATGTGCTAAGTAGTATGTGTAAAGTGTATTGGTTAGTATAAGGGTGTAGTTACAATTCTAAAACTTATCGTTCGGTTATTGGAATTATTTAGGGAGAACAGGCTGATATACAGGGTGGCGCAGAGAAACGGGAAATTTTGAAGTTGTTGTTTGTACTTCTGTAAGTCTCGTAGGAGTGGGGGACAGAAGTCATGATGCCAAGTAGTAACGGTCATTTAGTTGAGATGGAGCAGTGGAGTGGTATGGAGCGTGCCGTTGCCGTGAGAGCGTATTACAAAAATTGGTGACAGTGTAACAGCTGCACAACTAGTGTTCCGACGCCATTATTATATTCCTCCCCGCGGATGAGTTCCTTCTTCACATGCCACATCATCATGGGCTCGGAATTTTGAAGAGACTGGTTCGGCCTTAAAGAAAAAACCTCCTGGGCTTATAGTGACTGTTCGAACCCCAGAAAATGTTGATGCATTGCGAGTCACAGTGGAAAGAAGTCCGCGTCGTTCTGTACAAAAAATCGCCTCATCATTGCGACTTGAGCGTCGGAGCGTGCAAAGAACTGCACGGCCTGCAGTTTCAACCTTAGAAGCTTTAGATTGTTCAAGCTCTAAAACCAAATGACTTTGAATTACGCTTACAATTTTGTGAACAACTACTAACTACAATCAATGAGGACGCAAATTTTCTTGAAAATCTTTGGATGTCTGATGAGGCCCACTTTCATTTAAATGGGCATGTCAGTAAGCAGAACATGCGTTACTGGGCTCGCAAAAATCCCGGTGAACTTCATCAACGTCCGTTACACAGCCTTAAAGTTACTGTATGGTGTGCAGTGTCTTGTCGAGAGATAATTAGACCTTACTTCTTTGAGGATTGTAATGGTTCCACTGTAACTATCACATTTTTTGCTCCACGGCTTCATGCTTCTCCAGAAATTTACATTCAGCAAACCTGGTTTCATCAGGATGGAACCACCTCACACACTGCCAATCTGTCAATGGCAACACTGAGGCGTTTGTTTGGGGAGCGCATAGTTTCAAGGAACGCTAACGTCACTTAGCCTCTAAGATCTTCAGACCTCTCAGTATGCGACTTCTTTCTATGGGGACATTTAAAGAGCGTTGTGTACCAGACTAGGCCAAGAAATCTTCTTGAGCTCAAGACTCAGATTGAAGAACACGTCGCCAAAATCCCAGAGAACACATTGCGTCGCACAATGATAAGTTTTCGAAATCGATTGAATGAATGTGTTAGGCGCGATGGACAGCACTTAACTGATGTTATTTTTAAAAAGTCACTTTAACTTTGTTATTTCCAACATTTCTTATGTAATTTCCACTCTTGCCTAACATTTTAAGCATTAAAAAGTTGTTTGTACAATTCATTGGTTTATTATGATTATTTCAAAATTTCCCGTTTCTCTGCGCCACCCTGTATTATCAACATGATGTCGACCAATAGGAATAGTCCATGTGTTTTACCAGTAGGCCATTAGGTTCATTTGTAAAATAGCGTTGATTGCAGAGTCACTAACAGCACGTTAAGTTTGGTCTGTGAATCGATTAAATAATCTAATGCAGGCTGTCCCGTCGCGTCGCGCCGCGTTGGTTGCAGCGTCACTAACAGGACGTTAAGTTTGGTCTGTGAATCGATTAAATAATCTAATGCAGGCTGTCCCGTCGCGTCGCGCCGCGTTGGTTGCAGCGTCACTAACAGGACGTTAAGTTTGGCCTGTGAATCGATTCAATAATCTAATGCAGGCTGTCCCGTCGCGTCGCGCCGCGCTGGTTGCAGCGTCACTAACAGCACGTTAAGTTTGGCTTGTGAATCGATTCAATAATCTAATGCAGGCTGTCCCGTCGCGTCGCGCCGCGTTGGTTGCAGTGTCACTAACAGCACGTTAAGTTTGGTCTGTGAATCGATTCAATAATCTAATGCAGGCTGTCCCGTCGCGTCGCGCCGCGTTGGTTGCAGCGTCAGTCACTAACAGGACGTTAAGTTTGGCCTGTGAATCGATTCAATAATCTAATGCAGGCTGTCCCGTCGCGTCGCGCCGCGTTGGTTGTAGCGTCAGTAAGCAAATTAAATTTAAATTAAACGTGTAAGACACTAAGCCACCGCTCCTGCTGTGTAATTAAAGTGGTGTATTATTGCTGTCTAGATTTATAGGGTCGTTCATAAATTGTGGGATCTCTCCACAGTAAAATGTGACATATTGAATTTTAAAGAACCCTTCAAAATTTTTGTATTACCTTCGTAATTCAATAATGTTTATTGTTTATATGTGTTTCATTATTGGTCATTCAAGAAAATATAAAACTATTAGTAAATAGTTTATATTTAAATATAACAAATATAAGTTATGTTTGTTGTAGGTTTTAAAATTGTGTATTTTGTAAGTAAAGAATCTTCTTAGTACGTTTGTAATCAGTCTAGTTTTATTGATGTTATTTGTTTTTTTTTAATTAGTAATGAAAGCTTTAAATTAATTAGCCCTTTAAAAGTAAAACTATGGTTCATAATAAACTACAAATACCAATTTATGAGTAACGGTTGTTCGTCGAAATGAAATGAGCAAATATTTCTTGCTATAAACTAAGAAATAGTAAGCATTATTACCGTATTTTAATAATTGTTCTGAAATCTGCTCTCCGGGTTTGACTGTGTCGAGGACGGGAAGTCCCTCGTCTGTTTATAGAGGTTGCATGTACCGCTATACGCTATACTATAATGTTGCGTGTACCGCTATTCGCTATACTATAATGTTGCGTGTACCGCTATTCGCTATACTATAATGTATAGTTATGGCGTGTCCCATACGGTTTACAGCGGATATTGCACAAATAAGATCGGAGACTATTGAAAATCGTGCGGGTTAATTGAATCTCCAGATAAGGAAGTAACTTTTAAACCGCCTCCGGCTCGTCCCCCCCCCCACATCCCACTTCTGGAAGTTGTTATATATTGTCCCAGTTCACTCCCTCCACCTTTATACACTTGCCGCTGTAAATACAAGAGTATATGTCGAATAATATCCTCCTTTATTGCTATATCTGCCAGATTTAGCGCTACTTTATTACAACATTTCGTTTCGCTCGTATGACTTTATCCGTTATTGCTGACGTTTCCTAGTTCTGGTACATTGACTCTTATTTTTGTAATAAGTGTGGTTTCTGTATGGAATCGAATTTATGGTAATGATATGGATTGTGAATTACATGATCTTGTTTGATTCTTTACTCAAGTTTAAAAAACATTTATTGCGGCAACTGTGGTGTGGTATACGAAATGCATTACGATGATCTTGTTTGATTCTTTACTCAAGTTTAAAAAACATTTATTGGGGCAACTGTGGTGTGGTATACGAAATGCATTACGATGATGATCTTGTTTGATTCTTTACTCAAGTTTGAAAACATTTATTGGGGCAACTGTGATGTGGTATACGAAATGCATTACGATGATCTTGTTTGATTCTTTACTCAAGTTTGAAAAACATTTATTGGGGGCAACTGTGGTGTGGTATACGAAATGCATTACGATGATCTTGTTTGATTCTTTACTCAAGTTTGAAAAACATTTATTGGGGCAACTGTGGTGTGGTATACGAAATGCATTACGATGATCTTGTTTGATTCTTTACTCAAGTTTAAAAAACATTTCATTGCGGCAACTGTGGTGTGGTATACGAAATGCATTACAATGATCTTGTTTGATTCTTTACTCAACGTTAAAAAACATTTATTGCGGCAACTGTGGTGTGGTATACGAAATGCATTACAATGATCTTGTTTGATTCTTTACTCAACGTTAAAAAACATTTATTGCGGCAACTGTGGTGTGGTATACGAAATGCATTACAATGATCTTGTTTGATTCTTTACTCAACGTTAAAAAAACATTTAATTGGGGCAACTGTGGTGTGGTATACGAAATGCATTACAATGATCTTGTTTGATTCTTTACTCAAGGTTTAAAAAAACATTTATTGGGGCAACTGTGGTGTGGTATACGAAATGCATTACAATGATCTGATTGGGGCAACTGTGGTGTGGTATACGAAATGCATTACAATGATCTTGTTTGATTCTTTACTCAAGGTTAAAAAACATTTATTGCGGCAACTGTGGTGTGGTATACGAAATGCATTACGATGATCTTGTTTGATTCTTTACTCAAGTTTAAAAAACATTTATTGGGGCAACTGTGGTGTGGTATACGAAATGCATTACAATGATCTTGTTTGATTCTTTACTCAAGGTTAAAAAACATTTATTGCGGCAACTGTGGTGTGGTATACGAAATGCATTACAATGATCTTGTTTGATTCTTTACTCAAGTTTAAAAAACATTTAATGGGGCAACTGTGGTATGGTATACGAAATGCCTATTGTAATATATTGCAGTAGTAATGTATAGTACGTATGTTAGTTTTATAGGTATTTTTACATGTATGCAAGTGTTCTATCTTTTTATTCTTATTTATTTTTTATCAATCTTGCTAAACGCCAGGTTACCAAGTGGATAAACCAAAAATCTAAGAAACCTCGCTATAGAAAAAGATCACACACAAAAATAATAACTGCGTACAGCGCCTTCCGATGACCCGATCTAGTACTATCACTGAACAGATCTGTGTCTACCTGTCCTAGTCGGTTACATACCTTCATGAATCGTCTAGGTATTGATTGTGTTTTTAATCCAATCTTGATAGTGCCACTCATTTAAACCTTCAACTCAACGCCATGGAATCATAAAATATTCACTAAATAATGTTTTTATTTATTTATGTATTTATTTTAAAGGAGAGGCCGATCCCTTTTTAAGTCTTACACTGCTCGTCCTCCTGGGCCACTGGCCTGTGCAAGAATCGTATCAAACAGAATAAGGGGGAGAGTCGATACAGTGCAAGGTCGATGGTGCTGATAAAATTGCTAAGGTCATACAGACAGGATTTGAACTGCGCTATCTCTAACTCAGACTGAAAGTCCTATGTCTTAAACCGATCGTCCATTGACACTCGTGTAATGTTGCATTACTACATTTTTTTAAAGAACTTGTATTTGGATTTATACTTCTTTTTTTAACATACTTTGGAGGAAACAAAGCTTTTCTGAAAATAAAATGATGGTTTTGCTTACAAATTATTTCAATGGAATTCACTAGACTGAAGTACGAGAATTTTTTCACTTGTATTATTCATTACTCTAAAAAATAAAAGTTTCAACATCTCGTATTTAACTATGATGCTAAATAAAGGTACATACGAATTATTGAATAACAACTGTGACAAAATGTAGCCACCGATAAAACAAACAAAAAAGTATAGTACGTGACCAATTAATTAATAAGTTAAAAACCAAACAAATTTACGAACAAAGTTTCCTTAACTCAAGGATGATTTAATAATTTGTTAATTGAACTTGATAAGGTCTACATATTTTAAGCACCCGTACCAAATGCAATAGTTCAAATTATTGTTGATGAATGTAACTACTGAGCAAATTGAAACTCTCTCATAAAAGTTGCAGCTTGAAGCTAGGTCTATAATTCAGGCTTGCATGCTTGTTAAAGGTCACTTTTGCAATACTAAAGAAGCTTTGAATGTAGCGGTTGAATTTGTGGACTAAACAAAACAACATACACAACATTTGGGAACAGATTAATGTTAAACATCAACTGCAGTGAATGTTAGGAACATTGTAACATGTGACTTGATCAAACTATTGAAATAAATTTGGCTTTCATTTCGACTAAGAGTCCGATTAAATCAAATAAATTCGATGGAATCCTTTATGTGTAAATCCTTGGCTCACTATCTGCTGTTTAATTACACTTTCAGCAAGTAACTAACTTCGTGAAAGTAGACTTCAACTTCAAGTTGTAAGTGAAATAACAGGGTTAGTAGTATGGAGAGGTATATACTCAATTCCACCAACACTTGCCACCACCCTATAATAGTCGAAACCATTCTTCGCGGGAATTGTTTTGGGGCAGTGAGACTTGAAATGGGAGGCACACAGGCAGCAATACTCCCTCTCGAGACCCAGAGTTGTCTACACACCAGTCCTCCGTCACAGACATTCGATTGGTTATGCAACACAAATGTCAGACTGACCAAAACTGTGACAGTTTGAGGTTAAACTAGTACTATAGACAACTACAGTGTTACACAAGGGCAACAATACTTCCTCTCGAGACCCAGAGTTGTCTACACACCAGTCCTCCGTCACAGACATTCGATTGGTTATGCAACACAAATGTCAGACTGACCAAAACTGTGACAGTTTGAGGTTAAACTAGTACTATAGACAACTACAGTATTACACAAGGGCAGCAATACTCCCTCTCGAGACCCAGAGTTGTCTACACACCAGTCCTCCGTCACAGACATTCGATTGGTTATGCAACACAAATGTCAGACTGACCAAAACTGTGACAGTTTGAGGTTAAACTAGTACTATAGACAACTACAGTATTACACAAGGGCAGCAATACTCCCTCTCGAGACCCAGAGTTGTCTACACACCAGTCCTCCGTCACAGACATTCGATTGGTTATGCAACACAAATGTCAGACTGACCAAAACTATGACAGTTTGAGGTTAAACTAGTACTATAGACAACTACAGTATTACACAAGGGCAACAATACTTCCTCTCGAGACCCAGAGTTGTCTACACACCAGTCCTCCGTCACAGACATTCGGTTGGTTATACAACACAAATGTCAGACTGACCAAAACTATGACAGTTTGAGGTTAAACTAGTTCTATAGACAACTACAGTGTTACACAAGGGCAACAATACTTCCTCTCGAGACCCAGAGTTGTCTACACACCAGTCCTCCGTCACAGACATTCGGTTGGTTATACAACACAAATGTCAGAATGACCAAAACTATGACAGTTTGAGGTTAAACTAGTACTATAGACAACTACAGTGTTACATAAGGGCAACAATACGTCCTCTCGAGACCCAGAGTTGTCTACACACCAGTCCTCCGTCACAGATATTCGGTTGGTTATATAACACAAATGTCAGACTGACCAAAACTGTGACAGTTTGAGGTTAAACTAGTACTATAGACAACTACAGTATTACACAAGGGCAGCAATACTCCCTCTCGAGACCCAGAGTTGTCTACACACCAGTCCTCCGTCACAGACATTCGATTGGTTATGCAACACAAATGTCAGACTGACCAAAACTATGACAGTTTGAGGTTAAACTAGTACTATAGACAACTACAGTATTACACAAGGGCAACAATACTTCCTCTCGAGACCCAGAGTTGTCTACACACCAGTCCTCCGTCACAGACATTCGGTTGGTTATACAACACAAATGTCAGACTGACCAAAACTATGACAGTTTGAGGTTAAACTAGTTCTATAGACAACTACAGTGTTACACAAGGGCAACAATACTTCCTCTCGAGACCCAGAGTTGTCTACACACCAGTCCTCCGTCACAGACATTCGGTTGGTTATACAACACAAATGTCAGAATGACCAAAACTATGACAGTTTGAGGTTAAACTAGTACTATAGACAACTACAGTGTTACATAAGGGCAACAATACTTCCTCTCGAGACCCAGAGTTGTCTACACACCAGTCCTCCGTCACAGATATTCGGTTGGTTATATAACACAAATGTCAGACTGACCAAAACTGTGACAGTTTGAGGTTAAACTAGTACTATAGACAACTACAGTATTACACAAGGGCAGCAATACTCCCTCTCGAGACCCAGAGTTGTCTACACACCAGTCCTCCGTCACAGATATTCGGTTGGCTATACAACACAAATGTCAGACTGACCAAAACTGTGACAGTTTGAGGTTAAACTAGTACTATAGACAACTACAGTATTACACAAGGGCAACAATACTCCCTCTCGAGACCCAGAGTTGTCTACACACCAGTCCTCCGTCACAGACATTCGGTTGGCTATACAACACAAATGTCAGACTGACCAAAACTGTGACAGTTTGAGGTTAAACTAGTACTATAGACAACTACAGTATTACACAAGGGCAGCAATACTCCCTCTCGAGACCCAGAGTTGTCTACACACCAGTCCTCCGTCACAGATATTCGGTTGGCTATACAACACAAATGTCAGACTGACCAAAACTGTGACAGTTTGAGGTTAAACTAGTACTATAGACAACTACAGTATTACACAAGGGCAACAATACTCCCTCTCGAGACCCAGAGTTGTCTACACACCAGTCCTCCGTCACAGACATTCGATTGGTTATGCAACACAAATGTCAGACTGACCAAAACTGTGACAGTTTGAGGTTAAACTAGTACTATAGACAACTACAGTATTACACAAGGGCAACAATACTCCCTCTCGAGACCCAGAGTTGTCTACACACCAGTCCTCCGTCACAGATATTCGGTTGGCTATACAACACAAATGTCAGACTGACCAAAACTGTGACAGTTTGAGGTTAAACTAGTACTATAGACAACTACAGTATTACACAAGGGCAACAATACTCCCTCTCGAGACCCAGAGTTGTCTACACACCAGTCCTCCGTCACAGATATTCGGTTGGTTATATAACACAAATGTCAGACTGACCAAAACTGTGACAGTTTGAGGTTAAACTAGTACTATAGACAACTACAGTATTACACCAGGGCAACAATACTTCCTCTCGAGACCCAGAGTTGTCTACACACCAGTCCTCCGTCACAGACATTCGGTTGGTTATACAACACAAATGTCAGACTGACCAAAACTATAACAGTTTGAGGTTAAACTAGTACTATAGACAACTACAGTATTACACAAGGGCAGCAATACTCCCTCTCGAGACCCAGAGTTGTCTACACACCAGTCCTCCGTCACAGATATTCGGTTGGCTATACAACACAAATGTCAGACTGACCAAAACTGTGACAGTTTGAGGTTAAACTAGTACTATAGACAACTACAGTATTACACAAGGGCAACAATACTCCCTCTCGAGACCCAGAGTTGTCTACACACCAGTCCTCCGTCACAGATATTCGGTTGGTTATATAACACAAATGTCAGACTGACCAAAACTGTGACAGTTTGAGGTTAAACTAGTACTATAGACAACTACAGTATTACACCAGGGCAACAATACTTCCTCTCGAGACCCAGAGTTGTCTACACACCAGTCCTCCGTCACAGATATTCGGTTGGTTATACAACACAAATGTCAGACTGACCAAAACTATAACAGTTTGAGGTTAAACTAGTACTATAGACAACTACAGTGTTACACAAGGGCAACAATACTTCCTCTCGAGACCCAGAGTTGTCTACACACCAGTCCTCCGTCACAGATATTCGGTTGGTTATACAACACAAATGTCAGACTGACCAAAACTATGACAGTTTGGGGTTAAACTAGTACTATAGACAACTACAGTATTACAATATTCACTGGTGGCAATTATCTCTGCCAACAATAAGAGGACACAATTATCTCTGCCAACAATAAGAGGACACAATTATCTCTGCCAACAATAAGAGGACACAATTAAACGGATGCGATACTGAAATGTCGGCGTATCACTGTAATTGTCATTTACACAAATTAACCAGGCCAACTCCAGAGGGAACCAAACGATGTTTAACCGCTGAGCGAACAACGATGGGTACATTACGCCCAAAGCATCGCCGCGCCGCTCTCCCAGCTTTCATCCGAAATTCAATTATTTTCGGCTGTGTGGTTGCCTAAACTGGTTATCGTTGTGTGCATTGTAATTCGTTAATGGTCCTTTAGCATTACTTTGCTGTTTGATAGCTTTTGCTGCATATTGGTTTTTGATGGCACACGTAAATAAATATGGGGCGATATTTTACATACAAATTACGTATGGAGAGTTTTCTGAGTAAGACTAAATTGCCTTAATTTAATTTTCGATCAATATTGTCTACTAATATAATTGATAATACATAGGACATTACGTTCGTGAATATGCAATTTAATTGAGTTATTTAATGTAAATATATATTCTACAACGTGCATAATAATGTGAACTTTTATCTCACTTTATAAATAGATCTGCGTGTTATGATCTACAACTAAATATTCAGGTGACGCAAAAGATGGAAACTAGCCAAACAGAGTTCTAATAAAAATGAGGTTTTAAAACCGTGAGTATATTGTATTTTTTATATTGGGTGGTAGAAATAATGTATTATGGTCTTTTAATAGTTTTTTGAGATTTCCATTAAAAAAAAAATACACTGAAAAATAAAATGAAAGAAATAGTTAATTTTGTAACACGAGTATGATATCAGTACCAGATATCAGTACCAGAAATTTTCATAGCTCGCTTTATACCAATTTTACTTTTGTTGCTATAAACGTATTATAGTTAATCGGTTATAGTAACGACTAGATTTACATTAAAGCACATGAAGATGGAACATTTTTGAAACGGAAGTCGTGGATACAACGCGAGTAACACAATTAGTGTCGAGAACGTAACCCTAAATGCTAAATTATTCTACTGTTCCTACCTAAATACGTAAACAAGGACGATATATTCGTATATTAATATAGTTCCCCACGACTGTTCCAACGCGAGTAACACAATCAGTGTCGAGGACGTAACCCTAAATGCTAAATTATTCTACTGTTCCTACCTAAATACGTAAAGAAGGACGATATATTCGTAAATTAATATAGTTCCCCACGACTGTTCCAACACAATCAGTGTCGAGGACGTAACCCTAAATGCTAAATTATTCTACTGTTCCTACCTAAATACGTAAACAAGGACGATATATTCGTAAATTAATATAGTTCCCCACGACTGTTCCAACGGGAGTAACACAATCAGTGTCGAGGACGTAACCCTAATTTGATTGTCATAATTATGGGGTTTGCACCAATATAACAAAATTGATTTAATAGTTTTTTTTTAGGAAATGACTATCCTTTAGTGTATGAATAAATATTATTATTGGTTCATATTTTTGTATGATTGGTTTTATGGAATTTACCAGAGTGTCAATTTACACCTTCCTTAATTTTATCACGTAGGCTATATAGAAACAGCTCTATACCTGGAGAGAGCCAGACCAAATGGCACATCCATAACTTGGGTTTAATAGGCCAGAACCCTCCTCACCTGATATTTCATCACAGTTATGGTTTTGTATATTAGAGTTTATTATTGTTCTGTTTTGAGGGGCCCTTGCCTTAACTTGAACTTTTAAATACGATACTGAAAGACTGATACTATATGGTGTAATAGATAACATCCATAACAGGGTATAATATTGTCCTTTGGGTGTGTACCTACTTAGTTGAATAAAAAGGCGTGGAGTTAGGTTCCCTGAGGAGTACCTGACACGTTCTCCCCCCCCCCCCTCAACAGTTGACACCACAGGCTGATCAGTCGCAGTGTGGAGTGTTCAGGGGATGGATTGCCGCTATTTGTCCCTCGGTGTTGTTGATCTCCCTTGAATAATGTAACAGAAGACAGTGAAGACACACTATTTGCGTCACTTCGTTCTTTCAAGAGGGTGAGATATTTCTTTCTGAGAAACCTCCAACGCATTAATACCATTACCCTTCAGCTTCTTATGACACAGTACATAAGCGTACATTTATACACACAATTTACTTATGTACGTTTATAAATAAGTAAAATAAAGATCCCTAGACGGATAGCTACGACAGTAACGTAAATTTACATAATAGGTGTGTTAAGTATAAAAGTTTACGAAAAAATATAATATATGACTTCTAACTATTTACATCTGTTTATGTCTGTCCTTCTCTCAAAATAATACCCCAATGATGCGCAGTAGCATGGGTGCTGGTGCTCTAAAGATTGGTGTATAATGTTCTTGTTGAGTGTATGCTGCAGAATCTTGAATATTTGGAATTGGTGAATATATTAATTTTTTTACCACCACTTGTGGTTTGGCTTGTGGTCAGCTTTACTTACAGCCAATGAAAACCAACCTCCAGTCTGATTTATATATCTATTTAATATAAATCTACGAACAAAAAGTATTCTACATAGAATTAATATATGCAAAAACCCTTAATTTATACACGTAGTTTCTGAAAATATATTGTTGCTATTTTAAAACTTATTTCAAATTATGCATTAAATTAGTTTTATGTAAAAGGCGTATTAAAGTTATTTTTAAGTCTTTAAAATTTATATTCATATAAGTAAGCATAATATAATTATAAATTATTTTGCACTAAAATGTAAATTTTATTTATATAAATTATAGTTTCTACTTTTACAGTAAATAACACAATTTGTTAATTTGACATTGTAGTATGAAATATGCTTATGTGATATATTTTATATGTACCAAAATATATCTCTTCTGGAATCTTTTGAACTATCTTGAAAAGTGATTGTCATGAAAATAACTTCTTAATGATTTTACTCATTGTCCACACTAATCAATCGAATCGTCAACTAATGAGATGGACGATCGAAAGACTAATGGCTTCGTCAACTTATCGTATAAACAATTGAAATCTCCAAAATACGTTGTAGTAATAAGATACTGAACACCTTCTAACCATATTCCAAATAAGGTCGAGTTCATAAATAAGTTAAGATCATGATACTACGACTAATCGAAATTATCTGTTTTTTTATCATATCGGTTGGACTATTTATTTAGTTATATCCACGTGCTATCTAACCATATTCCAAATAAGGTCGAGTTCATAAATAAGTTAAGATCATGATTGTACGACTAATCGAAATTTTCTGTTTTTATCATATCGGTTGGACTATTTATTTAGTTGTATCACGTGCTATCTAACCATATTCCAAATAAGGTCGAGTTCATAAATAAGTTAAGATCATGATTGTACGACTAATATCGACATTTTCTGTTTTTTTATCATATCGGTTGGACTATTTATTTAGTTGTATCACGTGCTATCTAACCATATTCCAAATAAGGTCGAGTTCATAAATAAATTAAGATCATGATAGTACGACTAATCGAAATTTTCTGTTTTTTTATCATATCGGTTGGACTATTTATTTAGTTGTATCACGTGCTATCTAACCATATTCCAAATAAGGTCGAGTTCATAAATAAATTAAGATCATGATTGTACGACTAATCGAAATTTTCTGTTTTTATCATATCGGTTGGACTATTTATTTAGTTGTATCACGTGCTATCTAACCATATTCCAAATAAGGTCGAGTTCATAAATAATAAGTTAAGATCATGATAGTACGACTAATCGACATTTTCTGTTTTTTTATCATATCGGTTGGACTATTTATTTAGTTATATCACGTGCTATCTAACCATATTCCAAATAAGGTCGAGTTCATAAATAAGTTAAGATCATGATTGTCCGACTAATCGAAATTTTCTGTTTTTATCATATCGGTTGGACTATTTATTTAGTTGTATCACGTGCTATCTAACCATATTCCAAATAAGGTCGAGTTCATAAATAAGTTAAGATCATGATAGTACGACTAATCGACATTTTTCTGTTTTTTTTTTATCATATCGGTTGGACTATTTATTTAGTTGTATCACGTGCTATCTAACCATATTCCAAATAAGGTCGAGTTCATAAATAAATTAAGATCATGATAGTACGACTAATCGAAATTTTCTGTTTTTATCATATCGGTTGGACTATTTATTTAGTTGTATCACGTGCTATCTAACCAGTGGCTATCAAGCCTGTAATTAAATACAATTATATTAATTACATTGCACTCTCAGAATATCGTTACCCCAAGTACCGAGTAGGGTGGAAGGGCACGTCACACCCTGTACGCTACGTCCCGACACCAAAATTACTGAACAAATTGATATTAAATTAAACGTGTAAAGCACTTGAGCCACCACTCCCGCTGTGTAATTAAAAGCGGTGTAATATTGGCGTCTTGCTTTATTGGTTCTACTCGTACCTTGTAAGGCGTTCACTCATTGTTCCCTCATGCCAGATTCTCGTAGGGAAATGAGGCATAGGAGTCGCCTCCGCGGTTACACTGTAACGGGGAGAGTTCGTTTACGTGGTGCAGTCGATTTTTGGTCGAGCTTTTAAAGTCATAACCTTTCAGATAACTTCCGTGAACACATCGCAAATGTTACAAGCCATGAGAAATTACGTAAATTTTAATTATGGAATTTAGGCAATTTTGTTACCAGTAAAAAATATACATATGTACAATATATAACCTAAGTGAGTTATATCCTTTGAGGGTAACATATTTTATTAAAGAAACAACTTTAAGAAAAATAAATAATAATAATTAAGAAAATTAACTTAATTATATATAACAAGAATTGTTCTTTCCAGGCATAGTTTATGTACGAACTGTAGAAACCCATCGTTTTCAACTGTTTTTCATTGGAGCTTGACTATAAAATGTCCCTGAATTTCGCTTTAAATAACTACTACTCCTCATAGAATGGTAAAAAAAACTTTTCTCGTGTTTAGAAAGACATATAAAAGAGCTGTGACACAATTAAAAATAGAAAAAGTACTCCAACCGAAAATGATTTGCACCTTCGTAACGTGCGAAATCCTACTTATAGCCGTTTGTTTAGAATATTTGTTTGAAAATCTCCGTTTGGGACTTTTGTTTTACATTGTTGTAATGCATTTCTTAACGTATAAATTAAGGTTTTATAGTATTAGTAGTTTTCTACCTGAAGCAGTTTGAGAAAGGATTCTACACTGATGTAACAGGTTTATTTGAAAGTTGCAATTGATAGTGGTGCTACTGTTAAAACTACAAACAACATGGTACATATTGTGTGGTACTAACTTAGTAACACTATGCACTCATAGGAATGTTATGGTACTCTTAGGCTTAGGTCCAATCCGGATGACAGTGGTTTAACCAACAACGGCCATTTAATGTTACATATTGTTTGGTACTAACTTAGTAACACTATGCACTCATAGGAATGTTATGGTACTCTTAGGCTTAGGTCCAATCCGGATGACAGTGGTTTAACCAACAACGGCCATTTAATGTTACATATTGTTTGGTACTAACTTAGTAACACTATGCACTCATTGGAATGTTATGGTACTCTTAGGCTTAGGTCCAATCCGGATGACAGTGGTTTAACCAACAACGGCCATTTAATGTTACATATTGTTTGGTACTAACTTAGTAACACTATGCACTCATTGGAATGTTATGGTACTCTTAGGCTTAGGTCCAATCCGGATGACAGTGGTTTAACCAACAACGGCCATTTAATGTTACATATTGTTTGGTACTAACTTAGTAACACTATGCACTCATAGGAATGTTATGGTACTCTTAGGCTTAGGTCCAATCCGGATGACAGTGGTTTAACCAACAACGGCCATTTAATGTTACATATTGTTTGGTACTAACTTAGTAACACTATGCACTCATAGGAATGTTATGGTACTCTTAGGCTTAGGTCCAATCCGGATGACAGTGGTTTAACCAACAACGGCCATTTAATGTTACATATTGTTTGGTACTAACTTAGTAACACTATGCACTCATAGGAATGTTATGGTACTCTTAGGCTTAGGTCCAATCCGGATGACAGTGGTTTAACCAACAACGGCCATTTAATGTTACATATTGTTTGGTACTAACTTAGTAACACTATGCACTCATAGGAATGTTATGGTACTCTTAGGCTTAGGTCCAATCCGGATGACAGTGGTTTAACCAACAACGGCCATTTAATGTTACATATTGTTTGGTACTAACTTAGTAACACTATGCACTCATAGGAATGATGGTACTCTTAGGTACTCTTAGGCTTAGGTCCAATCCGGATGACAGTGGTTTAACCAACAACGGCCATTTAATGTTACATATTGTTTGGTACTAACTTAGTAACACTATGCACTCATAGGAATGTTATGGTACTCTTAGGCTTAGGTCCAATCCGGATGACAGTGGTTTAACCAACAACGGCCATTTAATGTTATATATTGTTTCTAAAATGTCGGAAGTAGTGCTCTGAAAATTGTTGGTTCACAAGTATTTACTTATTGTCACCGAGATGACGTAAGCGGCACATTTGTTCTGTACATTGAAATCGAATTCTTATAAACCGATCAACCGTTACGGCAAAGGCGTGATTATACGAGTTTATCCTACATAACTGTTTCACCACTCCGGTATGGCTCACATAGATATTGATTTCAATAGTAATAACGTGTCTGAAGAATTTTGGGCGTGGCACTTTTACGATGTGCGTTTCGCAGATTTATAAATTCAAGTTCAAATAATATAGAGTTTCTATTTTTATTTCTTGCAATCAAATGCAATGCACAAAAACATGACCAAGATTATTGCGGTTTATTTTTCGTTATTATGTCTTAATTGCCCAAAAAAGTCAAGTAGATTTTTATGAATGATTTGCTGCTTTTCTATATCTTATTAATTCATGGTGTTTGTTACAGGTGAGTATCCAGTATTACAGCGGTGTTTGGTGAGATCGTACATTTTCTTAGTCAGTATAATAAATATTTATTACTAGGGTAACATTTCCCCGAAAATAATATTTTACGTTTATTTTCGTAATATGAAGTGAATAAATTTTAAAATAAATAATCTTACAAGAGAGGATATAGATAACAATGAAGAAACAGTTTTCTCATGATTTAATTTTGAATAAATTAGTGTATTTCCTGTAAAAGATCTATATAAAATGTAATATAAATAAGATAAAACAACGCTTCATTAGATGATATTTTTACATTATTTTTTGTGTTGTCCATGAGTTTTGGAGCTACTGAAAATCTAGAGGTTTTAATTGAATCAACAGATAAGACCGAAAGTTTGTAACCACGCCTTAGGCACATGTCCCCCTCCCTTCTTCGCTATCAACTCCACAAAGTTGAGACATACCATCATAGTTCACTGCTGTTCCACCATCTTATCTTCTAACTATTAAATATGTACATAGTCATCATAGGTAAGTTTGCTAAAATGATATACTTTCAGATGTTTATAAGATTTAATAATTATATTACGATATTGCTGTACAATTTGCTTAACTCTATATTTGCTATTCGGTTAGTAAATAAGAATTACGGAATTTATACTTTTCACATATTAAAATACTCGTATACACTAGACTTTGATAAAACACAAATAACATTCCGACAGATAGAGAGAGATAGACAATAATGACGCCGCAGGGTACAACCCTGCACCAGTTGAATGCTTCACTAGAATTGTTTTGGGGCAGCGAGACTTGAAATTGGGGGCACGTGGGGACAAAAGGCTCTCCCCTCCTCTGAGCAGTTCGCGCCCTGTAGCGTGGGATCTGATGGCTTCTGAAATTCTCTGTCTTTGTTTCTTCTCACGTGTTTCTGACTAGGAATTGATATTTCAATTTACTTTAACATTAATGCAACATCTTTTTATGTGCAACATTTTATGGTTTTTAGCAGTTCGTTAGACATGGCTGTCGCTTTATTATATAAAATTTCAACATGATTATTATTTTACAGTGTGAACTTATTTTTTTATTCGCAGCATTACGACCATTAGAAGTTGAAGGAAACCGTCACAAAACACTATATTACAACATGATGATACACAATATGGCTTTCAGCTATTTATTAACTATAATAGCATTAGGATATTGGCAAAATATACAGTACCTACTGGAAAAATAGTCTAGTTGTTGACAAAGATTTTAACACCGTGTTATTTTTGAGATAAAACAATATTAGGATATTGGAAAAATACACAGTACTAGAATAATAGTCTAGTTGTTGACAAAGATTTCAACACCGTGTTATTTTTGAGATAAAACAATATTAGGATATTGGAAAAATACACAGTACTAGAATAATAGTCTAGTTGTTGACAAAGATTTCAACACCGTGTTATTTTTGAGATAAAACAATATTAGGATATTGGAAAAATACACAGTGCTAGAATAATAGTCTAGTTGTTGACAAAGATTTCATCACCGTGTTATTTTTGAGATAAAACAATATTAGGATATTGGAAAAATACACAGTACTAGAATAATAGTCTAGTTGTTGACAAAGATTTCAACACCGTGTTATTTTTGAGATAAAACAATATTAGGATATTGGAAAAATACACAGTACTAGAATAATAGTCTAGTTGTTGACAAAGATTTCAACACCGTGTTATTTTTGAGATAAAACAATATTAGGATATTGGAAAAATACACAGTGCTAGAATAATAGTCTAGTTGTTGACAAAGATTTCATCACCGTGTTATTTTTGAGATAAAACAATATTAGGATATTGGAAAAATACACAGTACTAGAATAATAGTTTAGTTGTTGATAAAGATTTCAACACCGTGTTATTTTTGAGATAAAACAATATTAGGATATTGGAAAAATACACAGTACTAGAATAATAGTCTAGTTGTTGACAAAGATTTCAACACCGTGTTATTATTGAGATAAAACAATATTAGGATATTGGAAAAATACACAGTACTAGAATAATAGTCTAGTTGTTGACAAAGATTTCAACACCGTGTTATTTTTGAGATAAAACAATATTAGGATATTGGAAAAATACACAGTACTAGAATAATAGTCTAGTTGTTGACAAAGATTTCAACACCGTGTTATTTTTGAGATAAAACAATATTAGGATATTGGGTAAGACACGACACTATAATTCTGGTGTAGTTGTGAATGTAGAATTCAACTCTGTTTTATTTAAGAATAAATTAGCATTAATATATTGGCAAGAATAGATGACTAGAATATTAGTGTAGCACAATGCCATATAGATTACTCTCACGGATGAAGTCACTACTATACTGTGGGGTGGTGGCGGGAAGGGGGGTTCAAGGCATCCAGATGTCGGTAAATCTCGGGGAAGTGTTATCAAGTGGACTTACAAAGCTTCGGTACCGCACCACTTTCGGGATCAGATCCCTACTTCACCGATCGATCCCCAGTCCCCAGTTACTGCATTGCTTGTGGTGTCGGATGTGCATAAGAGAAAAATTAAGCACTGAATAACTATGTAATATAAACTTTGAAGACTGTTTTTAATAAACTTGAGCATTTTAAACAATACACTAGTTGTGTAATACTAAATTGTGATGCAAAAACAATATATGCGAGGTCGAGTCCATGGTTGTAATTATTTAACTAGATTCTAGAATCAGTAGATGAACTAATTTGGTGTCACTTGATGTTAGTTCTGTAATTTGAACCAAATATATCATTAACCCGTACATATCATACACATATTACATATACACGATGTAAATGTTCATATTTATAGCACTGATTCCATTTTTAATCACAGTAATTATTCTTCCCTTATCCATTGTACATCCGTTGTTGTTAATATCTAATTGATTAGCTGTTGCGCATTACTATTAGTTTTGTTATTTATTTCTTACTCTATGTTTACGGTTTATCGATCACACTGTGTTGGATCTTGCGCTACAACTGCCGATTTGGCGTACCCTATTGTCTATTACAGTCTACTTATTCATTTTCACTCTCAGATCATTTACAACTACAGAATTCTGTTATGTAGACCTAAAACTGTTTTTGACAGAATTGTTATGAAATCCGTTGCCTTTTAATGTGTTTAGGAAATAATCTTCAAAATAAATAATACTTCATCATTTTGTATAATTGTTTAAATTTGATATGGGACTTATGAAAATCACATAATATTATGGTCCTTTTAAAATAGTTGTGATTGGCTGAGCTTTAGCGAAACCTATCACTTATAGGGCTGAAAAATTTTTAAACCATATCGACAAGCCGGGACGTGGGGAAGACTGTTTCCCTGCGGTGGCCCCGCATGGACGTGCAGTAGACTTTACTCCAGGTGCCTGGGTGGAAGACCTTGAAGGGAACCAAGAATCAATCATAGTACCAATCAAACCGAACTTCAGTCAGTCGACAATCAGTCAAAAGTGACAGTCGGTCGCCATCACCTGTTCCGATCCATCTCTGACATCTCGATTCGGCTCTCAGTCGATATCGATGGGATCGTTTAGTACGATCATCAAAACGGGTCATTGACATTTCGAATCTGTTTACTATTCTGTTACGTTTATTCAATATTTAGAATGACATTATCTGTCACTGTCGTTGTCTTAGTCTTAGTTCTTTGGTCTAGAAAAGACTCAATATCAGTTCTTGAAGAAAAACCATAAGGAAAACCATCATACTTATTAAGTGAAACCCTTTTATTGTAACACATTTTTATGTGCAGTTTGAAATACGAATTCAGAGATAAGCTCAAGTATAAGTGAGTAAGTCAAGCAATTATTTCATTTACTTACAATAAGATGTTCAAAAACTATGCTTCAACTGCTCTGGGTAATATCGTTTGTTCAAACTGGTGTCATTTACAAGAGCGAGAGAACATTGAAGGAAACTATTCAATATCACACCTATCTGTTATCATTGTATATTATCTATTCAAGAAATATAAATTGAAAGTAATCCCTTTGTTGTGTTAAGGGAATATACTAAAAACTTGCATGTGACATTTAACCCTCAAAACGGCAATTAGAAATCTATTATAAACCGTTATAACTACTAACTACTAAAACATTGTTAATGTGAATAAAAAATGTCTAAGTAACTAAACTTTTTGTTGGCTTGTGGATAAAAAATGAGTTCTTTTACTCATTAATGTGCAGTCGGTGGTTTAACCTACCTCCACATTTCCAACTAAGACGATTTTATGATCTTCAGGAAGTAAATGTAGGAACATTTGGTATGCTAAATTATTAATATTGTAGCACTATTATTTATGGTGCAGCACTGATGGACTCTCAGTCATAACTGAAGTACGACATGCAGCAGGGTTTTGTGCTCCAAACATATCAAGACTCCTAACTGAATCGACGATGTCAAGTGGAATCAACATTGTTCAATCTGCTCGATAAAATTAAACGTTATCACCGGGCGTGGAGAACGTTTACTACGGGCGTGGAGAACGTTACTACGGGCATGGAGAACGTTAATACGGGCATGGAGAACGTTACTACGGGAGTGGAGAACGTTACTACGGGTGTGGAGAACGTTCTATGGGTGTGGAGAACGTTACTACGGGTGTGGAGAACGTTACTACGGGTGTGGAGAACGTTACTACGGGTGTGGAGAACGCTACTACGGGTGTGGAGAACGCTACTACGGGTGTGGAGAACGCTACTACGGGTGTGGAGAACGTTACTACGGGCGTGGAGAACGTTACTACGGGCGTGGAGAACGTTACTACGGGCGTGGAGAACGTTACTACGGGCGTGGAGAACGTTACTACGGGCGTGGAGAACGTTACTACGGGTGTGGAGAACGTTACTACGGGTGTGGAGAACGTTACTACGGGCGTGGAGAACGTTACTACGGGCGTGGAGAACGTTACTACGGGCGTGGAGAACGTTACTACGGGTGTGGAGAACGTTACTACGGGTGTGGAGAACGTTACTACGGGTGTGGAGAACGTTACTATGGGTGTGGAGAACGTTACTACGGGCGTGGAGAACGTTACTACGGGCGTGGAGAACGTTACTACGGGCGTGGAGAACGTTACTATGGGTGTGGAGAACGTTACTACGGGCGTAGAGAACGTTACTACGGGTGTGGAGAACGCTACTACGGGTGTGGAGAACGTTACTACGGGTGTGGAGAACGTTACTACGGGTGTGGAGAACGTTACTACGGGTGTGGAGAACGTTACTACGGGCGTGGAGAACGTTACTACGGGTGTGGAGAACGTTACTACGGGCGTGGAGAACGCTACTACGGGTGTGGAGAACGTTACTACGGGTGTGGAGAACGTTACTACGGGCGTGGAGAACGTTACTACGGGTGTGGAGAACGTTACTACGGGCGTGGAGAACGTTACTACGGGTGTGGAGAACGTTACTACGGGCGTGGAGAACGCTACTACGGGTGTGGAGAACGTTACTACGGGTGTGGAGAACGCTACTACGGGTGTGGAGAACGCTACTACGCAGGAGCCGTGGGGTAGTAAAACTGTCGACAGTCCGTTCATCATTCAGTAGAGACCAGGGCAGGAGGCACAAAGGACCACTGCCCATGCGCGGGGTCCCCCGACACGTGTGTTTAAACCCCTGACAATACACGAGAGCACGAATACACACACCGTAAACTCCCGGTGTATGTAGACACGTGACAGTACCGAGATAATGCAGCTGTCTGTCATTTGGTGCAGAGGTCATAGCTCATCACGCGGCTACAGAGTTCTGTTTTACATATTTAGAGGCTGAGTACTAGAGTTTCCCAAGGTCTCTGGATTGAGAGTGTGTGTAATGGATCCAGCTCACAAAATTTATGAGTGTTATGATAATTTACGAGAGATACCTTATAGTTTTTGGTCGGAAGTTTCCAAAATGTCTTTCTTATATTTTAATACGAATTATGTTCTGATGGAAAAGATGCAATGAGACAGACTTATTGCCACATTCTGGATAATTCTGTCTTTGTTGCCTTCTGAGGATTCTGAGCTCCAGAGTCCCTCTCCCTGGTATCTCCGGTCTCTGCGCTCTTACGTCGTAGGGATTAATTGAACCCTCCTCAACCCACCATCTTGCACTAAATACCCAGGACTTACCGGCCAGTGTAAGCCACCCTCCGTGGTATCTCCGGTCTCTGTGCTCTTACGCCCTAGGGATTAATTGAACCCTCCTCAACCCACCATCTTGCACTAAATACCCTGGACTTACCGGCCAGTGTAAGCCACTCTCCCGCCTCTCAGAACCTCCGCCTCCTGATCCTCTGATCCACTAGCCTGAGAGACTGTGAACTGAGGGTCAATGAACTCGTGCAAATATACGAACATATTTAGAGAACTGCGTTTCTATTTTAAAGATTAGCTTATAATGTAAGCTGTATAATATAACTCATATTATGAGGTCATGGTTTGTTGAATATATTGAATGGTTGGTTATAGTTTAATATTCTTTGTAACTAAAGTCCCGACCTCCACAAGAAATTCATCAATAGTTTTAAAATGTATTTTTATATGCATACAACATTATTGCATACTAAATTACACCTACAAAACGTTTAAATTTGTGTAATTATTGTTCGGCATGGAACTCATGATGTTTAGTTACCAGCTTATATTTCTTGCGTATTCAGTATTTAGTATTACTATTCAGATTAAAATTGTTAAAACCTAATACAAAATAAAACACTTCAAAAACTTACTCAATGAACTTAAACACACACTGTATAGTTATAGTAGGCCCTATATACGTATAAAATTGCATATGGTGATAAAAAAATTGAATCACCTATGATTTTCTTTAAAGGGTACTATATGATATGAGTTAAATTACCATGTACATACATTGTAGGTTTGTCTTCTATGTAACAATTAATTTAATTAATTGTTGTTTGTGACTCTAAACGTGATTTGACCGATCAGAGCCAGAGCCAGGGAGAGAGGTGAGCGCGGTGTAACGCGACGTGTTCATTGGCTGGGCGACGTATTTATACGCGCCGAATTACGCATCACCGTATATTTAAAGGCGCCGCTAATTTATTTAGACGCAGGAACGATCCGGCGCGGCGGCACCCTGGAAATATGGTTCTCACGGGATAATTGTTGCTTAGCCAGTTTTACTGCTTTCCGCTCCCCATAAAGTCGATGACTTACGCGAGACTCGCATCTCATCAAGTCAAGTGTGATCTGTTTATAATTTGTGTAGAGCCATCCATCCGGTTAACATCACAGATCGTAGTGAATTAAATGAATAATAAATTTATTATATTCACTACGATCGAATTATTAAATATTTTCTCTTGTGGTGTTGTTTTCATATATTCAATTAGTCGTGAAGAACTAATTGATACACGATCGTATTAGTTTATAATGCTGTAGTAGTTAATAAAACTGCAACTTAAACATGGAAAAATGTCTATACTGAGGAAGATTGGCAGAATCTATGATTTTTGTAAGGAAGTCAGGTGTTGAAATCTTCGATTGGTGCATCATATAATTTTCAGGATTATACCTCTAAGAGATAGTGACTCTTATGAAACTAGAGGCAGGGATAACTGCGAACTGGGAGACACAGAACGGTAGCTTATGAAAGTTTGCCTTCACAGGCAAGAGTTCATTTTGTCAACCAACTGCGATACCCAAAAAATTAAAAATGCTGCGATACTCAACGCATTTAAAACTCGTCTAAAGTCCGCGTTGATTTCAAAAGCGTTCTACAGCATAGAAGAGTTTATGACTCGAGTTTCGGAGACCCATGATTGGCTGACATTGAGGCAATACTAGGCAAAATTCGGAATGAATGATAATTGGGGTGAATGTAAAAATTGTCTGTGTGAATGAGATTCAAATGTAATGAATGAATGCTAAATTTTAGTATGTAATTTACTTTGACAGTTGCGATAACTTGTCTGTGTTTTTTATATTATTATTGTCGCCTCTTACACAAACCAATTCAGATTCCACCATTCTACCATTGTTCAAACACATTTGTTGAAGTGTAAAGTACTCTATCTGACCACTTCACTTCTGTTTCATTTTGTACGAAGGTATCCCAACACCACGAGGAAGATAATGCCAACTCAAGGAATGCACTTGAAATGTAATTACAAATGCACCTGAACTGCGCAGTGGAAACCATACTTTGTGATATACTAAGCATTGAATCAACGTTTATACATTATTTTTGGTTTTATATGAATGTACCCATTATTAAATCGTAATTACAGTAGTGCTCCGATTGTTTGAAATGTAATTACAAATGCACCTGAACTGCGCAGTGGAAACCATACTTTGTGATATACTAAGCATTGAATCAACGTTTATACATTATTTTTGGTTTTATATGAATGTACCCATTATTAAATCGTAATTACAGTAGTGCTCCGATTGTTTGAAATGTAATTACAAATGCACCTGAACTGCGCAGTGGAAACCATACTTTGTGATATACTAAGCATTGAATCAACGTTTATACATTATTTTTGGTTTTATATGAATGTACCCATTATTAAATCGTAATTACAGTAGTGCTCCGATTGTTTGAAATGTAATTACAAATGCACCTGAACTGCGCAGTGGAAACCATACTTTGTGATATACTGAGCATTGAATCAACGTTTATACATTATTTTTGGTTTTATATGAATGTACCCATTATTAAATCGTAATTACAAATGCACCTGAACTGCGCAGTGGAAACCATACTTTGTGATATACTGAGCATTGAATCAACGTTTATACATTATTTTTGGTTTTATATGAATGTACCCATTATTACATCGTAATTACAGTAGTGCTCCGATTGTTTGAAATGTAATTACAAATGCACCTGAACTGCGCAGTGGAAACCATACTTTGTGATATACTAAGCATTGAATCAACGTTTATACATTATTTTTGGTTTTATATGAATGTACCCATTATTAAATCGTAATTACAGTAGTGCTCCGATTGTTTGAAATGTAATTACAAATGCACCTGAACTGCGCAGTGGAAACCATACTTTGTGATATACTGAGCATTGAATCAACGTTTATACATTATTTTTGGTTTTATATGAATGTACCCATTATTAAATCGTAATTACAAATGCACCTGAACTGCGCAGTGGAAAACATACTTTGTGATATACTGAGCATTGAATCAACGTTTATACATTATTTTTGGTTTTTTATGAATGTACCCATTATTACATCGTAATTACAGTAGTGCTCCGATTGTTTGAAATGTAATTACAAATGCACCTGAACTGCGCAGTGGAAACCATACTTTGTGATATACTAAGCATTGAATCAACGTTTATACATTATTTTTGGTTTTATATGAATGTACCCATTATTAAATCGTAATTACAGTAGTGCTTCGATAGTTTGAAATGTAATTACAAATGCACCTGAACTGCGCAGTGGAAACCATACTTTGTGATATACTAAGCATTGAATCAACGTTTATACATTATTTTTGGTTTTATATGAATGTACCCATTATTACATCGTAATTACAGTAGTGCTTCGATTGTTTGAAATTATTTTTTTTTACTTTGATACGTGGTACAAGTACAAGTAATAGACTATTGATGAAGTTACAAAATCGATTATTCGTAGGCTACATCTATTTTTCTAACACAGCAATAAATCACATGTTCGTATATTTACTGTCTATATACCAATCAGATACAGGGTTTACGTAATTGTTTCATTCAGGATCACTCAAGTAATGAGTAGTATAATTAATGTTAGATGCACGAATAAGTTACATATTACGTCATGCTGTAGTCTGTCACTCAAAAATGTAGTTTGACTGTTCAATACTGAGGTGGTGATTGATAAGAATAAACATGAGCGAGAATTAATCTTAGATGCACGAATAAGTTACATATTACGTCATGCTGTAGAGTGTCACTCAAAATGTAGTTTGACTGTTCAATACTGAGGTGGTGATTGATAAGAATGAACATGAGCGAGAATTAATCTTAGATGCACGAATAAGTTACATATTACGTCATGCTGTAGACTGTCACTCAAAATGTAGTTTGACTGT
Organism: Homalodisca vitripennis; assembly: GCF_021130785.1. Lineage (NCBI taxonomy): Eukaryota > Metazoa > Arthropoda > Insecta > Hemiptera > Cicadellidae > Homalodisca > Homalodisca vitripennis. Next base: position 249,038,153 of record NC_060207.1, read on the forward strand.
TCAATACTGAGGTGGTGATTGATAAGAATGAACATGAGCGAGAATTAATCTTAGATGCACGAATAAGTTACATATTACGTCATGCTGTAGACTGTCACTCAAAATGTAGTTTGACTGTTCAATACTGAGGTGGTGATTGATAAGATTGAACATGAGCGAGAATCAATCTTAGATGCACGAATAAGTTACATATTACGTCATGCTGTAGACTGTCCCTCAAAATGTAGTTTGACTGTTCAATACTGAGGTGGTGATTGATAAGAATGAACATGAGCGAGAATTAATCTTAGATGCACGAATAAGTTACATATTACGTCATGCTGTAGACTGTCACTCAAAATGTAGTTTGACTGTTCAATACTGAGGTGGTGATTGATAAGAATGAACATGAGCGAGAATTAATCTTAGATGCACGAATAAGTTACATATTACGTCATGCTGTAGACTGTCACTCAAAATGTAGTTTGACTGTTCAATACTGAGGTGGTGATTGATAAGATTGAACATGAGCGAGAATCAATCTTAGATGCACGAATAAGTTACATATTACGTCATGCTGTAGACTGTCCCTCAAAATGTAGTTTGACTGTTCAATACTGAGGTGGTGATTGATAAGAATGAACATGAGCGAGAATTAATCTTAGATGCACGAATAAGTTACATATTACGTCATGCTGTAGACTGTCACTCAAAATGTAGTTTGACTGTTCAATACTGAGGTGGTGATTGATAAGAATGAACATGAGCGAGAATCAATCTTAGATGCACAAATAAGTTACATATTACGTCATACTGTAGTCTGTCACTCAAAATGTAGTTTGACTGATCAATACTGAGGTGGTGGTGATTGATAAGATTGAACATGAGCGCGCCCACACGCACACTCACACACAGGCAACTTTTCGGTTGCCCAATAAACCCGTGTATACGCTGACACGAAATGTCGGGAATGTTCGCGGTTTGCTTTCCCGTCACAGGATTTATGGCCCAGTGACGTCCTTCATTTTGTGTGGACTTCCTCCTTTACTTACCGACTGAAGATCCATTTTTATTACTCGTATTAAAACTTGCCAAAGTTCTGCCGTTACGTTCTTGTGTACGTCAACGGGTTGAATTCGTCGCTCCTAACAGGTAAAATGGTTCAATACGCTGACGATACAACGCTCTGTTTCAAAGCTAAAACAAAGAACCAATTAGAAATCAATACTTTTTTAGAACTGAATTCATGTATTCAGTATTTCTCAACATTGAATCTGAGAGCGAACAGTTCCAAATCAAATGTGTTAAATTTTTGCCTTCGACAATATGAGCCCGAGGATTGCGTTGCTGTGATGGTGGATGATGTCCTCCTAGAGGAAAATGATTCTACCAAGTTCCTAGGGATGTGCCTTGATCGAGGCCTGACATGGGACGATCACATAGAAAGCATCTGTTCAAAGGTTTCTTCGGGCATTTATGCTTTACGAAATCTCTCCAAGTTTTGCTCCTTGGACTTACTAAGAACGGCCTATTTTGGCCTTGTATATCCTCATATAACATACGGGCTGAGACTGTGGGGCAGCTGTTCTAAATACAAATTTGAAAGAGTATTTAGAATTCAAAAGAAAGCGGTCCGACTAATTTCAAAATTGAAATTCAGAGATTCATGTAAAAATTCCTTTAGGGAGCGTGAATTACTGACTTTGCCCTGTCTCTATATCCTTGAGGTTGCTCTGTACTGCCGATTCAAGTGTGAGTTGGTCCAAGGCAGGAACGTTCACCAATACGGGACTAGAGGCCGGGACAATTTCCGTATTCAACAGCACAGAACTGCCACGTTCGAACGTCTACCATCCGAGGTTGGCGTAAGGTTCATAAATAAGCTCCCTGATGAGATAAAAAATTTAAATGATCCTAAAAAATTCAAAGCTCGATTGAGAGAAACCTATTGGTGTCGAGGGTGTTCTACTCTGTTGAAGAGTTTATGATGAGCCGCTGGGATTAAATTTGAAGTTAATTGAAATAAATTGGCTAGTCCTTTAGTTCTGTTCTAAATTGTAATCAGCATACCTGAAAACTTTTTAATGACTGAATTGACTTGCATTTAAATTGATTTATTTTAATTAGTTTAATTCATTTTAATACATGTATATTGACGATTGTATACAATTTGCTTAAATTGTGAACACAATAAAGATTTATTATTATTATTAAAAGGACGTAGATGTAGCAGATTATGTAAATGGAAGGTCCTTACGTATGTCGTATAATATTTCCTCTTGTTTTATACTGGAACCTATTTAACTGGCCACAGTAGGTATGTTTGTTACTCAGTCCCAGTGTTTACCAGTAGCATACAAACAGTTAAACTATGACGAATGTTTAACAAAAGAAACTGATATTCGTACATAAGTCACCAGATATTCGTCTCCGAGGCCTTTGTTATAGGGAGCATTGTCTTAGCAGTCCCGGCCAGGCGTCATACATCTGCGGACTTATTGAAATGGCCCAAGTCCAGGCCCGTCGTGCCAAATTAACTTTTAACTCGCCGCAATGGGCCGCTGTGCCGCTCTAACTTATATGTCCGACACCTTTACTGCCCTTCTTTCTACTAATGGCTAACCAGCTGCTTCACTGCTGTAACTTATAAGCGTCATTTTAGTCTTAAGAGCAGAATTATTGAACCTTGTAGATGATACTTTTAAGAGAGAAAACAGAGAGCAGTCTGAAATGAATGTGCTATATAAATAATTCCATTTATAATGAACAAGACGGGGTTTTATAAAAAAAATATATATATATAATATATATGAAAAAACAAACATTTTCAAATAACCCTTTGTCGAGACATAAAACAGAACCGAAACTAATAAGATTAGTATGGAATGGTACGATTTCCTGCTTCACTTTAATTGCCAGCATAAAAGAGGATTTACTTAATCTCTGCGTAGCTTTAAGGAATAAGCCAAAATGCTAAGGAGGCAAACATTATATTCTAGTCCTCCTCCGGCTATTTGTTTTATTTAAAGCCGCTACCAGAGAATTTATTAGCAGTTAAAATGTTAATCAAAGCTATAAAAGTCGTCATTGAGATTCAGTTTTGTTGATTTATAAATACGATGCGGGCAGATTCTCGTATAAGCGACGTGTCGCTCGCCACTCTAATATGTTCTTTGTCGCCTCAATCAAATTCTACTCAACAGTTTATACTGTTGGCTAACCTACAATTGTAATGTATAGTTTTATTCATAATATTTATTAACTTGTTAGAGCTGTACATGAATGTGTAAATACTAAATATGTACGCATTATTTATAACTAAGAATTATTTATAAATAAGACAAATCCTATACTGAAATACAATTTAATTCTGGAAATGGTTCCCATAACCCGTTTGGTGTAAACTCTTAGGTTAGGGGTTTTTGGTCAGAGAAAATCGATTGTCGTGATCTTTTTTCCGAAGGTACTATTCCAATAATAATAAAAATAACTACAGACTATTGGGTTTATTGGTAAACAGGTAAATATGATGGTAAACAGAAATTCCGAAAAAAGTAAATAGTATTTCATGCCAATAAAAATCTCTAAGACTTGGCACGATAAATACTTAACCATACAACTCGGCTACAACACCATACTACTCCGGAGTATAGGACTATCATTTCTGAGCAATGCAGTGTGAAAGTTATTTATCTCTAACACTTGGCACGATAAATACTTAACCATACAACTCGGCTACAACACCATACTTAAACTACTCCGGAGTATAGGACTATCATTTTTGAGCAATGCAGTCTGAAAGTTATTAATCTCTAAGTCTTGGCACGATAAATACTTAACCATACAACTCGGCTACAACACCATACTTAAACTGCTCCGGAGTATAGGACTATCATTTCTGAGCAATGCAGTGTGAAAGTTATTTATCTCTAACACTTGGCACGATAAATACTTAACCATACAACTCGGCTACAACACCATACTTAAACTACTCCGGAGTATAGGACTATCATTTTTGAGCAATGCAGTCTGAAAGTTATTAATCTCTAAGTCTTGGCACGATAAATACTTAACCATACAACTCGGCTACAACACCATACTTAATCTGCTCCGGAGTATATGACTATCATTTCTGAGCAATGCAGTGTGAAAGTTATTTATCTCTATCACTTGGCACGATAAATACTTAACCATACAACTCGGCTACAACACCATACTTAAACTACTCCGGAGTATAGGACTATCATTTTTGAGCAATGCAGTCTGAAAGTTATTTATCTCTAAGTCTTGGCACGATAAATACTTAACCATACAACTCGGAAACAACACCATACTTAAACTGCTCCGGAGTATAGGACTATCATTTTTGAGCAATGCAGTGTGAAAGTTATTTATCTCTAACACTTGACAAGATAAATACTTAACCAAACAACTCGGCTACAACACCATACTTAAACTGCTCCGGAGTATAGGACTATCATTTCTGAGCAATGCAGTGTGAAAGTTATTTATCTCTAACACTTGGCACGATAAATACTTGACCATACAATTCGGCTACAACACCATACTTTTATAGAACTGTATTAATATTGTGTCAGGTAGCCGTCGGTCAAACTATACGTACATTAATATGTGAATAAGTAAAAAAAAAAATCTATTGTTACTTGTCATATACTAATTTGTAATAATTTGTAGATTGATGTTGAAAAGTTGAACTTATTTCATACTAAATGACTAAGGAGATACAGTCAGTAGCAGTCGGTAGACTGTTTCACTGTAGCTTGCGGGGGAGCTAGAGCCACACGCTCGCCCATAAACAGCTGACCCGACAGAGCTGACACGCGTGGGCTTCTAGGCTTTTTTACGGCCGGTCTTTCTTTTCACATTCAAACTTCCATTTTCGTCTCGCATAAATTGGATTTACTGTGTCCTGTTTGGCTTATTGGTTGTAGCTCCGCTTTATTAGTCGCTTGACGTCCGCAACGACTTCAGTCATTATCTGATTCTATTAGTGTCCGTTTAAGGAAATTTACGGTCTTAGATATTTCAAACTCGAGCTGTTCAAACGGGTATTTATTTTTTATATAACGGCAACGATATAATTTGTCAGCGGCTTGAAGATAATAGTTGTTTCGAATGAAAATAAACATTAACTTATTACTTGAAATATTACTGTTTATGTCATTACAGTCACTTAGCTAGACATTTCAAAAGTAGGTGGAGTTTATTAAATCTATGCACAGGCAATTCACACGGAATTAAAACAAAATTATCAAACCATGATAATTTGATTTTGGGAACTTCAAAAATTAGTTTATCTTAGATTAAAATCTCAATACTGTTTATCTACATCCTTCATTGCGGTTTGAAAATTACAAATCAAGATTTTCGAATCGTTATCATTTGATTTTGAGAACTTAAATACTTACTAATTTTATCCTAGATTAAATTTCTAATACTGATTATCAACATCCATTATTAAGGTTGGAACCTTGCGCAGCGTTAAAACTTCCTAGTTTTCTAAATACATTTGTAATAAGTTGGATTTTCTCGGACACACCATTTGCTTTCAAGAGCCCAGTTCACACGAAACAAGAAAGGACAATAGAGAACACTCATACCGATATGATTAACGACTGAACTTGTTCCTTAGGTAAGTTCAGTTCTCTAAACTCATGTCGATTGTTAAGCTCAGTATTTGTTCTGTCTTTGTTAAGAGTTGTAAACTGTGCGGAAAAGAAACCGGAGGAAAGAAAGTTAAAGGCCGGCTTTTTAAAGTGAAACTCTTAATACCGTTGGAAAGGAAATAATAATATACGTCGTACCACTTTATATCTATTTGCGCCTTATCTTAAATGATCTATTTGAGATTATTACATTTAAACATTTATAGTGAATTTGACTGAAAGCAAGAACTGTTAAAATACCCAATGACATAAAGAGAAACCTTAGGATACAATACTTTTTTTAAAGCTTGGAACTCTCTTTCAATGAAAATTTTAATCCATTTTAGTAAATATTAGCGCGCCGAAACACTAATTATTGCCCCTCTTATGAAATAAGTAAAAAACTAGTAACACATTATCTTACAATACATTAATTGTTATAGGGTACATAAAAACAAATATTAACAGAGCCAACTGTCTCCATAATACAAATCTGCCACATGTACGTTTCCATTCTATTAATAAATATAACTAGAGTGTTTCTATGTTCATAGCCTAATATAATAAAGTTTGTTTCGGTCGAGGGGATTGTCCGGCTATGCGTGTTTGTAACAATAGACAAAGCTGAGGTAATTACTGAGCTATATCCTCAATACAAATCTGCCACATGTACGTTTCCATTCTATTAATAAATATAACTAGAGTGTTTCTAATAGCCTAATATAATAAAGTTTGTTCCGGTCGAAGGGATTGACCGGCTGTGCGTGTTTGTAACAATAGACAAAGCTGAGGTAATTACTGAGCTATATCCTCAATACAAATCTGCCACATGTACGTTTCCATTCTGTTAATAAATATAACTAGAGTGTTTCTCTGTTCATAGCCTAATATAATAAAGTTTGTTTCGGTCGAGGGATTGACCGGCTGTGCGTGTTTGTAACAATAGACAAAGCTGAGGTAATTACTGAGCTATATCCTCAATACAAATCTGCCACATGTACGTTTCCATTCTGTTAATAAATATAACTAGAGTGTTTCTCTGTTCATAGCCTAATATAATAAAGTTTGTTTCGGTCGAGGGATTGACCGGCTATGCGTGTTTGTAACAATAGACAAAGCTGAGGTAATTACTGAGCTATATCCTCAATACAAATCTGCCACATGTACGTTTCCATCCTATTAATAAATATAACTAGAGTGTTTCTCTGTTCATAGCCTAATATAATAAAGTTTGTTTCGGTCGAAGGGATTGACCGGCTGTGCGTGTTTGTAACAATAGACAAAGCTGAGGTAATTACTGAGCTATATCCTCAATACAAATCTGCCACATGTACGTTTCCATTCTGTTAATAAATATAACTAGAGTGTTTCTCTGTTCATAGTCTAATATAATAAAGTTTGTTTCGGTCGAAGGGATTGACCGGCTGTGCGTGTTTGTAATAATAGACAAAGCTGAGGTAATTACTGAGCTATATCCTCAATACAAATCTGCCACATGTACGTTTCCATTCTGTTAATAAATATAACTAGAGTGTTTCTCTGTTCATAGCCTAATATAATAAAGTTTGTTCCGGTCGAAGGGATTGACCGGCTGTGCGTGTTTGTAACAATAGACAAAGCTGAGGTAATTACTGAGCTATATCCTCAATACAAATCTGCCACATGTACGTTTCCATTCTGTTAATAAATATAACTAGAGTGTTTCTCTGTTCATAGCCTAATATAATAAAGTTTGTTTCGGTCGAGGGGATTGACCGGCTGTGCGTGTTTGTAACAATAGACAAAGCTGAGGTAATTACTGAGCTATATCCTCAATACAAATCTGCCACATGTACGTTTCCATTCTGTTAATAAATATAACTAGAGTGTTTCTCTGTTCATAGCCTAATATAATAAAGTTTGTTTCGGTCGAGGGGATTGACCGGCTATGCGTGTTTGTAACAATAGACAAAGCTGAGGTAATTACTGAGCTATATCCTCAATACAAATCTGCCACATGTACGTTTCCATTCTATTAATAAATATAACTAGAGTGTTTCTCTGTTCATAGCCTAATATAATAAAGTTTGTTTCGGTCGAAGGGATTGACCGGCTGTGCGTGTTTGTAACAATAGACAAAGCTGAGGTAATTACTGAGCTATATCCTCAATACAAATCTGCCACATGTACGTTTCCATTCTGTTAATAAATATAACTAGAGTGTTTCTCTGTTCATAGCCTAATATAATAAAGTTTGTTTCGGTCGAGGGGATTGACCGGCTGTGCGTGTTTGTAACAATAGACAAAGCTGAGGTAATTACTGAGCTATATCCTCAATACAAATCTGCCACATGTACGTTTCCATTCTGTTAATAAATATAACTAGAGTGTTTCTATGTTCATAGCCTAATATAATAAAGTTTGTTTCGGTCGAGGGGATTGACCGGCTATGCGTGTTTGTAACAATAGACAAAGCTGAGGTAATTACTGAGCTATATCCTCAATACAAATCTGCCACATGTACGTTTCCATTCTGTTAATAAATATAACTAGAGTGTTTCTATGTTCATAGCCTAATATAATAAAGTTTGTTTCGGTCGAGGGGATTGACCGGCTATGCGTGTTTGTAACAATAGACAAAGCTGAGGTAATTACTGAGCTATATCCTCAATACAAATCTGCCACATGTACGTTTCCATTCTATTAATAAATATAACTAGAGTGTTTCTATGTTCATAGCCTAATATAATAAAGTTTGTTTCGGTCGAGGGGATTGACCGGCTATGCGTGTTTGTAACAATAGACAAGGCTGAGGTAATTACTGAGCTATATCCACAACTGTAAATCTTCAGTGTCAGGCAAAAGTTGTAAACAAAACATTCATACGTGCCCCAGCAACCAAGCAACTGTGGCGTGGGCGGTTGGGTAGCGAGGTTTCTGCAGATCAGACCCTGCCGTCTCGATTTATGCTCTAATTATTTAAAGCACCGATAATATTCGTCATTTGTTTTTGTGTGGCAAATCATAAATAATACACATCCGCGGTATGTTCAATAAAATATTGTTTTTCTTATCCTTATAAACTTGCATCATATTCAAGTATCACACTTTCCGAGTCTGTAATACTAATATTCTCCGTACATTTGGATTTTTAAGTAAATAATTAATGTTTTAGATACAGTAAATATTAAATAAAAGAAAAACTAAAGAAATTTTAAGAAAGTGTTGTTGGATAAGTACAAATTTGAAAGTTTTGTGAGAAAATTACGTTGTATTAAGAAGCTTATAACGATAATAACATTAATATTCGTTGCAGAAACTAAAGATCAATATAAATAAAAGTTTTAATCGCACCGTATACATAGAGTAATAATACTTATTATAATACAATGTATTAATGATCATTGGTTGTTTTCAAGGCTTTATACGTGCACAGTTGGTAGGCATTATAGAACTGTTTATAATAATAACTCGCAGTAATGATAAATGCAAATTAAAGGTGTTAATGATTTAATAAAAGCCTACATGCACATAATGAATATAGGTAATAATAATGATCAAGATAATTTATAGTGTTGGTAACTGGTTAAAACCTCACTCGTACAATATATTTTTCACATTACCTTTTAAGCTGTATTAAAATACTATTTGTATATAATTTTCTGCTTGTTATAAAATCAAATAAAAGAAGGCAGTCTTGCAGTATGTCCTCCTCGCCGAACTCAGTTTACGGTAAATGCGGGTGTGGCGGTCGGGGATATTGTGTCCCTAGTCACCATTAGTTCTTGTTAAGTTCTTATGGTGCGCCAGAGCTGGTTTCCAACCTCAGTTTCAGGCGGCTATAACTAAACCTTAGTAATTAATGTTTTGGGTAAAGCTCTCGTTTATACTATGTTTGATTTCCTGCTGAACATTCCAAATGGTGTTATAACGTAGTGGGAGGTATAAACTTTGTACTTGGTTCCAACCTCAGTTTCAGGCGGCTATAACTAAACCTTAGTAATTAATGTTTTGGGTAAAGCTCTCGTTTATATTATGTTTGATTTCCTGCTGAACATTCCAAATGGTGTTATAACGTAGTGGGAGGTATAAACTTTGTACTTGGTTCCAACCTCAGTTTCAGGCGGCTATAACTAAACCTTAGTAATTAATGTTTTGGGTAAAGCTCTCGTTTATACTATGTTTGATTTCCTGCTGAACATTCCAAATGGTGTTATAACGTAGTGGGAGGTATAAACTTTGTACTTGGTTCCAACCTCAGTTTCAGGCGGCTATAACTAAACCTTAGTAATTAATGTTTTGGGTAAAGCTCTCGTTTATACTATGTTTGATTTCCTGCTGAACATTCCAAATGGTGTTATAACGTAGTGGGAGGTATAAACTTTGTACTTGGTTCCAACCTCAGTTTCAGGCGGCTATAACTAAACCTTAGTAATTAATGTTTTGGGTAAAGCTCTCGTTTATACTATGTTTGATTTCCTGCTGAACATTCCAAATGGTGTTATAACGTAGTGGGAGGTATAAACTTTGTACTTGGTTCCAACCTCAGTTTCATGCGGCTATAACTAAACCTTAGTAATTAATGTTTTGGGTAAAGCTCTCGTTTATACTATGTTTGATTTCCTGCTGAACATTCCAAATGGTGTTATAACGTAGTGGGAGGTATAAACTTTGTACTTGGTTCCAACCTCAGTTTCAGGCGGCTATAACTAAACCTTAGTAATTAATGTTTTGAGTAAAGCTCTCGTTTATACTATGTTTGATTTCCTGCTGAACATTCCAAATGGTGTTATAACGTAGTGGGAGGTATAAACTTTGTACTTGGTTCCAACCTCAGTTTCAGGCGGCTATAACTAAACCTTAGTAATTAATGTTTTGAGTAAAGCTCTCGTTTATACTATGTTTGATTTCCTGCTGAACATAGATATAAACTGAAGCGGATATTATGATATGATGTACAGTATGATACGCGATAACACTTGTACATTGAAATCGTGGCCTCCTGATCAAAAGTGAGCTTCAATTATTACTTTCATATAATTAAACTTATTTCCTCCTTATAATATGATCGAAACTTATACAACCGCTAAACCAGAGAAACAGAACAGAATCCTGGTTGCAACTGGAGAGTCCGCAGTCAAACTGGGCTCTCGGCGATGGCCTCAATTTCTATTAAATCGACCAAAAAGTTTCGACTTCCAAATCCCGGACCGTAATATCCTCTGCCAATCACGGGCTTGTACGGCAGGATCAAACTGCATATCTGATATCACGCAGCCATTCCAGATGCAAATCGGTGTCGAAAGTGCCTCCTACAACCAGGAACGAGGTTAGTGTGGTTCGGACTCGGCTGTTTGACTGCTCGATAGCAAACACAAGGACGTGACAAGAACACTGACCTCGTATCAAACTGCATATCTGATACCACGCAGCCATTCCAGATGCAAATCGGTGTCGAAAGTGCCTCCTACAACCAGGAACGAGGTTAGTGTGGATTCGGACTCGGCTGTTTGACTGCTCGATAGCAAACACAAGGACGTGACAAGAACACTGACCTCGTATCAAACTGCATATCTGATACCACGCAGCCATTCCAGATGCAAATCGGTGTCGAAAGTGCCTCCTACAACCAGGAACGAGGTTAGTGTGGTTCGGACTCGGCTGTTTGACTGCTCGATAGCAAACACAAGGACGTGACAAGAACACTGACCTCGTATCAAACTGCATATCTGATACCACGCAGCCATTCCAGATGCAAATCGGTGTCGAAAGTGCCTCCTACAACCAGGAACGAGGTTAGTGTGGTTCGGACTCGGCTGTTTGACTGCTCGATAGCAAACACAAGGACGTGACAAGAACACTGACCTCGTATCAAACTGCATATCTGATACCACGCAGCCATTCCAGATGCAAATCGGTGTCGAAAGTGCCTCCTACAACCAGGAACGAGGTTAGTGTGGTTCGGACTCGGCTGTTTGACTGCTCGATAGCAAACACAAGGACGTGACAAGAACACTGACCTCGTATCAAACTGCATATCTGATACCACGCAGCCATTCCAGATGCAAATCGGTGTCGAAAGTGCCTCCTACAACCAGGAACGAGGTTAGTGTGATTCGGACTCGGCTGTTTGACTGCTCGATAGCAAACACAAGGACGTGACAAGAACACTGACCTCGTATCAAACTGCATATCTGATACCACGCAGCCATTCCAGATGCAAATCGGTGTCGAAAGTGCCTCCTACAACCAGGAACGAGGTTAGTGTGGTTCGGACTCGGCTGTTTGACTGCTCGATAGCAAACACAAGGACGTGACAAGAACACTGACCTCGTATCAAACTGCATATCTGATATCACGCAGCCATTCCAGATGCAAATCGGTGTCGAAAGTGCCTCCTACAACCAGGAACGAGGTTAGTGTGATTCGGACTCGGCTGTTTGACTGCTCGATAGCAAACACAAGGACGTGACAAGAACACTGACCTCGTATCAAACTGCATATCTGATATCACGCAGCCATTCCAGATGCAAATCGGTGTCGAAAGTGCCTCCTACAACCAGGAACGAGGTTAGTGTGATTCGGACTCGGCTGTTTGACTGCTCGATAGCAAACACAAGGACGTGACAAGAACACTGACCTCGTATCAAAACAACACGTGGACCGGAGTCAGCAGCCGTGCTGTGGACCGATACTCTGAGAGATTTACAACCGGGACATGTTCCGCGAACTCACAGAGTGACTCGCACAGAAATTCATAAATCTGTTTGTAATAATAAGAACGCCATAATAGACTTACTTTTTACTGATTACCCAATTTCCCATGTACTTCGAAGGGGATGTTTCGTGTACATAGTTATAAATAAAGTTAAAAAATAAAAATATGATCAGGAAGTACTTATTTCTGAGTTGCAGTAGAATAATGGAAAGCAGTAAAATTATAAAATACTAAAGAAAGTAGAAAATACTCATTAAGGATCCTGAGTATTGCACTAGATTATAGTATATTGACAAAATTACTTTATTGGTTGCTTATGAAGAATTTATTTAGTTTCTGTCTGGTCTTTCGTTGCTCCGTTTGTAGGTTATTCTTCACGCATTTAGATATTAATGATGGATGACTGTTAATTAACTAGTCCACATCCGCCGAGTAACTGTAGCATACATTAACGTAACTTTGTTTGTACTCTTATGAAGACTGTAAATATTTAAATGTGTTCTAATTTAAGCTTCAAATTCCCAAAATTTTATTTATATTGAATTACAACTGTTCAAATTTCAAAATTGTTTAGAACGAACATTCACATGAGCGGTGTATCAAATTTTAAAAAAATATGTCAATGAGTCAACACTTAAAAAGTAGTATTATATTCAATGTTCAGAATCACGGAATCATATAAAAATTTACAAATTTTCACGCAAATCAACAAATTCACAGTATATTATTGTATTGCTTTTTTCCAGTGTAATCACTGACCTCCGAGTACCGAGGATGTTTACTGTACAAGCTAACCTCCGTAATGCAGCGAGACATTTTGTAAGTAGGAGAGCAGAGAAGGTAATCTATCGCTGATAGTTACTCGTATGTGAGGTTTAGTACATAATTGTACAGGAATTTTTTACTAGTGTACATATACAAAAATAAATAATTACTCACCACTCGAAAATAAATGTGCCCAAGTAAATCCTTCGCAGACAAGTCCCTCCCTGTATTTGCGAACGGCATGGTACAGTTTGGATTGGTACAATATGAGGAAACGATATTGGATATGTGCAGAGCGATAACAGGAAACTCCAACGTATGCGACTCTATTGTTGCATCCTTTGACCTGTTTATCCTGGCAGACAAGTCCCATCCTGTATTTGCGCACGGCATGGTACAGTTTGGACTGGTACAATATGAGGAAACGATATTGGATATGTGCAGAGCGATAACAGGAAATTCCAACGTATGCGACTCTATTGTTGCATCCTTTGACCTGTGTATCCTGGCAGATAAGTCCCAATCCTGTATTTGCGCACGGCATGGTACAGTTTAGATTGGTACAATATGAGGAAACGATATTGGATATGTGCACAGCGATATTGTATCCTGGCAGACAAGTTCCTCCCTGTATTTGTGCACGGCATGGTACAGTTTGGTTGGTACAATATGAGGAAACGATATTGGATATGTGCAGAGCGATAACAGGAAACTCCAACGTATGCGACTCTATTGTTGCATTCTTTGACTTGTTTTATCCTGGCAGACAAGTCCCTCCCTGTATTTGCGCACGACATGGTACAGTTTGGATTGGTACAATATGAGGAAACGATATTGGATATTGAGCTGAGCGATAACAGGAAACTCCAACGTATGCCGACTCTATTGTTGCCATTCTTTGACCTGTGTATCCTGGCAGACAAGTCCCTCCCTGTATTTGCGCACGGCATTAACTAAAGAGTATAACTAAACGAGCATTAATCAAACATAGTATAAACGAGAGCTTTACCCAAAACATTAATTACTAAGGTTTTAGTTATAGCCGCCTGAAACTGAGGTTGGAAGAACCAAGTACAAAGTTTATACCTCCCACTACGTTATAACACCATTTGGAATGTTTCCAGCAGGAAATCAAACATTAGTATAAACGAGAGCTTTACCCAAAAACATTAATTACTAAGGTTTAGTTATAGCCGTACAGTCCATATTGTACAGTTTGGATTGGTACAATATGAGGAAAACGATATTGGATATGTGCAGAGCGATAACAGGAAACTCCAACGTATGCGACTCTATTGTTGCATCCTTTGACCTGTGTATCCTGGCAGACAAGTCCCCATCCTGTATTTGCGCACGGCATGGTACAGTTTGGATTGGTACAATATGAGGAAACGATATTGGATATGTGCAGAGCGATAACAGGAAACTCCAACGTATGTGACTCTATTGTTGCATCCTTTTACCTGTGTATCCTGGCAGACAAGTCCATCCTGTATTTGCGCACGGCATGGTACAGTTTGGATTGGTACAATATGAGGAAACGATATTGGATATGTGCAGAGCGATAACAGGAAACTCCAAACGTATGCGACTCTATTGTTGCATTCTTTGACCTGTTTATCCTGGCAGACAAGTCCCTCCCTGTATTTGCGCACGGCATGGTTACAGTTTGGATTGGTACAATATGAGGAAACGATATTGGATATGTGCACAGCGATATTGTATCCTGGCAGACAAAGTTTCCTCCCTGTATTTGTTGCACGGCATGGTACAGTTTGGATTGGTACAATTATGAGGAAAACGATATTGGATATGTGCAGAGCGATAACAGGAAACTCCAACGTATGCGACTCTATTGTTGCATTCTTTGACTTGTTTATCCTGGCAGACAAGTCCCTCCCTGTATTTGCGCACGACATGGTACAGTTTGGATTGGTACAATATGAGGAAACGATATTGGATATGTGCTGAGCGATAACAGGAAACTCCAACGTATGCAACTCTATTTGTTGCATTCTTTGACCTGTGTATCCTGGCAGACAAGTCCCTCCCTGTATTTTTTGCGCACGGCATTAACTAAACGAGTTATAACTAAACGAGCATTAATCAAACATAGTATATAAACGAGAGCTTTACCCAAAACATTAATTACTAAGGTTTAGTTATAGCCGCCTGAAACTGAGGTTGGAAACCAAGTACAAAGTTTATACCTCCCCCACTACGTTATAACACCATTTGGAAAGTGTTCAGCAGGAAATCAAACATAGTATAAACGAGAGCTTTACCCAAAACATTAATTACTAAGGTTTAGTTATAGCCGTACAGTTCCATATTGTACAGTTTGGATTGGTACAATTATGAGGAAACGATATTGGATATGTGCAGAGCGATAACAGGAAACTCCAACGTATGCGACTCTATTGTTGCATCCTTTGACCTGTGTATCCTGGCAGACAAGTCCCATCCTGTATTTGCGCACGGCATGGTACAGTTTGGATTGGTACAATATGAGGAAACGATATTGGATATGTGCAGAGCGATAACAGGAAACTCCAACGTATGTGACTCTATTGTTGCATCCTTTTTACCTGTGTATCCTGGCAGACAAGTCCCATCCTGTATTTGCGCACTGGCAATGGTACAGTTTTGGATTGGTACAATATGAGGAAACGATATTGGATATGTGCAGAGCGATAACAGGAAACTCCAACGTATGCGACTCTATTGTTGCATTCTTTGACCTGTTTATCCTGGCAGACAAAGTCCCTCCCTGTATTTGCGCACGGGCATGGTACAGTTTGGATTTGGTACAATATGAGGAAACGATATTTGGATATGTGCACAGCGATATTGTATCCTGGCAGACAAGTTCCTCCCTGTATTTGTGCACGGCATGGTACAGTTTGGATTGGTACAATATGAGGAAACGATATTGGATATGTGCAGAGCGATAACAGGAAACTCCAACGTATGCGACTCTATTGTTGCATTCTTTGACTTGTTTATCCTGGCAGACAAGTCCCTCCCTGTATTTGCGCACGACATGGTACAGTTTGGATTGGTACAATATGAGGAAACGATATTGGATATGTGCTGAGCGATAACAGGAAACTCCAACGTATGCGACTCTATTGTTGCATTCTTTGACCTGTTTATCGTGGCAGACTTCAACTTAGCTGATTCAATTTTATACTTTTGTAACTTCGAGTTGTCTTTAGAAAACTTTTATTTTTTTAAACGTGTCATTTAAGCAAAATTAGTGTAATTAGTAAGGTATATGACTTTTAGATAGCAGTTTGTGTTTCAGTAACTGTTCGAGAGTAAAATATCCCTTCCGGCTCAGTCAGACACGGAACTGTCATCTCGAAATGCCATACTGAAGATAGGTTATTACTTTAGACTTAGATTTAATTACAATTAAATCGAAATTAAGTTTATACAAATATTCACTTAAATTGGTTCAGTTACATACTTCTGTAACGTTAAACGGCCACTATCCTAGACCTTAATAGTTATCGAAAATTAATTATAAATGTTGCTTGAAATTTTTAAGAAAAAGTTGAGAATTTTGATTCATGTTATGAAATATCAGAGCTAAGAAATTTGCGTAAATACGAATAGCTGCTTCCCTGAAACGTGTTATTGGTTAAGACTGACTAACTAACTCGTCCACGCTATATAATATGCTGTCTCTGTACCAACTATACAATAAATCAATATATTATTGTTCAGACAATTTACCTTATGGATTGCAAACTACGTATATTAACATATGAACGGTTTGCATTCATAGCGTTCACATATTATATTAAGAGTAAAATATTATTTTTGTTGTATATTACTATCTGTTTCTAATTTCGGTGTACCAGCTGTTAATTTCCAGTATGTCTGTTTATGAGACTGGAGAGATATGGAGGTGGCGGCGCGGCACGACGTACGTTGGATCGGCCAGGCGACGTATTTATACACGGCGAATTACGTATATTTAGGAGACAAGTAATTTATTTGACACCTGAACGGACTTAGATGTCCACGAGGTTTGGCCCCTATAATGTAAATGTTGTATATCCCGTTTAGCTGCCTTCCGTTCGCAGTAAACACCGTTGACGTGGAGAATTGGCTGTTCAGGTTAATACTATTGAGAGGTGACCTGTACGTACTATACACATATACTATACTTTACTCAACAATAATAAACATTGAATTCAATTAGCTACGCTAGAAGAAACAAAACGTTAAACAAGCAAGCAAATCTTCAAATTATCTACTACAACAAAAACTACCAAAACATAATAAGGAAACCTGAAGTTTTTGAATATAAGAAAAAGAAGATAAGAATTTGAATTTTATTACCTTTAAATGTTGCTAGAAAATGCGGCTTATACTACAAGAATCTTATCAAGTTAAAAAATGATATAAAAATTATTATGCAGTATCTCAATACAAATTTGTATTTTATTATATTTGTTATATTCTTATCCGCCCTTTAATCGTAAAAAATGCGATGTAGTTCTTCACACTTTTAATGCTACTTTTCTTTGGGCCAGATTACAAAATACTTCAACATTTTACTTAACTGCCTAAAATTCCACATAAAATCACTAAAAACAAATTAAAACACCACCCTAATACAAACTCATGTTTTACATTTTCTTTCTCATAATTTAAGTTATTTCACTATTTATAATTCTTATTTGTACAAAACGGAATGCTCTTTTTCCTTGCCCGGATATTAATAACTTGGTAATTACATTGCAACCAAACCTAAGCGAGCAATAACAGACTCAACAGAAAGTCGCAATGAACAAAATAAAATAAAGCGGCGGCAGAATTGGTTCTTTGTTTCACCGCAATGTACCGCAATACTGGCAATCGGGAACCGATACAACGATAATGCTTACGTAAGGCGGAGTTATATGGCTTGTAAGTGAAACACGGTTGTCGGCACGTTGCCACAATACGAGTAAGTGTCACTTTATTGTGACGGAATTCTTTTACACAATATTTGTGGCTATTTAACAATTGAAAATTACAACGATAATGCTTCCGTTAGGCGGAGTTATATGGCTTGTAAGTGAAACACGGTTGTCGGCACGTTGCCACAATACGAGTAAGTGTCACTTTATTGTGACGGAATTCTTTTACACAATATTTGTGGCTATTTAACAATTGAAAATTACAACGATAATGCTTACGTATGGCGGAGTTACATGGCTTGTAAGTGAAAGACGGTTGTCGGCACGTTACCACAATACGAGTAAGTGTCACTTTATTGTGACGGAATTCTTTTACACAATATTTGTGGCTATTTAACAATTGAAAATTACAACGATAATGCTTCCGTAAGGCGGAGTTATATGGCTTGTAAGTGAAACACGGTTGTCGGCACGTTCCCACAATACGAGTAAGTGTCACTTTATTGTGACGGAATTCTTTTACACAATATTTGTGGCTATTTAACAATTGAAAATTACAACGATAATGCTTACCTAAGGCGGAGTTATATGGCTTGTAAGTGAAACACGGTTGTCGGCACGTTCCCACAATACGAGTAAGTGTCACTTTATTGTGACGGAATTCTTTTACACAATATTTGTGGCTATTTAACAATTGAAAATTACAACGATAATGCTTACGTAAGGCGGAGTTATATGGCTTGTAAGTGAAACACGGTTGTCGACACGTTCCCACAATACGAGTAAGTGTCACTTTATTGTGACGGAATTCTTTTACACAATATTTGTGGCTATTTAACAATTGAAAATTACAACGATAATGCTTACGTAAGGCGGAGTTATATGGCTTGTAAGTGAAACACGGTTGTCGGCATGTTCCCACAATACGAGTAAGTGTCACTTTATTGTGACGGAATTCTTTTACACAATATTTGTGGCTATTTAACAATTGAAAATTACAACGATAATGCTTACGTAAGGCGGAGTTATATGGCTTGTAAGTGAAACACGGTTGTCGGCACGTTCCCACAATACGAGTAAGTGTCACTTTATTGTGACGGAATTCTTTTACACAATATTTGTGGCTATTTAACAATTGAAAATTACAACGATAATGCTTACGTAAGGCGGAGTTATATGGCTTGTAAGTGAAACACGGTTGTCGGCACGTTCCCACAATACGAGTAAGTGTCACTTTATTGTGACGGAATTCTTTTACACAATATTTGTGGCTATTTAACAATTGAAAATTACAACGATAATGCTTACCTAAGGCGGAGTTATATGGCTTGTAAGTGAAACACGGTTGTCGGCACGTTCCCACAATACGAGTAAGTGTCACTTTATTGTGACGGAATTCTTTTACGCAATATTTGTGGCTATTTAACAATTGAAAATTACAACGATAATGCTTACGTAAGGCGGAGTTATATGGCTTGTAAGTGAAACACGGTTGTCGTTACCAAGAGTGAAAATGGTGACTTTCAGGTATTTTTATTTGCGTAATATTAGATATTTTTACACATAATCGTAGTTACACATCAGTGTCAGCCAACTAGTTACTAAGAGTGGAAATGGTGACTTTCAGGTATTTTTATTTGCGTAATATTAGATATTTTTACACATAATCGTAGTTACACATCAGTGTCAGCCAACTAGTTACCAAGAGTGGAAATGGTGACTTTCAGGTATTTTTATTTGCGTAATATTAGATATTTTTACACATAATCGTAGTTATACATCAGTGTCAGCCAACTAGTTACCAAGAGTGGAAATGGTGACTTTCAGGTATTGTTATTTGCGTAATATTAGATATTTTTTACACATAATCGTAGTTATACATCAGTGTCAGCCAACTAGTTACCAAGAGTGGAAATGGTGACTTTCAGGTATTGTTATTTGCGTAATATTAGATATTTTTACACATAATCGTAGTTACACATCAGTGTCAGCCAACTAGTTACCAAGAGTGGAAATGGTGACTTTCAGGTATTGTTATTTGCGTAATATTAGATATTTTTACACATAATCGTAGTTACACATCAGTGTCAGCCAACTAGTTACCAAGAGTGGAAATGGTGACTTTCAGGTATTTTTATTTGCGTAATATTAGATATTTTTACACATAATCGTAGTTACAGATAAGTGTCAGCCAACTAGTTACCAAGAATGAAAATGGTGACTATCAGGTATTTCTATTTGCGTTATATAAGATATATTTACACATAATCGTAGTTACAGATAAGTGTCAGCCAACTAGTTACCAAGAAAGGAAATTGTGACTTTCAGGTGACTTTGATTGCGTAATATTAGATATTTATACACATATGTAGTCGTAGTTACACATTAGTGTCAGCCAACTAGTTACCAAGAATGGATATGGTGACTCATGCATTTTTATTTTCGTAGTATTAGATTACTGTTAAGCTTAATGTTTGTTTATTTTGAAAGCAATCAACCTTCTTGATTCTCTAATTTAAAATACGCATTTCTTAATTGGAATTGTAAACTTCATTTTTAAAAAATATAAAGAGAGATTAGGCATAGACTGATAATATACAAACTAATAACTAATTATGTGCTACTTACTCATTACTAATATTCCTTTAAATTCCGCATTTTTTATTTTACTCTTATATTAAAGAATCAGTCATTATAATTCTTCTGTACTGTCCGTGTTGTGCTGTATTAACTTTATTGTACAACAAACATTTTTTATTTTACTCTTATATTAAAGAATCAGTCATTATAATTCTTCTGTACTGTCCGTGTTGTGCTGTATTAACTTTATTGTACAACAAACATTTTTTATTTTACTCTTATATTAAAGAATCAGTCATTATAATTCTTCTGTACTGTCCGTGTTGTGCTGTATTAACTTTATTGTACAACAAACATTTTTTATTTTACTCTTATATTAAAGAATCAGTCATTATAATTCTTTTGTACTGTCCGTGTTGTGCTGTATTAACTTTATTGTACAACAAACATTTTTTATTTTACTCTTATATTAAAGAATCAGTCATTATAATTCTTTTGTACTGTCCGTGTTGTGCTGTATTAACTTTATTGTACAACAAACATTTTTTATTTTACTCTTATATTAAAGAATCAGTCATTATAATTCTTTTGTACTGTCCGTGTTGTGCTGTATTAACTTTATTGTACAACAAACATTTTTTATTTTACTCTTATATTAAAGAATCAGTCATTATAATTCTTCTGTACTGTCCGTGTTGTGCTGTATTAACTTTATTGTACAACAAACATTTTTTATTTTACTCTTATATTAAAGAATCAGTCATTATAATTCTTCTGTACTGTCCGTGTTGTGCTGTATTAACTTTATTGTACAACAAACATTTTTTATTTTACTCTTATATTAAAGAATCAGTCATTATAATTCTTCTGTACTGTCCGCGTTGTGCTGTATTAACTTTATTGTACAACAAACATTTTTTATTTTACTCTTATATTAAAGAATCAGTCATTATAATTCTTCTGTACTGTCCGAGTTGTGCTGTATTAACTTTATTGTACAACAAACATTTTTACGTTAAAATCTTTCTGTAATAACTTACGTATATATTTTCACAAAAAAAGTAAACCTAATGTTTGACAACGTTATTATGTCAGCCAGAGCGAAGAATGCCTGTCCAATAAGCCTGTGTGGTCGGCGGTTCAGAATGTCGAGAATGTCCGCGTCCGCTCTACCGTCAAAGGATCTGAATAGGGTCGATAGGCTGGCATTTCGTGCATACATACAGTAAGCTGCAATGTTCAGGAATTTTTGCATAGTAATATTACTTAGTGAGTATGTAGTACTTTACACATATACTTACTCTTACTCTTACTCCCAGGGCCATTTATATCGGAGGTGATATTTAGCCGCACCAACAAAGCTCCTCCATCTTGAACGGTCCTCCGCATCTTCCTCTGAAGCGCCCACCTTCTCCATATCAGCCTTCACCTGGTTCCACCATCGCACTTTCGGTCTCCCACGGGGTCGTCTTCCTTCTGGGTTACCGTACATTACCCTCCTCAGTTTGCATTTCTCTTCTCTTCTCAAAACATGGCCTGCCCAACGGAGTCTTCTGCACTTTATTTCTCCTATTACATCCGTACTATTGTAGAGCTCCCTGATTTCTCTGTTATGTTTTCTTCTCCATACCCCTTGTTCATATGATGGCCCATAAATTTTACGTAAAATTCTATTCTCGAAAACTAGAAGCTTTTTCTCATCCTTCTTATTTAGCCTCCACGTTTCGGATCCGTACACAAGCACTGGACATATAATTGTTTTGTATATTCTAGTTTTAGTTTTGTGAGAGAGAGATTTGGTTGAAAGTATCCTATTGCATGCATATACACATCTATTTGCTGAGTTGATCCTATTTTGTATCTCTGGTTCATCTGTGTTTTTATTTGATATTGTGACCCCAAGGTACTTAAAGTTCTCCACTTGTTCGAAAACATGCCCATCAATTTGTAGGGGTCCTCCTCTTTTTATTTTGATTCCTTCTACTTTACACATATACACTATGTTAATTGTCGGTATGCTCGAGCCTTGAGAACTACTCGAGTCTCCAGACAGGTAGTACGAGAGGTTTCTGTTATAGAGAGGCCACGGCAGACGTCATACATCTGCGGAGTTATTGAAATGGCGTAAGTCCAGGGCCGCAGCGCCAAATTAACTTTTAACTCGCCGCAATGGCCGGTGTGCCGAGCTAACTCGTGCGACACCTCTTCCTCTTGTAATGGGATTCCAAGCGCTTCCACCTGCGTAAAGCGCGTAACTCACTACCTTACAAACTGCTATATGTAACTATACAAACAATAATACAGAAAAGAAATTTTTACATCCCCCTCCGACAGTCAAAAAGAAAAATTGTATCAGCTTGAATGACTCAGCCAAATGCCACGGTTGGACACGGACCATCACTCGTACATCTCATCGTTGTCTATGTAGAAATGAAGTTTCACGCAAACCTTGTAGTTGAAATATTTTTGAGCTATTTTGCTATATTTGACCTATGTCTGGGAGCTAGGGAGGGTACAACACTGTTATCTACTCTATTGTAAATTTTTCTTTCTACTTTATAAATAAAATATAACATGTTAAAATCTCATATCGTTGTCGTTGCCATCATAGTTTTCAATTCCGACATCTCGGTTTCATTAAATTCTGACAATTCTTTAGTCATGTACAGATCCACAACATTTAGTATAATATAAATAAAATAAATGTAAAAATATTCACTATCGCTCCGCCAAATCACGTAGAATGACATGCGCCATCATCGAGCTCAGTGTGGTTTATGTAGAAATCAATGTGCATGAAAAATTTGAAGTCTATAGGTAAATCAGTTCGTTTTCGTTATATCGTGTGTACAGAAATACAGACAAGCACAGATCAAGGGAATTTATAAGTTTTAGTCCCTTGAGAGATTTACATTCCTGACAAATACAATTTTTGTTGGTTAAAAACTACAGTGATTTGGAATCACCGACGTATACGAATATCCGATAACATAAAATTATAAGAACAAGAAAAATATTTTTAATGATTAATTTATTATTATATTTGTATAATTTAAAATTGTTGTGTTTTTAAAATGTTATGCTGTCTGGTATTTTTTAAATCTCATACAACGGACATAACATTTCAAGGAATTAGAAACTTGATTTCAAATCATTTTTCCATTGTTTTTAAAAACTAACATTGCTATTTTAATAGCCAGATTTCGGTAATACAATTCTAAGAAAACATATTAACTTCAATTTGTTTTTATTATTTTTTTGTGTTTGGTTTTTGCTTATAATGAAATCTGTGAGTTTTGCTTCGGTAGTTACATGTTCATTCTTCATAATTAATTGTAATGTCCAACTAATCCTTTAGAATAATTGACCATAAGACAACAGGATATTTTGTTCACTTAAGTTCCTCGTGAACAGGGTCAGGCATTTTATGTCCAACTTTTTGACATGCAAATGGCGGTCTAACTATGGTTTATTAGTTTTTGACGTCCCCAACGACTTCAGTTGTTATTGTGTAGTTATGAGAATTGACGGCTTTTGTCTGCTGTATGTAAAAGAGCAAAAGTGCATATTCATTGTTGTAAGTACGGAGGGATAGTAATCGCTAACTTTAGTACCCATCAAATAACACTTTGTGCTGGTATAGCAAACAATAACTCGGCAGTACAACTGAATTTGGAGTGAAGTTGTGGTACTTCGCACATCGATTGCTGTTGTAAGTACAGAGGGATAGTAATCGCTAACTTTAGTAACCCATCAAATAACACTTTGTGCTGGTATAGCAAACTCACTCGGCACTAACTCGGCAGTACAACTGAATTTGTAGTGAAGTTGTGGTACTTCGCACATCGATTGCTGTTGTAAGGACAGAGGGATAGTAATTGCTGACTTTAGTACCCATCAAATAACACTTTGTGCTGGTATATGCAAACAATAACTCGGCAGTACAACTGCAATTTGGAGTGAAGTTGTGTGGTACGCTCGCACATCGATTGCTGTTGTCAGGACAGAGGGATAGTAATTGCTGACTTTAGTACCCATCACAATAACAACTTTGTGCTGGTATCAGCAAAACTCACTCGGCACTAACTCGGCAGTACAACTGAATTTGTAGTGAAGTTGTGGTACTTCGCACATCGATTGCTGTTGTAAGGACAGAGGGATAATAATTGCTGACTTTAGTACCCATCAAATAAAACACTTTGTGCTGGTATAGCAAACTCACTCGGCACTAACTCGGCAGTACAACTGAATTTGTAGTGAAGTTTGTGTAGGTACTTCGCACATCGATTGCTGTTGTAAGGACAGAGGGATAGTAATAGCTGACTTTAGTACCCATCAAATAACACTTTGTGCTGGTATAGCAAAACAATAACTCGGCAGTACAACTGAATTTGTAGTGAATAAGTTGTGGTAACTTCGCACATCGATTGCTGTGTGTAAGGACAGAGGGATAAATAATTGCTGACTTTAGTACCCATCAAATAACACTTTTTGGTTTTTTTTTTTTTTTTGTGCTGGTATAGCAAACTCACTCGGCACTAACTCGGCAGTACAACTGAATTTGTAGTGAAGTTTATGTGGTACTTCGCACATCGATTGCTGTTGTAAGTACAGACAGAGGGATAGTAATCGCTAACTTTAGTACCCATCAAATAACACTTTGTGCTGGTATAGCAAACTCACTCGGCACTAACTCGGCAGTACAACTGAATTTGGAGTGAAGTTGTGGTACTTCGCACATCGAATTGCTGTTGTAAGGACAGAGGGATAATAATTGCTGACTTTAGTACCCATCAAATAACACTTTGTGCTGGTATAGCAAACTCACTCGGCACTAACTCGGCAGTACAACTGAATTTGTAGTGAAGCGTTGTGGTACTTCTTCGCACATCGATTGCTGTTGTCAGGACAGAGGGATAGTAATTGCTGACTTTAGTACCCATCCAAATAACACTTTGTGCTGGTATAGCAAACTCACTCGTCACTAACTCGGCAGTACAACTGAATTTGTAGTGAAGTTGTGGTACTTCGCACATCGATTGTCTGTTGTAAGTACAGAGGGATAGTAATCGCTAACATTAGTACCCATCAAATAACACTTTGTGCTGGTGTAGCAAACAATAACTCGAGCAGTACAACTGAATTTGGAGTGAAGTATGTGGTACTTCGCACATCGATTGCTGTTGTCAGGACAGAGGGATAGTAATTGCTGACTTTAGTACCCATCAAATAACACTTTGTGCTGGTATAGCAAACTCACTCGGCACTAACTCGGCAGTACAACTGAATTTGTAGTGAAGTTGTTGGTACTTCGCACATCGATTGCTGTTGTAAGTACAGAGGGATAGTAATCGCTAACTTTAGTACCCATCAAATAACACTTTGTGCTGGTATTAGCAAACAATAACTCGGCAGTACAACTGAATTTGGAGTGAAGTTGTGGTACTTCGCACAAATCGATTGCTGTTGTCAGGACAGAGGGATAGTAAATTGCTGACTTTAGTAACCCATCAATAACACTTTGTGCTGTGTATAGCAAACTCACTCGGCACTAACTCGGCAGTACAAAACTGAATTTGTAGTGAAGTGTGGTACTTCGCACATCGATTGCTGTTGTAAGTACAGAGGATAGTAATCGCTAACTTAGTACCCATCAAATAATACTTTGTGCTGGTATAAGCAAACAATAACTCGGCAGTACAACTGAATTTGGAGTGAAGTTGTGGTACTTCGCACATCGATTGCTGTTGTAAGTACAGAGGGATAGTAATCGCTAACTTTAGTACCCATCAAATAACACTTTGTGCTGGTATAGCAAACAATAACTCGGCAGTACAACTGAAGTTGGAGTGAAGTTTTGGTACTTGTCGCATGGAACTCCCGTATCGATTGTTTAAGCTCTTTATTTGTTCTGTCTTTGTCAGGAGTTTCAAACTCTTGCCGAAAGTAAGTGAGAAGAAAAGAAAGTCAGTCGGTTCTTTGTAAACTGAAACTTGTCCATTGTTGTAGAGGTAGCTGGGTAGCGCGAGCTGTGCACAATACTACTTAAACTTCCGCTTATGTTAATATTGTAAACCGCTTAGTCGGTTGTTGTGTTTGGGCACGGTTTTATAAACATTATTAACGCGGCAAACGTGTAAAGTTCATGAGAACTGAGTTATAATAGTTATTTGTTATTGTGAAATAAATTGATCAAACAACCAATTGAATTGTCACTTTAGATTTAATTTTGTTATTAAACGTTTAAAACTCGATTCGAGTTTCACCATTTCATCAAATATATGAAATAAAGTGTAAATAGAGTTCAACGCTTCAGAGATTGACCTCATTTTTACATAATATAATTTCGCTACTTTCTAAATAATGTTAGTATTATATCCAGAAATATATCACAACACACACCCTCTCACCAATCTGTGTTTGAAATCACAAATTGCGGTGGTTTAGTAGAAAGTTGTAAACAAAACCTCCAAACGTGACCCAGCAGCCAAACAACACTTGAGAGAAGTAAAAGTTATGTTATTGCTGGTGTTCGTCTTTGCGTATGTTTCGTTCCCAGTTGGTATTGTCCTGAGCGAGGTTCTGGGTTGTCTACAGCGATCTCATTCAAATACACATTGTGATTCAATAACTGCACTTGTTACACTCCAACGTCCATTATTCCTCTAATTTTAATCCAAAAAGGAAGGTGATTTATAAATTCTACTTATTTAATTTTACGTCTAACAATTTGCTGATGCCTGTAAAAGTCTAATGAGTTGGTAATAGTAAATGTATCGTTACAAACAATTAAGCCTCTTTGAGTCTCATGTAAAAATGCATCCAACAATTTCAAAACATTACAAGGAATAACACATATCAAGCGCTATAGCTATTATTCAATTCTTATGAAAAATAATTGAAACAACGTTTGTTAACCATTTTTAATAATTATTTTCGACGTCGCACAATGTGATAAAAGTTGTATTAAATTATGTATATTCAAACCATGGCAGTGCATTCATTAATTATTATAATCTAACTACAACAAATATCTTTCTTTTGGTATATCTAATATGTTAACAATGTTTAAGATTTAAGATTCTTTTTGTTTTACTAAAATTGGGAAAAAATATTTAAAACTGTCATCATTAAAATACTTTTCATCTTCAAGCCGATTTAATTTTACTCCTTGTATTATTCTCAATGCTAAATATGTGCTTTATTCATTCAGAATTACAAGGCGGAATTGAATAGTTATGTGTAATTACATTTTCCTATAATGCACGGCAATTACACGTAAAGTATTAAAAAGACAACAGTGGATATTTACTATTAGCAATATGTGTGAAGTCAGGTAATATACACCAGTTTTCCAGCTTTTAACATTGTAATTACAATTTAAAAAATCAATTTTATTGATGTGTGGATATTTATCTAAAAAACAACAATTACAAAAAGTGCACCTTGTCACCAAGCAGAAAACGTTGAAGTACAATCCAATGTTATATGCCATACGACGTGGCAAGGCGTCTGTCATATCGAAGCATTAAACTCCCTCGTGTCCCTGATGTTCTATTCCTGACTGACACCGATCTGATATTTAAAGCAGCCGTGTTGAAGCACGTGCTACCGTAGATATGATACCTCACATACACGCCCCGACTGCACAACATATGTGTCAGGAGAGTGTTTATTTTAGGCTTAATTATCCACCTTCTGACCTTTCCGGCGCACACGTCCCTTCACACCCTTCAGGGCGTAGGGTTAAACTAACACAACATAACTTTCAGGCTTTATTTCTATTCTGTACATTCTACTGTTTTGTTAACGGTTTCACTGGAAAGTGTATTGCTTTTAAAACCTACATAAAGTACAACATAAGTTTCAATTTGGTTGTAATATATACCAGGGATACTATAAATAAGTATGAAAATGACGTATGAATGAAGTAATTGGCTTGAGGAAGATGTAGTTTCAAATAATCTCTTGCCCTTTTAATGAACCCATAACATCGCTATGTCTATTTTATATTTGGTTCTTCACTAACAAAACTCCCAGTACAGTAATGTATTATTTAGCTTTGCCTAGCACTCCGCTCTCTAGCCTTCATAAGTGTTAGTTACAAAGCTATAACTCATAGAACGTCTATGTTAGCTTTGCCTAGCACTCCGCTCTCTAGCCTTCATACGTGTTAGTTACAAAGCTATAACTCATAGAACGTCTATGTTAGCTTTGCCTAGCACTCCGCTCTCTAGCCTTCATACGTGTTAGTTACAAAGCTATAACTCATAAAAACGTCTATGTTAACTTTGCCTAGCACTCAGCTCTCTAGCCTTCATACGTGTTAGTTACGAAGCTATAACTCATAGAACGTCTATGTAAGCTTTGCCTAGCACTCCGCTCTCTAGCCTTCATACGTGTTGGTTACAAAGCTATAACTCATAGAACGTCTATGTTAAATTATTTACTTCCTAAATCAGTTCAATTATATGTCAGCTATTGATTCGTCCTTTACATTTTAAAGCTTTGCCTCTTCTGGTCATATTCGATTTAAACAAGATCTTTCTTTTTATAAATTACCGTACACTAACAAAGTTCTGTCAAAAACTTTGTTGAACATGTTCAGCTTTAATATCAATCCTTGGTTAAAGAGATACAGAAGTAAATATCTACGCTATATTTTGAGTAATGTGAGTCCTAAAGAAATAAGAGGCCCTAACAGCTCACTGCAGAACATCTTGAATTTGGACTCAGTTTCAATCGAAAGAACAGAAAAATGTATTCAATGATTAGAGCTCTCCCCACAAGTGAAATGGAGATGAAGAGTGTCTATAGCTTGTGCGTATAATACTATTGACGTCAAATATAGGATATTGATTTGTCCTATACAACGGTTATGAATAGGACATTTTAAATCCATATATTTTCTACCTACTCGTTTATATTGTAGCTATGGTTTTGTTCGTTTGCTGCTTTAAAATTTATATTTTGCAGTATATTTTTAAAATTAGTTTTTAAGATTTTAAGTTGTCATAATTCAGCCTGTGTTTATTTTGTATTGGTTAACTGTTATTATTCTCACTATTGTATTGTTGTCGCAATCTAGACAGCCGAAGCCAGACATGTATACATTTGGCGCTAGATGAAACTATCAGTCAGTTCATATGCATACATGTATGTACGAGTATAACGTGGCGCCTGTCAGCCCAGTGCTTGAACATTGTCACAACTGACCTACCTTAATCCACGTCACGTTTATTGGGGACTATATTGCGCCAAACTGTCCCCAGGGTAGCTTACGCCATATGTTGACAACCTGCATCTCAGGGGCCGTTCTGATGTTTTCCAGTGGCATTTTACCTTCAGCTTATGACAAGAGAATGTTGCAATAAAATGATTTTGGTAGAATCTAATGTTTAGGTAGCCGCAAAACGTTTTAATTGGCTTAGGTTGATAGTTCCTGTTAGTTTTTTATAATTCAGTTTTTATACTTGGAAAATTCGGTAATAAAAATACTATATTTAGATAACACCTTACTATAATGAAAAGAACATAATAATGATATAGATGCATAATATATATATATATATATATATATATATATATATATATACAGGGTGAGTTTTTTTAAAGTGATCCAATAGCTAACTTTTTAATTACACGACTTAGCACCACACATTAAATTTGGAACTTGCTCAATTTTAAGTTTCACTCAGGGATACACTTTCAAATTTATTGAAGATGGCCGCCATTTTCCAATATGGCGGTCAACTTTAAAATCTCTTATGGAACACCCTGTATTTTATGTTGTTTTTAGATTCTACTCAACAAAATAATACATTTTTGCTTTTGAGAGTTTTTCAATATCGCTAATGGTTCAGGAGCTACGTGGACTGGAAGTTTTCATAATTTTTGCCAATATGGCGGCCAACTTTAAAATATTTTATGGAACACCCTGTATTTTATGTTGTTTTTATATTCTACACTACAAAATAAGACATTTTTGCATTTTAGAGTTTTTCTATATCTCTAATGGTTCAGGAGCTACGTGGACTGCAAGTTTTTATCATCAGTCCGAAAAAATCCGAAAACTTGCAGTCCACGTAGCTCCTGAACCATTAGAGATATAGAAAAACTCTAAAATGCAAAAATGTCTTATTTTGTAGTGTAGAATATAAAAACAACATAAAATACAGGGTGTTCCATAAAATATTTTAAAGTTGGCCGCCATATTGGCAAAAGTTATGAAAACTTCCAGTCCACGTAGCTCCTGAACCATTAGAGATATTAAAAAACTCTCAAAAGCAAAAATGTATTATTTTGTTGATTAGAATCTAAAAACAACATAAAATACAGGGTGTTCCATAAGAGATTTTAAAGTTGACCGCCATATTGGAAAATGGCGGCCGTCTTCAAAAAATTTGTAAGTGTATTCCTGAGTGAAACTTAAAATTGAGCAAGTTCCAAATTTAAAGTGTGGTGCTAAGTCGTGTAATTAAAAAGTTAGCTATTGGATCACTTTAAAAAACTCACCCTGTATATATATATATATATATATATATATATATATATATATATATATATATATATATATATATATATATATATATATACTCGTATATCCAGTGACTACTAATAATAAACCACACAGAGATCAAAACTACTTAATTAGGTATAATATCAGGCCAATGTACTAGTATTTACGAGATATTTAATATTATATATGAGTTATTGATTCGTCCTTTACATTTTAAAGCTTTGCCTCTTCTGGTCATATTTAATTTAAATCAGACATTTCCTTTTACAAATTACCGTACAATAACAACGTGTGAAAAATATTTATTTTTCACTATAGCAAAAAGTAAAATTCTGATTATTCAGCAATAAAAAGTACATGATACAAAAAACATTGACTCTAAGCTTTGAGTAGTTTCAGTTTGAATTTCCTCACAAAGGATTAAAATGATTGCTTTATATTCAGAGTTCTAACAAAGTGATGAAAGGCGGATTTCATTTCAGTGAAATAATTTCTGGGAGAATATCCAAAAAATGTCAAGCTTCGCATTTTTAATATGACAAATATGTGAGACCTGTCTGCTGACCTGCCACTCTGCCGTTGTTTTAAACAAATTAGTCACCGCGCCGGCCAGAATCTCGCATCGCTGTCTGTCTCTCATACTCTGCCTCAACCAACCAAGTATTAGAAGTGTGTTCTAATACTTTCTGTTCGAGTACCATCACGGCCAGTGTAGGGAAATAAAGTCTACTTTTAAATATTTCCTTCCTAGGGAGATCTGAAATACTAAAAACTATACTATCTTCTGATGAAGTCTAATAACATGTCCCCTAAAAGTGAAAAGAGACTACAATAATAGCTATGACAAATAATATGCAGCCTTAATTATATATATATATATATATATATATATATATATATATTTAGCTAATTATATAAAGGAATAAGTTGCATCAAATTTTATGATCAGAAAATGCCTAAATTGGAGGTAATTTCTTCAATTGTATTGTCTCACAATAAAGGACCAAAACAGAGCAATTCAATTTTTCAACTAGTCTTTACTAAAAGTCCCGTGTATTTTCACAATAGAACGATGAAACTAGCAAATATTTAATCTGCAATTACTTCTCTCCACAATGACCTCCAATGGGACATTAAAACTTTATTGAAACAATAACTGTACCAAAATTCTTAATGTAAGAAAACCTCACGTTTTACTTTATATTAAACGTCTTTGTCAAATGAACTTTTTTACATCCAAACCATTACTTTATACGTAGAAATTTTATAAATTCGGAATGCCTTTATCCGTAGGATGTTTGCAAGGTATAAAAGCATATTCTAAAAATATGTGTGTTACTCTATGAGAAATATGAGAATGTTTGTGCCCGTCAGGACACACGTTTGAGGGCAATTCCAAACTCAGTTCCAGATATCCAACCGTCACATCGGGTATATATATATATATATATATATATATACACGAGTGTTAGCGATAATTAAAATTTCATATCGGGATGGAGGTTATTATAGTTGTTTAGTAATTGATATATCGGTTTTAGGGTCTGTATAAAGTAAAGTCGCATAAAGTAATTGTCATCTTTGTGTGTGCTAGTTTATTTCTGGTATCTATGAATTCCATGGTTTCGGTATCCAATCTGTCTATCAAATATATAATCTGTGCATAAATTTATTAAACACATTAATCGTTAGCACGTAGACACCCAATAGCTATTAGCTTCAGATACTATTTGTGAAATTTGTTATGTTTTAGTCAAATGTGTGAGGTGCAAACCGTTTGTTTAGCACTAAAAATTACTAAACATAAAACTGCTTGAAACCTCTATTAAAAAAAAGCACATGTAACAATTTTGCTAATATTTTGAGTTATATAAATTTATTCTTAGCATGAGCTAAATGGTTAGTACACATATAAAAGTGCTTTAAGTTACTTTAAGCTCAAAGTAAAATATTTCTAGGGCTATAACATTTTTCTAAATAATCGACATCCCCTTAACTTAAAGTACAAATGTAATACTTTTAATCTTTTGAACCTTGTTTGAATCTTGTGAAGTCCTTTTTTCAAAGGATTGTGCTATAGGAGAGCAAAACAGATAACTTAAAAACATAGTTTATTAGCTTTTTTGTGAAAATTACAACAGAGGTTTATTGCATATATTGTGTTTCAAACATG
This sequence comes from Homalodisca vitripennis, assembly GCF_021130785.1. Classification (NCBI taxonomy): domain Eukaryota; kingdom Metazoa; phylum Arthropoda; class Insecta; order Hemiptera; family Cicadellidae; genus Homalodisca; species Homalodisca vitripennis. The sequence goes on from NC_060207.1 coordinate 249,071,448, forward strand.
TTCATTAATTTTCAGTAAAAAGCATCAAAATTGAAGGGGCGAAATTGAAAGGTTAGATCTAGTTGCCAATTGTGCACTATAACTGTAGCATTTGTTCATTGTGTGATACCAAACAGTACATTCATTGTTTATAGCCTGTGTAGAGAGGTTTAAAGATATACTACTTGCACTTTTTGGTTTTCGTTTAATGGGTAATAAATCAATTAAATTAATAAAACTCATTAGACGTACACGCGCACACCGATATGTTTTCTAACAAAGGTATAAAATAGAATTTGCTGTGCACAGCTCTCCTTTAAACAAATTGTTCGATATTGGAATAGACAATAACGGGTTAACAACACAGAGCATTGATTGAAGTTATTTCGCCAAAGCGCTCCACAAGCTTACTAGCCTATGTGGGGCCTGATATTATTTAGTAACGTTATTTCAAAAATATCCTGCAATTAAATCTCAACTAAAATCAGCTTAAAAACATTTTCGACGCTAACTAAGTTAGTTCGATTTCAGTTAGGGATCTCACAGTTACGTGGAGAAATGGTTAACATTTAAGATAATGGGAAGAGTTGGGAATATCACTCGGTGCAGAACCAAACAGGAGCCCGGTGTAACACCGCAGACACGACACGTACCTTGGTGCTTATCGTTATCGTAGAGTTGTGAATATCGCTCGGTGCAGAAACAAACAGGAGCCCGGTGTAACACTGCTGACACGACACGTACCTTGGTGCTTAAAACTTATAAGAGGATTTTATGTGGGAAGAGTTGTGAATATCGCTCGGTGCAGAACCAAACACGAGCCGGGTGTAACACCGCTGACACGACACGTACCTTGGTGCTTAAAACTTATAAGAGGATTTTATGTGGGAAGAGTTGTGAATATCGCTCGGTGCAGAACCAAACAGGAGCCGTGTGTAACACCGCTGACACGACACGTACCTTGGTGCTTAAAACTTATAAGAGGATTTTATGTGGGAAGAGTTGTGAATATCGCTCGGTGCAGAACCAAACAGGAGCCCGGTGTAACACCGCAGACACGACACGTACCTTGGTGCTTATCGTTATCGTAGAGTTGTGAATATCGCTCGGTGCAGAAACAAACAGGACCCCGGTGTAACACTGCTGACACGACACGTACCTTGGTGCTTAAAACTTATAAGAGGATTTTATGTGGGAAGAGTTGTGAATATCGCTCGGTGCAGAACCAAACAGGAGCCCGGTGTAACACCGCAGACACGACACGTACCTTGGTGCTTATCGTTATCGTAGAGTTGTGAATATCGCTCGGTGCAGAAACCAAACAGGACCCCGGTGTAACACTGCTGACACGACACGTACCTTGGTGCTTAAAACTTATAAGAGGATTTTATGTGGGAAGAGTTGTGAATATCGCTCGGTGCAGAACCAAACACGAGCCGTGTGTAACACCGCTGACACGACACGTACCTTGGTGCTTAAAACTTATAAGAGGATTTTATGTGGGAAGAGTTGTGAATATCGCTCGGTGCAGAACCAAACAGGAGCCGTGTGTAACACCGCTGACACGACACGTACCTTGGTGCTTAAAACTTATAAGAGGATTTTATGTGGGAAGAGTTGTGAATATCGCTCGGTGCAGAACCAAACACGAGCCGTGTGTAACACCGCTGACACGACACGTACCTTGGTGCTTAAAACTTATAAGAGGATTTTATGTGGGAAGAGTTGTGAATATCGCTCGGTGCAGAACCAAACAGGAGCCGTGTGTAACACCGCTGACACGACACGTACCTTGGTGCTTAAAACTTATAAGAGGATTTTATGTGGGAAGAGTTGTGAATATCGCTCGGTGCAGAACCAAACACGAGCCGTGTGTAACACCGCTGACACGACACGTACCTTGGTGCTTAAAACTTATAAGAGGATTTTATGTGGGAAGAGTTGTGAATATCGCTCGGTGCAGAACCAAACAGGAGCCCGGTGTAACACCGCTGACACGACACGTACCTTGGTGCTTAAAACTTATAAGAGGATTTTATGTGGAACCGCATTTAAAACTTCTCATGCCGGCACACTTTGTTAGCGCATGTCAGTCATAGTCCGTTCTACGTTTCTTGTTTATAGTACTACTACGGTAACCAGTTCTCTTTAATCACTTTTAGTTCTCTAAATACTTCCTTTATCCTCTTATAAATTTACACCATGCTTTCCGAACTATTTTTGGTTTAAAAAAAATGAAAACGTTTTGAATTTATGGTTTATCATCTACTTATGGTTTTACTTGAGTTAATTGGATTAAATGGAACAACCGAACAGTTTCTGAACTATATCATAGTATAAGAAAATTAAAATTTCTATGTTGTGAATAGATGATTACAATATTAGAAGTAAATAGCTATCATGAGTGAAGCTGAAACATTACATTTCTATCTGTCCGTATGTTTATTTGCTTGTCTGTCTGCACGGTACCTCGAAACCAAACTGTCCTATAGACCTGAGAATATGTACGAAGCTTTGTTTCTTTACGGAGAACACTGAGTTCGAGTAAGGTGCATATCACTCCTTGGGGCTGAGCGTAAGCGAATAATTTTCTATTGGTCTTATGGGTAATCATGATGGCAACGAGAAAATATCAGAATAAATAAACTTGTGTACAAACTCATTACACTCATAATAGGTTTTAACAGAAGACTTATTAATACACGTAGCCTAACTAACTGCTCATAAAAACTTTATAGTGTCTTGGTGTGTAAAATTTGTAACAAACTGTAAACAAATTGTAAAAATAGACAATATGAAACTCATAGTGAACAAGAATATGAATGTATCGTGTGGCAAAATATCTCCAGAAAGAATCCAACTGTACATTTGAAATTGTACATAAAAATATATTTCTATTGGCCAAGAATAATTTCTATGGTGTTATATCTCAAATCGTAAAACGTGACTGAGTATTGTTGAAGCATATCAATCAATGGACTCTCCAACTTTACTACCTTCCAATATCCGAATGTACGAACTATAAATCCCGAGGATGTCTCCAGAAGAGAGATAAACTGTGAGGTAGAGCCGGAGCTAGGGCTACGGTCTAACCCCCTTCACTCAGAGCTAACCAGGTGGGCCTTACTCTGTGGTAACCTGCAACAATTGTTTGTCTGTTCGTGAAGTTATCTTTGCGAAGTCGGCATTGGATAAGAGATCTCCAAATCTATGGAAAATTATTTGGTTAGTAAATATGTGAAAATTGTTTGGTAAACTCATTGACATATCTAACGAAATATCTGAATTTGTGATTTTAAAGTATTCAAATGATGACTAAAAATTATTAACAAACTTAGGTTACATTCAGTTTAAGAAAAAAATGAGTGCCTTACGTGCTTAGTTTATAATATTTTATTCTACAAAAAGCTATTTTAGAGAATATAGTATTAAGAGTACACACATATTTATAATTGTGTACATCAACTCTTATCGCAATAGACCTTCCTGATTGATAATTTTAAAAAATCACATTATTCATAATTTTAATTAATTTACATGCTATGTTTTACTTAACATATACAAATTTTTCCGAAAGAACGCATACGATTCCCGTGGACAAAGACATAAATACGGTGTCCGAGGCACTCTGAAGACTAGGATTAGGATTAATGTGGCTTGGGGACGGCCACTAGGATTAGGATAAGTCCTCTCCCTCCCCCCCTCCCCTAGCAGCATCTTACATGTGCGGTGAAATGCATCTTTTGGATAGTTTGGATATTTGTCAGTTCATCATTTGTGTGAGTGACAGCAACCATGTATCCATACAGTTATGAGAATGTCTCTCATACAAAACTAACACCTTTCTCTAACGGAGTTAGAAACTGCAGAGACGCAGTGTCGTTCTGATGGACTGCAATTAATTCTTAACTCTGGACACATCAGTGAATTGTCATTGAGTAACTCATACAAAACTAACACCTTTCTCTAACGGAGTTAGAAACTGCAGAGACGCAGTGTCGTTCTGATGGACTGCAATTAATTCTTAACTCTGGACACATCAGTGAATTGTCATTGAGTAACTCATACAAAACTAACACCTTTCTCTAACGGAGTTAGAAACTGCAGAGACGCAGTGTCGTTCTGATGGACTGCAATTAATTCTTAACTCTGGACACATCAGTGAATTGTCATTGAGTAACTCATACAAAACTAACACCTTTCTCTAACGGAGTTAGAAACTGCAGAGACGCAGTGTCGTTCTGATGGACTGCAATTAATTCTTAACTCTGGACACATCAGTGAATTGTCATTGAGTAACTCATACAAAACTAACACCTTTCTCTAACGGAGTTAGAAACTGCAGAGACGCAGTGTCGTTCTGATGGACTGCAATTAATTCTTAACTCTGGACACATCAGTGAATTGTCATTGAGTAACTCATACAAAACTAACACCTTTCTCTAACGGAGTTAGAAACTGCAGAGACGCAGTGTCGTTCTGATGGACTGCAATTAATTCTTAACTCTGGACACATCAGTGAATTGTCATTGAGTAACTCATACAAAACTAACACCTTTCTCTAACGGAGTTAGAAACTGCAGAGACGCAGTGTCGTTCTGATGGACTGCAATTAATTCTTAACTCTGGACACATCAGTGAATTGTCATTGAGTAACTCATACAAAACTAACACCTTTCTCTAACGGAGTTAGAAACTGCAGAGACGCAGTGTCGTTCTGATGGACTGCAATTAATTCTTAACTCTGGACACATCAGTGAATTGTCATTGAGTAACTCATACAAAACTAACACCTTTCTCTAACGGAGTTAGAAACTGCAGAGACGCAGTGTCGTTCTGATGGACTGCAATTAATTCTTAACTCTGGACACATCAGTGAATTGTCATTGAGTAACTCATACAAAACTAACACCTTTCTCTAACGGAGTTAGAAACTGCAGAGACGCAGTGTCGTTCTGATGGACTGCAATAAATTCTTAACTCTGGACACATCAGTGAATTGTCATTGAGTAACTCATACAAAACTAACACCTTTCTCTAACGGAGTTAGAAACTGCAGAGACGCAGTGTCGTTCTGATGGACTGCAATTAATTCTTAACTCTGGACACATCAGTGAATTGTCATTGAGTAACTCATACAAAACTAACACCTTTCTCTAACGGAGTTAGAAACTGCAGAGACGCAGTGTCGTTCTGATGGACTGCAATTAATTCTTAACTCTGGACACATCAGTGGATTGTCATTGAGTAACTCATACAAAACTAACACCTTTCTCTAACGGAGTTAGAAACTGCAGAGACGCAGTGTCGTTCTGATGGACTGCAATTAATTCTTAACTCTGGACACATCAGTGAATTGTCATTGAGTACCTCATACAAAACTAACACCTTTCTCTAACGGAGTTAGAAACTGCAGAGACGCAGTGTCGTTCTGATGGACTGCAATTAATTCTTAACTCTGGACACATCGGTGGATTGTCATTGAGTAACTCATACAAAACTAACACCTTTCTCTAACGGAGTTAGAAACTGCAGAGACGCAGTGTCGTTCTGATGGACTGCAATTAATTCTTAACTCTGGACACATCAGTGAATTGTCATTGAGTACCTCATACAAAACTAACACCTTTCTCCAACGGAGTTAGAAACTGCAGAGACGCAGTGTCGCTGTCGTTCTGATGGACTGCAATAAATTCTTAACTCTGAACACATCAGTGAATTGTCATTGAGTACCTCATACAAAACTAACACCTTTCTCCAACGGAGTTAGAAACTGCAGAGACGCAGTGTCGTTCTGATGGACTGCAATAAATTCTTAACTCTGGACACATCAGTGAATTGTCATTGAGTAACTCATACAAAACTAACACCTTTCTCTAACGGAGTTAGAAACTGCAGAGACGCAGTGTCGCTGTCGTTCTGATGGACTGCAATAAATTCTTAACTCTGGACACATCAGTGAATTGTCATTGAGTACCTCATACAAAACTAACACCTTTCTCTAACGGAGTTAGAAACTGCAGAGACGCAGTGTCGCTGTCGTTCTGATGGACTGCAATAAATTCTTAACTCTGAACACATCAGTGAATTGTCATTGAGTACCTCATACAAAACTAACACCTTTCTCTAACGGAGTTAGAAACTGCAGAGACGCAGTGTCGCTGTCGTTCTGATGGACTGCAATAAATTCTTAACTCTGGACACATCAGTGAATTGTCATTGAGTACCTCATACAAAACTAACACCTTTCTCTAACGGAGTTAGAAACTGCAGAGACGCAGTGTCGCTGTCGTTCTGATGGACTGCAATAAATTCTTAACTCTGAACACATCAGTGAATTGTCATTAAGGCAAGGAGAAACATGAACAGAGTACCTCATTACAAGTTTTTTATAAAAGTTATTTTAGGTATAACAAATGTTATTCAATTTAATAGAACATAACCTTGCATAACAGAGATAAATCGTTAAATGATGTGCTCTCATATGTCTAAAATACAATCTGAAAGTTAGTTTGTTTAATATATTAATTATATATTACGTTTTTGGCCCAAATTAAAAAGGAAGGTCTAATTTAAATTTAAAAGTTAATCAGTGTGACGTCCCATTGAATTATGAATATTATCTACTACTAAGTTTATCTTGAACGTTAGTATTGTGCGGTGAGTAGGTAAAATCGCAATAGTTTGACGTTCCACTGTATTATAAATATTATTGTACTACTAAGTTTATCGTGAACGTTAGTATTGTGCGGTGAGTAGGTAAAATCGCAATAGTTTGACCTCCCATTGAAATATGACTATTATCTACTACTAAGTTTATCGTGAACGTTAGTATTGTGCGGTGAGTAAGTAAAATCGCAATAGTTTGACGTTCCACTGTATTATAAATATTATTGTACTACTAAGTTTATCGTGAACGTTAGTATTGTGCGGTGAGTAGGTAAAATCGCAATAGTTTGACGTTCCACTGTATTATAAATATTATTGTACTACTAAGTTTATCGTGAACGTTAGTATTGTGCGGTGAGTAGGTAAAATCGCAATAGTTTGACGTTCCACTGTATTATAAATATTATTGTACTACTAAGTTTATCGTGAACGTTTAGTATTGTGCGGTGAGTAGGTAAAATCGCAATAGTTTGACGTTCCACTGTATTATTATAAATATTATTGTACTACTAAGTTTATCGTGAACGTTAGTATTGTGCGGTGAGTAGGTAAAATCGCAATAGTTTGACCTCCCATTGAAATATGACTATTATCTACTACTAAGTTTATCGTGAACGTTAGTATTGTGCGGTGAGTAAGTAAAATCGCAATAGTTTGATTGTGTACTACTAAGTTTATCGTGAACGTTAGTATTGTGCGGTGAGTAGGTAAAATCGCAATAGTTTGACGTTCCACTGTATTATAAATATTATTGTACTACTAAGTTTATCGTGAACGTTAGTATTAGTAACGGGGTGCACTTGGATAGGGAAAGAAAATCCAACATGAGAGAGTTCCACTTAAATCAAATTAAACAACTATTAATAATTATTAGCTAACGAAGCAATATTGCGTGGAGGATTCTGGATGATAAGGAAATGGCGAGGATGGAGGCTGTTGCATAGCTTGTGAAATACAGTTTCCTGCTGCTACAACTATGTATTATTGATTGGTTATGTACTACTTTATGTTCTATTCTATTAGACCTTTAATAATAGGTACACAATACACACATTACTAGGTGTATACAATATACTTATGACAGATGGGGAGTTTGAAGGAATTAACCGCATACTCCTGAACTGAGTCAATGACAATCCAAAACTCTCTGTGAATCCCCAGCGCCCGAGACAGAACGCAGAGATGCGCAGGCGGACAATGTGTCCTGGATAAAATTATCGCTAAGAATTTATTCGTCACCTTGAGCCGATTTACGAGGCGCTAGGAGGGGAGTAAATCTTTGTTTTGGAGCCCCGGCCAGGCCGGCTGCAGATTTATGGCCACTATTTTTCACAGGACAATAACGCCGCGATCTTCACTTCGCTATTCGCATCCCGGCTTGGCGCGCAACTTGCGATCGCCAGTTTATTATTGCACTGATGTGAAGGTGTGCAGGGCTGCATTGTTGGAGTCGCTTTAGTGTCAACCACTTCGTTATTCGCATCCCGGCTTGGCGCGCAACTTGCGATCGCCAGTTTATTATTGCACTAATGTGACGGTGTGCAGGGCTGCATTGTTGAAGTCGCTTTAGTGTCAACCACTTCGTTATTCGCACCCCGGCTTGGCGCGCAACTTGCGATCGCCAGTGTATTATTGCACTAATGTGACGGTGTGCAGGGCTGCATTGAGTCGCTTTAGTGTCAACCACTTCGTTATTCGCATCTCGGCTTGGCGCGCAACTTGCGATCGCCAATTTATTATTGCACTAATGTGACGGTGTGCAGGGCTGCATTGAGTCGCTTTAGTGTCAACCACTTCGTTATTCGCATCCCGGCTTGGCGCGCAACTTGCGATCGCCAATTTATTATTGCACTAATATGACGGTGTGCAGGGCTGCATTGAGTCGCTTTAGTGTCAACCACTTCGTTATTCGCACCCCGGCTTGGCGCGCAACTTGCGATCGCCAGTTTATTATTGCACTAATGTGACGGTGTGCAGGGCTGCATTGAGTCGCTTTAGTGTCAACCACTTCGTTATTCGCATCCCGGCTTGGCGCGCAACTTGCGATCGCCAGTTTATTATTGCACTAATGTGACGGTGTGCAGAGCTGCATTGAGTCGCTTTAGTGTCAACCACTTCGTTATTCGCATCCCGGCTTGGCGCGCAACTTGCGATCGCCAGTTTATTATTGCAATAATGTGACGGTGTGCAGAGCTGCATTGAGTCGCTTTAGTGTCAACCACTTCGTTATTCGCATCCCGGCTTGGCGCGCAACTTGCGATCGCCAGTTTATTATTGCAATAATGTGACGGTGTGCAGAGCTGCATTGGGTCGCTTTAGTGTCAACCACTTCGTTATTCGCACCCTGGCTTGGCGCGCAACTTGCGATCGCCAGTTTATTATTGCACTAATTTGACGGTGTGCAGGGCTGCATTGAGTCGCTTTAGTGCCAACCACTTCGTTATTCGCATCCCGGCTTGGCGCGCAACTTGCGATCGCCAGTTTATTATTGCACTAATGTGACGGAGTGCAGGGCTGCATTGAGTCGCTTTAGTGTCAACCACTTCGTTATTCGCACCCCGGCTTGGCGCGCAACTTGCGATCGCCAGTTTATTATTGCACTAATGTGACGGTGTGCAGGGCTGCATTGAGTCGCTTTAGTGTCAACCACTTCGTTATTCGCATCCCGGCTTGGCGCGCAACTTGCGATCGCCAGTTTATTATTGCACTAATGTGACGGTGTGCAGAGCTGCATTGAGTCGCTTTAGTGTCAACCACTTCGTTATTCGCATCCCGGCTTGGCGCGCAACTTGCGATCGCCAGTTTATTATTGTACTAATGTGACGGTGTGCAGGGCTGCATTGAGTCGCTAGTGTATTATTGCCTTTATTATTGTTTATTATTATAAATAAGTAAAATACGTATCCTCTAATTTAGTTTCTAAACCGATACGTCTGCTGATACCGATACGATAGCCCGATACGGGCCTTTATATAGGCAACCCGTATGTTTAAAATACAAGTATTATTGAAATATGCGTGTATGTTCATGAGTAAAAAACTAGAGAAATATTTTTAATTAATTGCGGTTTTTAATTTTATTGATTGTCATGGAATTTGTGTTTTGTTAACAGTGTAGTGTTCATTTTGCTATTACTAACAGTCTCATAGTAATGTTGCCGTGAATATTAAAATATTGCTTACCATACGACAACACCGCGCGGCGTACCTGTGTCAATGTCAGTCCCCAATCCCAATGCCGTTGTTTTTGCCTGTGGTTTCCCTGCTACCCTCACTCTCCACGTCGTGTCAGACCAGCGTGTCATCTGTGAGCGACAGCCTGGCATTCATTAATCCTATACATTGTTTTTGACAAATGGAAAACACAAATACATTATACAATATTAAATAGGCGAAGAAGAAATTCATTTGACAATTGTCACTCTAAACATAAAGTGTCTTAGGTGTCACAAAACGTCTTTTGGTAAGAGAAGGGGTGAAATTAGTGAAGCCCCTCCCCCCCCACACACACACAACCGCGCCACCATTGCTGATTGAGCGATTGTGTCTCTCTTATCTCACAATACCCACTGATTGTCCGCTGGTGGCTGATTGTTTACTGATATCAGCATTTATATCCACCCTTGCCTCCGTGCACTCCGGTTCGTGTATATGAATTCCTATTTAATTCGTGAGCCGCTTTTATAAATCAGACAAAGTATTCTAGTTTAGGCAGGATAAAACAGATTTATGCAAGTTTTAACTGACTTTACTGTCCAAGAATAAAATATTTTGCTTGTTTGTTTGTTTGGGGATGTTTATTATATTCTGAGATCGTTTGACATTTGAACCAAGTTTCCACCTTATAAGTGTTTTAACTGTTTTATGAAACAGTTAATATGCATACCCTCCTTCATACACTCCTTCATACCCTCCTTCATACCCCCAACCGTCTCTCCTTCCATCCAGTACCACTTTCTTTTTCCTCACGATATACGATCGTTAATATTTTGGTAGAACGATGGTTAAATGTAAATAAAACTAAGTTTTTGAATTTTTGTGAAGAACTATTATTATGAAATACTATATACATTAAACTATAAACATTTTTTGAGGTTCTACAAAGTAAACCTAACATAAATTCTACCGTGCCTCTGCTAAGCGATAGAGTATTCCTAATTGATTAAAAAAAATGTTTTATACTATAGAAAGTTGTCATGTTCATAAAAACAAGAGTAACAAATACAATATAGATGTAACGTACTGTTGTGTAAGTGTATATTGTATAACAGTTTTTGTGATGTTCGCTCCTGGTATATACGTGTACGTCTGACTGGGATATCTTACATGAACACTTGTAGCCCAGATGGTACTAAGAGTAACAAATACAATATAGATGTAACGTACTGTTGTGCAAGTGTATATTGTGTAACAGTTTAGTGATGTCCCCTCCTGGTATACGTAGCCTATGTATTAGTTTTTCAGAAAGGTTGAGAACGTCTGACTCTGACTGGGATAGCTTACATGAACACTTGTAGCCCAGATGGTACTAAGAGTAACAAATACAATATAGATGTAACGTACTGTTGTGTAAGTGATTATTGTATAACAGTTTCGTGATGTCCGCTCCTGGTATACGTAGCCTATGTATTAGTTTTTCAGAAAGGTTGAGAACGTCTGACTCTGACTGGGATAGCTTACATGAACACTTGTAGCCCAGATGGTACTTAGAGTAACAAATACAATATAGATGTAACGTACTGTTGTGCAAGTGTATATTGTGTAACAGTTTAGTGATGTCCCCTCCTGGTATACGTAGCCTATGTATTAGTTTTTCAGAAAGGTTGAGAACGTCTGACTCTGACTGGGATAGCTTACATGAACACTTGTAGCCCAGATGGTACTAAGAGTAACAAATACAATATAGATGTAACGTACTGTTGTGTAAGTGATTATTGTATAACAGTTTCGTGATGTCCGCTCCTGGTATACGTAGCCTATGTATTAGTTTTTCAGAAAGGTTGAGAACGTCTGACTCTGACTGGGATAGCTTACATGAACACTTGTAGCCCAGATGGTACTTAGAGTAACAAATACAATATAGATGTAACGTACTGTTTGTACAAGTGTATATTGTATAGCAGTTTGGTGATGTCCGCTCCTGGTATATGTGTGTATTAGTTTTTCAGAACGGTTGAGAACGTCTGACTCTGACTGGGATATCTTACATGAACACTTGTAGCCCAGATGGTACTAAGAGTAACAAATACAATATAGATGTAACGTACTGTTGTGCAAGTGTATATTGTATAACAGTTTTGTGATGTTCGCTCCTGATATATACGTGTACGTCTGACTGGGATATCTTACATGAACACTTGTAGCCCAGATGGTACTAAGAGTAACAAATACAATATAGATGTAACGTACTGTTGTGCAAGTGTATATTGTATAACAGTTTTGTGATTTTCGCTCCTGATATATACGTGTACGTCTGACTGGGATATCTTACATGAACACTTGTAGCCCAGATGGTACTAAGAGTAACAAATACAATATAGATGTAACGTACTGTTGTGCAAGTGTATATTGTATAACAGTTTTGTGATGTTCGCTCCTGATATATACGTGTACGTCTGACTGGGATATCTTACATGAACACTTGTAGCCCAGATGGTACTAAGAGTAACAAATACAATATAGATGTAACGTACTGTTGTGCAAGTGTATATTGTATAACAGTTTTGTGATGTTCGCTCCTGATATATACGTGTACGTCTGACTGGGATATCTTACATGAACACTTGTAGCCCAGATGGTACTAAGAGTAACAAATACAATATAGATGTAACGTACTGTTGTGCAAGTGTATATTGTATAACAGTTTTGTGATGTTCGCTCCTGATATATACGTGTACGTCTGACTGGGATATCTTACATGAACACTTGTAGCCCAGATGGTACTAAGAGTAACAAATACAATATAGATGTAACGTACTGTTGTGCAAGTGTATATTGTATAACAGTTTTGTGATGTTCGCTCCTGGTATATACGTGTACGTCTGACTGGGATATCTTACATGAACACTTGTAGCCCAGATGGTACTAAGAGTAACAAATACAATATAGATGTAACGTACTGTTGTGCAAGTGTATATTGTATAACAGTTTTGTGATTTTCGCTCCTGATATATACGTGTACGTCTGACTGGGATATCTTACATGAACACTTGTAGCCCAGATGGTACTAAGAGTAACAAATACAATATAGATGTAACGTACTGTTGTGCAAGTGTATATTGTATAACAGTTTTGTGATGTTCGCTCCTGATATATACGTGTACGTCTGACTGGGATATCTTACATGAACACTTGTAGCCCAGATGGTACTAAGAGTAACAAATACAATATAGATGTAACGTACTGTTGTGCAAGTGTATATTGTATAACAGTTTTGTGATGTTCGCTCCTGGTATATACGTGTACGTCTGACTGGGATATCTTACATGAACACTTGTAGCCCAGATGGTACTCGTGTTTCGTAACTTCCATTAAACTCTAATATCCGGTGTAAACCCTTCCACCCATTTGAGCCACCATACTCGGTATTTACTGCCTCCTGCTCACTGCAAGCGTGTTATTATCGACCTGTCCTCAGACGCACGTGGTTTGGAATCCCTGCGAATTACCAACACTTGTGATTGATTACAATCTCAGATTGTTTGGTAGATTTATATTCGATTAGTTTTCTTTTGAGCAGTTTATTTTTACTCGAGATAAGTTGTGGTAAATTTCTTTCTCGCGTGAGAACAAAACTGATTTTGGTATTTGGAAATTCATTACTTATAAAGAGTTAGTAATAGACGTTATGAGATACATAATTTCATAAATAATTCAAATTTTGTGCATTACGGTGCGATCAGAAATAGTGACACGGAATTAACATTATTAAATATCAACAATAACAGACTTTTGAGATAAATAACAAAATAATTATTTGTTTTTTTTTTTAATCAAATGTCCGTATGTCTTGTTACTGGATAGCCGAATTTCCACAACTGTTTTAAACAATTACTGTAACAAATAATTTATTCCAATTAGTTTTGCGATCCAATGCATTTATTAGTGTCTGAAACAACAAATTTATTTGCTTTTCTTCCAAGAAAGGTATTTGTAAATTATACTCTATCGGTAATTTTAAACAAGAAAAGAGGCGGAATATCTGTTGTAAACATTTGATTTTTGTCCTGTATGTTCATTTTATGGACATGTAAGTCGCGACACGGGCTTAAAAGATTGTTTAAAACGTGTACTTGCCGATTTTCTATTTTATTTATCCGATTCAAATAATTTTTATTTATATGCTTATTTTATTAATAGCATATCCACTTCATATTATAAGGAAACTAACTCCTTGAAATCGGAGGTTGCTAGTGCAGTGAAGTGGTTGTATCCTTGTACAGAATGAGCAAACCCACAGCCCAAAGAGTGTTAGGGAAGCTCAGATGTGTTACATATGGCTGGAAAGTAGCTTGTCTCAAAATTATGTCAACTAATTCCAATTTTATCAAGAGCTTGACTAACCTTTTAAAATAACATATCCGAGAGTAACTGTTGTTTAAACGTATCTTCAAACACTCCAAAAGGAAACCAGTCGTTACGAAATTATACAGGGCAACAGACAAACACGATGGTATCCGAATGAACGCTCCAGCAAATGTTGCAAGTTTGAGGGACGGCGGTAGCGTCTGCCGCGTGTTTGTCCACATTCTGGTCCGCCAAACTCGGTGCATTGGAGATGAGAAGGGTTCTTGTACAGAACACTAGCAGTTATATTGTGCGCTGTTTACTATTAATCTCTCTAAGTTTGAGGGACGGCGGTAGCGTCTGCCGCGTGTTTGTCCACATTCTGGTCCGCCAAACTCGGTGCATTGGAGATGAGAAGGGTTCTTGTACAGAACACTAGCAGTTATATTGTGCGCTGTTTACTATTACTCTCTCCAAGTTTGAGGGACGGCGGTAGTGTCTGCCGCGTGTTTGTCCACATTCTGGTCCGCCAAACTCGGTGCATTGGAGATGAGAAGGGTTCTTGTACAGAACACTAGCAGTTATATTGTGCGCTGTTTACTATTACTCTCTCCAAGTTTGAGGGACGGCGGTAGCGTCTGCCGCGTGTTTGTCCACATTCTGGTCCGCCAAACTCGGTGCATTGGAGATGAGAAGGGTTCTTGTACAGAACACTAGCAGTTATATTGTGCGCTGTTTACTATTTATCTCTCCAAGTTTGAGGGACGGCGGTAGTGTCTGCCGCGTGTTTGTCCACATTCTGGTCCGCCAAACTCGGTGCATTGGAGATGAGAAGGGTTCTTGTACAGAACACTAGCAGTTATATTGTGCGCTGTTTACTATTACTCTCTCCAAGTTTGAGGGACGGCGGTAGCGTCTGCCGCGTGTTTGTCCACATTCTGGTCCGCCAAACTCGGTGCATTGGAGATGAGAAGGGTTCTTGTACAGAACACTAGCAGTTATATTGTGCGCTGTTTACTATTACTCTCTCCAAGTTTGAGGGACGGCGGTAGTGTCTGCCGCGTGTTTGTCCACATTCTGGTCCGCCAAACTCGGTGCATTGGAGATGAGAAGGGTTCTTGTACAGAACACTAGCAGTTATATTGTGCGCTGTTTACTATTACTCTCTCCAAGTTTGAGGGACGGCGGTAGCGTCTGCCGCGTGTTTGTCCACATTCTGGTCCGCCAAACTCGGTGCATTGGAGATGAGAAGGGTTCTTGTACAGAACACTAGCAGTTATATTGTGCGCTGTTTACTATTACTCTCTCCAAGTTTGAGGGACGGCGGTAGTGTCTGCCGCGTGTTTGTCCACATTCTGGTCCGCCAAACTCGGTGCATTGGAGATGAGAAGGGTTCTTGTACAGAACACTAGCAGTTATATTGTGCGCTGTTTACTATTTATCTCTCCAAGTTTGAGGGACGGCGGTAGTGTCTGCCGCGTGTTTGTCCACATTCTGGTCCGCCAAACTCGGTGCATTGGAGATGAGAAGGGTTCTTGTACAGAACACTAGCAGTTATATTGTGCGCTGTTTACTATTACTCTCTCCAAGTTTGAGGGACGGCGGTAGCGTCTGCCGCGTGTTTGTCCACATTCTGGTCCGCCAAACTCGGTGCATTGGAGATGAGAAGGGTTCTTGTACAGAACACTAGCAGTTATATTGTGCGCTGTTTACTATTACTCTCTCCAAGTTTGAGGGACGGCGGTAGTGTCTGCCGCGTGTTTGTCCACATTCTGGTCCGCCAAACTCGGTGCATTGGAGATGAGAAGGGTTCTTGTACAGAACACTAGCAGTTATATTGTGCGCTGTTTACTATTACTCTCTCCAAGTTTGAGGGACGGCGGTAGTGTCTGCCGCGTGTTTGTCCACATTCTGGTCCGCCAAACTCGGTGCATTGGAGATGAGAAGGGTTCTTGTACAGAACACTAGCAGTTATATTGTGCGCTGTTTACTATTACTCTCTCCAAGTTTGAGGGACGGCGGTAGCGTCTGCCGCGTGTTTGTCCACATTCTGGTCCGCCAAACTCGGTGCATTGGAGATGAGAAGGGTTCTTGTACAGGACACTAGCAGTTATATTGTGCGCTGTTTTACCACTTTTCTGTGCGCACTCTCTCACACACACTCTCTCTCTCTGCCTGTCTCTCGTGTCTTCTCTCTCTCACACATGGCCATCAATCATCTCCATCGCTAACTTCACTCCGCTATTGTCCCGTCATAACTCAGATTTATGTCTCGGACTCGCTCATATGCATCTGTTCTTTCTGCTGCTTTATTGTGTTTAATTTCTGCCATCTATCAGCCGCTTTTAACTAGAGTGTTCCTCGAGTAAATGTTTGCACAGCACGCCCTTTGCTTGTCGCTCGCTCAGATTGGCTCATCAATTTTCTTTTTGCGCAATGATTTTCTACTCGACCTTCTTGGCTCTGGCCACTCGTGCCTCGTGAAGTACGACAATTAATAGCATAATGAAAGAATCGCTTAATCATAAAACATAGACGATAATTAATGACTTAGCCGCTCGGTCTATCGGTAAGACTATAATTAAACAATTGAATTAATTAAGGCTGAGAACAAATTTCCTAATTAACATGATCAATTGTTGATGTGTATAAAACATTATTAGTCAACTAGTGATTTCACACTGAGTGATATTTGTACTGACTAGTTTTCAATAAAGTCATTTGTTTTTTAATTTATTGAAAAAATTGACTTTTTATTATCTTAGTAAATTACAAAATATTAAGCATTTTTTATTTAAAATTAAATTAAATATTTTTTAATAAAACAGTTTTGGATATTTTTGTTTATATGGTACATAAACCGATGTTTGTATTGATTTACTTGTAATCGGAATTATAGTTGTCAGTTTCTCTTTGAGTGTTTCTAAATATTTATTTACTTAGTACCAAAAGCTGAGAAAGGCACTTACTGAACTTCGTACTATGACTTCCACACCACTTCTGGAGTGACGGGATATTCTGGATGGATGAAACCGCCTGTCTATGTCCCCCGCTACAGATAACAGGAGGGTGTAATGTGTTCAGGCCACCCTGGATGGTACTTCCGCACGGTTAACCTTGCAAGAATATCTAACACTAAGGGAGTCTCATCCACACCAAGTCATCCTTTTTAATAATATGGTATATCGACTGTCCCGTACATCAATTGGATTCCTAGTGTAGGTTCTAGTGATAAGTATAAAGCAGCCTCTGGCCCCCTCTGGGTACATTATATAGTTAATATGGTATATCGACTTTCCCGTACATCAACTGGATTCCTAGTGTAGGTTCTAGTGATAAGTATAAAACAGCCTCTGGCCCCCTCTGGGTACATTATATAGTTAATATGGTATATCGACTTTCCCGTACATCAACTGGATTCCTAGTGTAGGTTCTAGTGATAAGTATAAAACAGCCTCTGGCCCCCTCTGGGTACATTATATAGTTAATATGGTATATCGACTGTCCCGTACATCAATTGGATTCCTAGTGTAGGTTCTAGTGATAAGTATAAAACAGCCTCTGGCCCCCTCTGGGTACATTATATAGTTAATATATTTACTAACAAGTATAAAGTTTTTTATTGCTACTCTGATTTCTAAATAGTTTGAATCTGGCGTATCAAATCTTATGTTTACTATTACCAACACTCCTGTTTTTATTCAGTTAATCTGCTTATTACTAATATGATGTACCATTGGTTGCAGGAGGCTCAACAACAACCAGTTGCGACATCTGCCTGATCTGCTGTTCGGCAGTATGCCCCATCTGATCAGATTGTGAGTAGCTCGACTATTTAACTATCTCTGTGTTGCTAAATTTAAACCAAAGAACTTGTTGGAACCTTGAAATCATCCAAGTGGTAAAATTGTATCGCAGGCACAATAAGTTGAGAGTAGAGTTGCGACATCTGCCTGATCTGCTGTTCGGCAGTATGCCCCATCTGATCAGATTGTGAGTAGCTCGACTATTTAACTATCTCTGTGTTGCTAAATTTAAACCAAAGAACTTGTTGGAACCTTGAAATCATCCAAGTGGTAAAATTGTATCGCAGGCACAATAAGTTGAGAGTAGAGTTGCGACATCTGCCTGGTCTGCTGTTCGGCAGTATGCCCCATCTGATCAGATTGTGAGTAGCTCGACTATTTAACTATCTCTGTGTTGCTAAATTTAAACCAAAGAACTTGTTGGAACCTTGAAATCATCCAAGTGGTAAAATTGTATCGCAGGCACAATAAGTTGAGAGTAGAGTTGCGACATCTGCCTGGTCTGCTGTTCGGCAGTATGCCCCATCTGATCAGATTGTGAGTAGCTCGACTATTTAACTATCTCTGTGTTGCTAAATTTAAACCAAAGAACTTGTTGGAACCTTGACATCATCCAAGTGGTAAAATTGTATCTCAGGCACAATAAGTTGAGAGTAGAGTTGCGACATCTGCCTGGTCTGCTGTTCGGCAGTATGCCCCATCTGATCAGATTGTGAGTAGCTCGACTATTTAACTATCTCTGTGTTGCTAAATTTAAACCAAAGAACTTGTTGGAACCTTGAAATCATCCAAGTGGTAAAATTGTATCTCAGGCACAATAAGTTGAGAGTAGAGTTGCGACATCTGCCTGATCTGCTGTTCGGCAGTATGCCCCATCTGATCAGATTGTGAGTAGCTCGACTATTTAACTATCTCTGTGTTGCTAAATTTAAACTAAGAACTTGTTGGAACTTTGAAATCATCCAAGTGGTAAAATTGTATCTCAGGCACAATAAGTTGAGAGTAGAGTTGCGACATCTGCCTGATCTGCTGTTCGGCAGTATGCCCCATCTGATCAGATTGTGAGTAGCTCGACTATTTAACTATCTCTGTGTTGCTAAATTTAAACTAAGAACTTGTTGGAACCTTGAAATCATCCAAGTGGTAAAATTGTATCTCATTGGCACAATGCGCTGAGAGTAGAGTCGCGAAATCAGAGAAGTTGTATAATTACCGAACCAAATGCAGGCGAAACCTACAGTAATCAGGGTTGGAACTCGAAGTCCTCGGAACAATCGAGAATGTGGTGTGTCTGCCGCCCCGGGCTTTGTACTCAGGAATGTAATCCAATTTTCCGGGTGAAAACTTGACAATCAGAGCGGCGCGGCACGGGAGCGACGACGTGGTCCGCATTAACCACGACGCGCTCGCCGCCTCCGCAGCGTCGCGACGCCACATTTGCATTGCTTACAGATCAGAGATTGTTATCGCTGAATACAAGTGAGCCGTAAGGGACAAATATATTTATTTTGTTTTTTTACTGTTTCTGACGTCACTCAGGTGCACCACTTCACAACATTTCCCAGTCTGTTTTATTACTGCGAGCTAGATTTTCGTAAAAGTTGATTGATGTATAATATTTAGAAATTATGTCCATGTTGAATGGATAAAATATTTCGAGGTAATTTTAAGCGATGAATTATTTTATAGTTAAAAGCTTTTAGCATTTAGTTTAAGGCTTGGTTGTAGTTTATAATTTATTGACTGTAATAAAATAATATTATTGTTAGCAGTTTTCAGAGTTATTACTTTGAATGTGTAGTTGCCCTTACTCACTATATTCGCTGGTAAAAAGCCGTGTGAGTGGGGCCAATATATCCATTTAGGGACGGTAATACGAGTTGTGTCCACTTGCATACTCTCCGAATATTTGTATTGGTGGTCCACAATATCTGATGAATTATTTATAATCTTTATTATTGACTATTAAGTGTTTAACCAAATGCTAGGATAGTGTTATCGAACCTGTGTTAGTATTACAGGAATCAATAATTACATAAGTAATAATGATCGTATGCAGAAAATTACGTATAAAAACAAAAAAAAACTATTTTCCTAAAACATATTAGTGAAAACTTTATATTAGGAAACTTATACAGCTTTACACCTATACAATCTTGGCAGTGTTGCTGCTTTTGAAACTATGTTTTCTCCTTACAAATAGTAATATAATAATAATAATAATAACGTAAAATATTATTTTTGTATATATTTTTTTACGAATGTTATTTGTTTATGGCCACGGATATTTCTTGTCCAAGAGATTCCAACATCCGTTTTATACCAATTAAACCGGGCTCGCCTCAGCCCTGCTCTACGGTATCATACATGTATCACAGGATCCACATGGACTCTGGACGTGAATGCAGTGTCCTTGGTCAATCACGTATAACTAAAACGGTGAGCTCGCCTCAGCCCTGCTCTACGGTATCATACATGTATCACAGGATCCACAAGGACTCTGGACGTGAATGCAGTGTCCTTGGTCAATCACGTATAACTAAAACGGTGAGCTCGCCTCAGCCCTGCTCTACGGTATCATACATGTATCACAGGATCCACAAGGACTCTGGACGTGAATGCAGTGTCCTTGGTCAATCACGTATAACTAAAACGGTGAGCTCGCCTCAGCCCTGCTCTACGGTATCATACATGTATCACAGGATCCACAAGGACTCTGGACGTGAATGCAGTGTCCTTGGTCAATCACGTATAACTAAAACGGTGAGCTCGCCTCAGCCCTGCTCTACGGTATCATACATGTATCACAGGATCCACATGGACTCTGGACGTGAATGCAGTGTCCTTGGTCAATCACGTATAACTAAAACGGTGAGCTCGCCTCAGCCCTGCTCTACGGTATCATACATGTATCACAGGATCCACAAGGACTCTGGACGTGAATGCAGTGTCCTTGGTCAATCACGTATAACTAAAACGGTGAGCTCGCTTCAGCCCTGCTCTACGGTATCATACATGTATCACAGGATCCACATGGACTCTGGACGTGAATGCAGTGTCCTTGGTCAATCACGTATAACTGAAACGGTGAGCTCGCCTCAGCCCTGCTCTGCGGTATCATACATGTATCACAAGATTCACATGGACTCTGGACGTGAATGCAGTGTCCTTGGTCAATCACGTATAACTAAAACGGTGAGCTCGCCTCAGCCCTGCTCTACGGTATCATATATGTATCACAGGATCCACATGGACTCTGGACGTGAATGCAGTGTCCTTGGTCAATCACGTATAACTAAAACGGTGAGCTCGCCTCAGCCCTGCTCTACGGTATCATACATGTATCACAAGATTCACATGGACTTTGGACGTGAATGCAATGTCCTTGGTCAATCACGTATAACTAAAACGGTGAGCTCGCCTCAGCCCTGCTCTACGGTATCATATATGTATCACAGGATCCACATGGACTCTGAACGTGAATGCAGTGTCCTTGGTCAATCACGTATAACTAAAACGGTGAGCTCGCCTCAGCCCTGCTCTGCGGTATCATACATGTATCACAGGATCCACATGGACTCTGGACGTGAATGCAGTGTCCTTGGTCAATCACGTATAACTAAAACGGTGAGCTCGCCTCAGCCCTGCTCTGCGGTATCATACATGTATCACAGGATCCACAAGGACTCTGGACGTGAATGCAGTGTCCTTGGTCAATCACGTATAACTAAAACGGTGAGCTCGCCTCAGCCCTGCTCTGCGGTATCATACATGTATCACAAGATTCACAAGGACTCTGGACGTGAATGCAGTGTCCTTGGTCAATCACGTATAACTAAAACGGTGAGCTCGCCTCAGCCCTGCTCTGCGGTATCATACATGTATCACAAGATCCACATGGACTCTGGACGTGAATGCAGTGTCCTTAGTCAATCACGTATAACTGAAACGGTGAGCTCGCCTCAGTCCTGCTCTGCGGTATCATACATGTATCACAGGATCCACATGGACTTTGGACGTGAATGCAGTGTCCTTGGTCAATCACGTATAACTGAAACGGTGAGCTCGCCTCAGTCCTGCTCTGCGGTATCATACATGTATCACAAGATCCACATGGACTCTGGACGTGAATGCAGTGTCCTTGGTCAATCACGTATAACTGAAACGGTGAGCTCGCCTCAGCCCTGCTCTACGGTATCATACATGTATCACAGGATCCACATGGACTCTGGACGTGAATGCAGTGTCCTTGGTCAATCACGTATAACTGAAACGGTGAGCTCGCCTCAGCCCTGCTCTGCGGTATCATACATGTATCACAGGATCCACATGGACTCTGGACGTGAATGCAATGTCCTTGGTCAATCACGTATAACTAAAACGGTGAGCTCGCCTCAGCTCTGCTCTGCGGTATCATACATGTATCACAGGATCCACATGGACTCTGGACGTGAATGCAGTGTCCTTGGTCAATCACGTATAACTAAAACGGTGAGCTCGCCTCAGCCCTGCTCTGCGGTATCATACATGTATCACAAGATCCACATGGACTCTGGACGTGAATGCAGTGTCCTTGGTCAATCACGTATAACTGAAACGGTGAGCTCGCCTCAGCCCTGCTCTGCGGTATCATACATGTATCACAGGATCCACATGGACTCTGGACGTGAATGCAGTGTCCTTGGTCAATCACGTATAACTGAAACGGTGAGCTCGCCTCAGCCCTGCTCTGCGGTATCATACATGTATCACAGGATCCACATGGACTCTGGACGTGAATGCAATGTCCTTGGTCAATCACGTATAACTAAAACGGTGAGCTCGCCTCAGCTCTGCTCTGCGGTATCATACATGTATCAC
Source organism: Homalodisca vitripennis (assembly GCF_021130785.1). NCBI lineage: Eukaryota > Metazoa > Arthropoda > Insecta > Hemiptera > Cicadellidae > Homalodisca > Homalodisca vitripennis. The sequence goes on from NC_060207.1 coordinate 249,094,267, forward strand.
AGGATCCACATGGACTCTGGACGTGAATGCAGTGTCCTTGGTCAATCACGTATAACTGAAACGGTGAGCTCGCCTCAGCCCTGCTCTGCGGTATCATACATGTATCACAGGATCCACATGGACTCTGGACGTGAATGCAATGTCCTTGGTCAATCACGTATAACTAAAACGGTGAGCTCGCCTCAGTCCTGCTCTGCGGTATCATACATGTATCACAGGATCCACATGGACTTTGGACGTGAATGCAGTGTCCTTGGTCAATCACGTATAACTGAAAACGGTGAGCTCGCCTCAGTCCTGCTCTGCGGTATCATACATGTATCACAAGATCCACATGGACTCTGGACGTGAATGCAGTGTCCTTGGTCAATCACGTATAACTGAAACGGTGAGCTCGCCTCAGCCCTGCTCTACGGTATCATACATGTATCACAGGATCCACATGGACTCTGGACGTGAATGCAGTGTCCTTGGTCAATCACGTATAACTGAAACGGTAAGCTCGCCTCAGCCCTGCTCTGCGGTATCATACATGTATCACAGGATCCACATGGACTCTGGACGTGAATGCAATGTCCTTGGTCAATCACGTATAACTAAAACGGTGAGCTCGCCTCAGCCCTGCTCTGCGGTATCATACATGTATCACAAGATCCACATGGACTCTGGACGTGAATGCAGTGTCCTTGGTCAATCACGTATAACTGAAACGGTGAGCTCGCCTCAGCCCTGCTCTGCGGTATCATACATGTATCACAGGATTCCACGGAATCCTTCCACTTCACTTAATGCCGTAAGCCGATTGTCACGTTTCGATGCTTGTCGTCCAAAAAAGGCAGACTGGAGAATTAAATCACGTCTGTGGGATGTACAGGATGCATAGAACACTGATTTTTAAGTTATTTAAGAGAGATTTTTCTTCCGATTTAGTAAGATTTTATTTACTTTCCTGACATATATAACGAAATCTAGAAAATAAGTGCTGTTTTAAAGTGCTTTATCCGTTAAAACTATATATTTATTTCCTTTTGTGCGCAAAGAACAAGCCTCTGTTCAACTAAATCATTACATGTTCGTACGTTCCTGTAGATTGTATGAAGTTCCTGTGGATATATATATATATATATATATATATATATATATATATATATATATATATATAGTAGCTATAATCTTAACTGTTGAAAATTAAACAATTTTATTGCAAGATTTAGTTACAGAACTAAACTAAAGATAGATGAAGTTAAATAAATACCGAAAACAGTATAAATAACATTTAATTTGTTTAACGCCCATAAACTGTCACTGCAGTTAGAAATATCCTGGTGCCATTTCTATAAATTAAATCATCGATAATATATATATATATATATAAGATAAATAAGTCTATATATATATATATATATATATATATATATATATATATATATATATATATATATATATATCTGGCCATTCAATGACAGGACGAAGAGCGGTTTGTGCTGCACGATAAATACAACACATCAACATGTCGCTTTGGGTAGGGAAGAATGTTATTATTGTATGAGTTCCGAACGTTGCCCTGTGATCGCTTTGAAGTACACAACACGACCTGTAGATGACATCGTGTTCTGTTTGGCGTTTGGCAGTTTTTGTAAAGGGTTCCGCCAAGAGAGCCCAGGGCGCCGTTTAATTAACAATAGGAGCGGCGCTAATGCCATAATTGCATAGCGGGAATAGCAGGGGTGCAAGTGCACCTCAAAGCGGCATGCCGATGGCGGTATGATTGCTCTCAAGAGCTGACAACCCTTCCGCTTCCGTCGTTATTGAGGGATGGAAGGGATGAGGGGCACCTAAGTCGCAGCATTAATTGTTTTCAATTAATCCTTACTCTCAACTTTGAGCAATTGTGATAGAGTAATTCATGAGGAAGTCGTATTGAAATACCGGAAGTAAATTAATTTAAAGATATTTTTTATCAAGTGTTCAAGATTTCTTTACATTATATTAACAGAACAAATTAATTATAACGTAAAGACAATTTATTCTGTAACATTCCGTGACATTTACAACACCCCATCCATCTGTGTTAGTGTGTTGTGTTGTTGTGTAAAACACTAACACTAATTACATCCATTTTATTGTTATGATTTTAAATACTTGAAGAATAATTCGATTTATGTATTCGTTCAAAACTAACCACCTCCACTCAATAAAGTGGTTTATATTATGACGAAAACCCCAACCAGTATAAATACCGAACCAGTCGAGTAAAATGCGTGCCGCTGATGGCGATACTAATTAATTTTTCAATTACTGCCGAGCTCTGAGCAATCCAGACTAATTTACTGACAATTGCCGGGCTGTAGGCGTTCTCTTTGGGACTTTGTCATCCACTTCCGTCTTTGTAGAGTTCGGTACATCCCTTGCCCCCCTCCCCACCACTGTCACACTAGAGCTCGTCCTGGTAGAGAGACAAACCACTTGTGAATTTCGGTAATGTGGTTAAACCTTCGTAATGGTTATATAGAGAACTTACTCCACTTTAATTTAGCTTTATTTCTTGAATCTTTGAAGAAGTTGTTCAATTAATCTTTGTTTTACTTCCTTAATTAAGGCAACTTAGTTATTTATACTAAATAATACACTCGACAAATAATAGAACAATTGAAATTGGCAAAGTGTACTTTACGTATCAATGTATTATAAAAAATATGGTTACTTATACCATAAATCATTATAGAAATCTCATTGAATTAGAAACTTATAATCTTCACAAGATGGTTCTTCTATATTTCAGTATCATAGAGGGCCGAGACGTTTCACACCAAGCAGTTGCATCTACTTTAGAAAGAAACTAACACGTGTTTACCCATTATGAAAAAATGCTTATCGTATCCCTTGTTCCAGATTGTTTTTTAATCTCAATATTTAATTATTGAATACTAGATGAGAAAGAAATTAAGTTTATCATTTTTACGTAGAATACATAAACTATGATTGAGAGCTTTGATCGAAGAATTGTCCGATTATTTAAAAGTATCTAGAATCCTATATTTGTTAGGCCTAACAATAATGCCCGGACATAGTCCGAGTATGTGTCATCTGCCAGTTCACAGACAATCTGCAACACCGTCATTAGTTGGCATAACGGTATAAAACAGTTATATTGTAGTCTGAGAGTTAAAAGACATAAAAAACAAAGAGTTCTCTACGAACACTACACAATTTATTTTTGATACGTAGGAGAAATAAATCAATAGCCCCGTAATTAGCGCTATTTTTTATATGTGTCTTGTATTATTTTCTATTGACTCATTCCTAAATGTAAACGATTTCCTCTCCCCCTCCAAATAGTACTTCATGCTTGTTATAGCCTAGAGCATAGTTTAAATTTAATATACATAAAACAACCATCAGACATAAATAATAGTTATATCATAATTAGTCAAAGTGCAGTGGTGAAGATGGTGTAACTATTATTTACACATCTGAAAGTCGGTTTCAAATGTAATAAGTATGACCTTATAAAAGTTATAGGTATTTTACATTTTTATTCCTTTCGCTAACTTTCCATTTCGTCCTTTACAAAACCTGTCCTTTCAAAACGAGCTAACAGCCTTAGAGGGAATCTCTATATTGACTCCCCAAAAATAAGGTTGTGTTCTTTTTTATGTACTGCAAATTCAATTCTTTTTATTGCATAAGGTACACAGATGTACATCACAATCGTCAATATAGAATAAATCTAAACTTAATTATAAAAGTGCTATCAACAAAATCAAATTGAATAGTAGTAAAAAGAAAGAAATAAGCACACAAAACAATTATTAAAATTAAAATTTAAAAGCCACTGTCAGAGAGGAATTCATTTACACTATAAAATTCCTTTACTATTAAGCATCTTCTCAGGTTCCTTTTAAAAATTGTCAGTTCACAAACCTTCTTCAAATTTTGAGAGAGAGCATTATAAAAAATTACACAAATTCGTTCTCCCCCCCCCCCCCGATTTATTTGCGTTATCATATGTCGGTAAACCCCATACTTCAGTTGACTTACATGAGGGCCCTTCAATCTCCACACACAAAGCACCAAATGTCAGTCATAAATGTTCTTTGAAAGGCGAATGTTTCACAGCTGAGCAGCAAATCAGAGTTGTGAGAACTTCCGCGAGTCGTTGAGATTCAAATCCGTCTTTGAGGGTTGTTTGTTTTCGTGCATAAAAATGTGTTGTGATGTCCCTCCCTCATCTCACCAGATGTCACCCCCCCCCCCCCCCGGAGACATCCGACCCCCGAGCGAGAGACTCTTTGGTAGCTTGTATTCCCTAAATCCAATTTCACATCGACTTTCTGCACAATCCATATTAGCGGTTCTTTCCGCAGCATCATCAACAAACAGCGTGTCGATGTCGTCTTACATCGGGTAGTTAGCGTTTCGGGTTACTTTATGACGGGTAGTTAGCGTTTAGGGTTACTTTATGACGGGTATTTAGGGTTTAGGGTTATTTTATGACGGGTAGTTAGGGTTTAGGGTTACTTTTTGACGGATAGTTAGGGTTTAGGGATACTTTTTGACGGAGAGTTAGGGTTTAGGGTTACTTTTTGACGGATAGTTAGGGTTTAGGGTTACTCTTTGACGAGTAGTTAGGGTTTAATGTTACTTTTTACTCGCTTGGTTTCGTTTTATTCTTTAAATCAGAAATCTGATAAAACATTTGTATTTCCAAGGAAAAATTGCAGTTGACTTACGATTTGCAAGGTGTACATTAGTCAATATAATATTATATTATACCTTCTGTCCTAAGTATTTATATTTTATACTAATTAAATCTTTGACGAGGAAGAATTTAGTGGAAGTTTTCATTTTTTTGAAGGGTCATTTCCACTTTAGTCTTGTCAATACTTTGTAAAAAATACACGAATTAAGAAATCACTACGTATTTACTACTGAGAGAAATATTTTCGTTAGGAAATTATGGCCCAGTGATTTTAGCACAAATTGGCTGTTGGAATGCAGATAAAAAGTGAAGAAGTGGTAGTAAAGTTTCTCTCAGATTATAGAAATTTTTATTCTTAGGAGTTGGAATCGCCATAGAAAATGAATTTTCCGTACTATTTACTTTCCGTACTTCAAATTCAACGTTTGGAATTTAGCTTTTACGGCGCGGTACTCTATGTCATTAACGAGGTATTCTGCACTGTGGGGCCTACCATTGAATGACTTACTAGTTACATATTAAGCGATCCAGTTTGTTTGCGAACATTTCAGTGGGTCTGACCTGATTCACACTTACAACAGATTATTACAGCTGATAATTGCCGTGTAAAGTGGTTGTGAAGGGTCCGTGTACGATACGGGACGTGTTGGAATTCAATTTCGCGCGATTTTATCGGAAGAGTAACGCGGCACCAGAACTTTCGCCGGCAACACCCAGTTAATTACTCGGCGATCTCGGGAGTTAATTAATACACTAGTTCGGTATAAATATTGAAAATCGTGTATGTGATTATATACGTTTGATTTACAGCCGTGGGAGCAGTGTTTGTAGGGCTGAGTAAAATGTAATGTGTTACTTTGTTTGTCTCGGGAGTTAATTAATACGCTAGTTCGGTATAAATATTGAAAATCGTGTATGTGATTATATACGTTTGATTTACAGCCGTGAGAGCAGTGTTTGTAAGGCTGAGTAAAATGTAATGTGTTACTTTGTTTGTCTCGGGAGTTAATTAATACGCTAGTTCGGTATAAATATTGAAAATCGTGTATGTGATTATATACGTTTGATTTACAGCCGTGGGAGCAGTGTTTGTAGGGCTGACTAAAATGTAATGTGTTACTTTGTTTCCGAAATATAGGTCTCGTTTGGAACTGACATTACTTTTAAAGTTATTAACAAGTTCCTTATTGTTATTCCTTCTATTACCGAAGCTACTAAGTGACCTGCTCTAGAGGGTTCAGTCGTTATCGATGATACACTAGTGTTGTTATCCAACTAATAGCATGGTAGGTTCCTGTATTTGCAAACACGCGCGATTGTCTGCAGTCGTTATCGATGATACACCAGTGTTGTTATCCAACTAATAGCATGGTAGGTTCCTGTGTTTGCAAACACGCGCGATTGTCTGTCCAGTCGTTATCGATGATACACCAGTGTTGTTATCCAACTAATAGCATGGTAGGTTCCTGTGTTTGCAAACACGCGCGATTGTCTGCAGTCGTTATCGATGATACACCAGTGTTGTTATCCAACTAATAGCATGGTAGGTTCCTGTATTTGCAAACACGCGCGATTGTCTGCAGTCGTTATCGATGATACACCAGTGTTGTTATCCAACTAATAGCATGGTAGGTTCCTGTATTTGCAAACACGCGCGATTGTCTGCAGTCGTTATCGATGATACACCAGTGTTGTTATCCAACTAATAGCATGGTAGGTTCCTGTGTTTGCAAACACGCGCGATTGTCTGCAGTCGTTATCGATGATACACCAGTGTTGTTATCCAACTAATAGCATGGTAGGTTCCTGTATTTGCAAACACGCGCGATTGTCTGCAGTCGTTATCGATGATACACCAGTGTTGTTATCCAACTAATAGCATGGTAGGTTCCTGTATTTGCAAACACGCGCGATTGTCTGCAGTCGTTATCGATGATACACCAGTGTTGTTATCCAACTAATAGCATGGTAGGTTCCTGTATTTGCAAACACGCGCGATTGTCTGCAGTCGTTATCGATGATACACCAGTGTTGTTATCCAACTAATAGCATGGTAGGTTCCTGTATTTGCAAACACGCGCGATTGTCTGCAGTCGTTATCGATGATACACCAGTGTTGTTATCCAACTAATAGCATGGTAGGTTCCTGTATTTGCAAACACGCGCGATTGTCTGCTACTTTTGTTTGTTTAAACTTTGTCCATTTTAAAATATAATTATCCCTTCCAACACTTTTTTCCGATATTTTAATATAATATTTCGGACGAGTCCTGACGTGATGCACGTAGAATCCACGTGCAATTATTTACAATCATCATTACGAAAAAATATTTCATTATATTATATAATTTACTTAATTGATTAGTAGTCCAGATTTGATATGTTTTTGCTACGAATAATTTTATATCGAACTTTTATTTGATAATGAACATTCCAACTTATAGCGCATGCTTAATCATTTAACCTTAACATTTTTTTTATGTTTGAAGTTTTAGGGTAATGCTCAATTTGGATTCGCTTACTGAGTGACAAAAACCGACTTAACCTTGTTATAACAAATAATCGCCGCACGAGGATGAATTTGTCTCCGAGTTGACGACACGCGAGTTGTGACACACAACACAACAGAGAACATGTGACAAATACTATCGGCCCGCTTCTGTATGGTAATAACCACAATTTCCATTTCCTGTTAGGGTCCGCGGTGACGCCCTCGGTTAGCCTCAGTTCGGCCGGGGACAAACTGCGGCTAGAACACCTTGGACCCTGGGATCTTGACAGTTTTTGGTATCCCACGTTTGGATGTTGTAAATCTTAACTACCATTGTGGTTTCTCGTGGCATCCAATCGTGGCGAGTTCTTTAAAGACGTCATTGTTGTAAAATAAAAACACTATTTGAGTCGAAATCAATCAATACTTTGTTCAGTTCATAAAAAGCTATAGATTCATAGTGGAATCAGAATATACTGTTCATTAATGTATTTTAAGTTATTGGAAACTAATTACTTGCTTCACTGAATGTCTTTTTTGGCTAAAAGATTGGTAAAATACGTAGTTACGTATTTAAGTTAAGTTCCTAGTTAAGTTCGTAGTTTAGTTAAGTTCTTAGTTAAGTTCCTTCGATTTTCATCTTTTTAAAATGTCTTCGAAGTCTGATTCGTTATCCGATGCGCCGGGATGGATACTTCTTACGTTGTCTTGATAATAGAAAAATTGTAATTCATGAAAAAATTATATAATGTCAGTAAAAAACCATGGTTACAAATTAGATATTGTAATGAGACATATACAGTACCATGAAAGGATCTTTATTGTCTCAATACAAACTAATACAAATACAAATCTAACAAACAAGGTAGGAGACTTCACACCACTAGTCGCGTAACGACCTTCGCTGTAGATCCATGGTTTAGGAGACTTCACACCACTAGTCGCGTAACAGACTTCGCTGTAGATCCATGGTTTAGGAGACTTCACAGCACTAGTCGCGTAACAGACTTCACTGTAGATCCATGGTTTAGGAGACTTCACACCTCTAGTCGCGTAACAGACTTCGCTGTAGATCCATGGTTTAGGAGACTTCACACCTCTAGTCGCGTAACAGACTTCGCTGTAGATCCATGGTTTAGGAGACTTCACACCTCTAGTCGCGTAACAGACTTCGCTGTAGATCCATGGTTTAGGAGACTTCACACCACTAGTCGCGTAACAGACTTCGCTGTAGATCCATGGTTTAGGAGACTTCACACCACTAGTCGCGTAACAGACTTCGCTGTAGATCCATGGTTTAGGAGACTTCACACCACTAGTCGCGTAACAGACTTCGCTGTAGATCCATGCTTTAGGAGACTTCACACCACTAGTCGCGTAACAGACTTCGCTGTAGATCCATGGTTTAGGAGACTTCACACCACTAGTCGCGTAACAGACTTCGCTGTAGATCCATGGTTTAGGAGATTTCACACCACTAGTCGCGTAACAGACTTCGCTGTAGATCCATAGTTTATGAGACTTCACAGCACTAGTCGCGTAAGAGACTTCGCTGTAGATCCATGGTTTAGGAGACTTCACACCACTAGTCGCGTAACAGACTTCACTGTAGATCCGTGCAAAATTTATAGTTAATGCAATTCTCAAGATGTCCTATGGATAAATAGAGATCGTAAAAAACATTTATTTACTTTAACAATTATTATTGTTTAATTGGCAAAACAGCTGTAAAGGGAGACGAACTTTCTGTATTATTGTTATTAATATTTAATTATTTTCATGTTTTGAAGGAAGTTTCCTTTGGCCGTAGTCAGGATGATGTAAAGAATATTATTAGTAGTAATTTATTAATTATTAATGACGAAAAGTGAAAACTGGTTGCATTCATGGAAAGGTTTATTTGTCGATATTTACTTGTCAGAATAGTGAAGAATAAAATAAATTCTCTTTAAAACTACTGGAATAATGAAATACTATTGGACTTTTAAAAATAAAATATTGTGGTTCTTTTTTTTTGTGTTATTAGATTTATGGTGGGAAAGGTTGACATTTTCAATAATTGTTTCCAATTTTTTGTTGATAACTGTTGTTGCTGATGTGGTAAAATTATCATGTCGGGAATTTAACATTGGTAATACATGATATATCGCTGGCATATACTAAATTGTTGTTGACTTTACATTTAATAGAGTAAATGACAATTAGAAAGTCCTGTACCATGTGACACGTAGTTCGTAAGAAGTTCTGATGTTCGCCAGCGGAGACTTTGAATGGGTTTGCAGCAAATCGGCTTGTTCCGTCCTAAATCTGGCGTAACAAGAGTGTTATCTTGTCTGTGTAAGCGGATAAGGATATCCCGTTATTTGTGCCCTGTAATCCTGCAGGAGCAGGACTCCTGAGGAGGCGCACCGGTCTGAACGAGATTGCGGCTAAGTCTAAGTTAGTGGCTACACCTCCGCTGGCTTAATTGAATTTGCCGTAATCTCTTTGGCGTCGCGTTCCCCAAAAATTCCTCTGAACCGGTGTATTTTACAATCTCGGAGATTTTATGGTTTTATTATTACTGCTCTAAACCGAACAGAAATGGTCGCGCCATAATTCTAAACTGTACGTGGCCATTAAAGTGATTGAGGTACGTACGATATTACGCATCCTCACCATTGTCACCTAATTATTAACTTCTTTACTTTTTTATGCAACTGGAATAATCACACTTATAAATATGTTTCGTGTAATAATACTGTTTAAACAGGCAATATACTGTTGTGCTGTTGACCCTTCATGTGAGGTTTAAATCAGATAAAATATATTTAGCTTCGTTTTCAAGGTTTTTTTCTAACAAAAGCTTACGACAATATAAACGTCATGAGTTTCTTTATGCGAAACTCGTCAACATAAATACTGGATGTATATTTCCGCACGTTAACACGATAAGATTCTGAACCCGATGAAGTAATAAGTAAAGAAAGTTGTTTGCTATTTCCCCTTACTCTTGTGCGTCATCACAATAAACTGGCGAGGGCTGCCACAATAGCGCGCGGGTCCTCAGATTCGTCACGGCTCATGACGATATATCACGGAGATCTCGAGACAGAAGACGCAGTGTATTATCGCGGATTGAGAGTATCCATTAGGCGTACAAAGGAGAAGTGCGAGGACGTGTAGGTGAGGGGCGAGTGACGTCACAGACAATGGCTGTGGAGTGAGTGGCCAGCGCTCTCTACGAGTACTGACCACTCGTGCCCGTGGGGAGTGTTTGGGGAACAATCAACTGTTGCTGGGCGAGCAGGGTCAGTTCTGACTGATATCTATTTACAAAGTGAGGTACAAGTATTTACACATTCAGTTATCCGATCCCATAAGAGTGACTTAACTTATCAACGTACATTTAACGGAGTAACCATTTAACCAACGGATTATATTTTGTTGGAAATTAACTTTTAATGTACTGTATTGTGGGAAATAAAAAAATACATTAAAACATGTTGTGCATTGCTATATTCAACCTAATAAGATTAAATATTTTAAATTTAATTGTTTCCCTTAAGTGGAAGAAGAGAATAGTGACGTGAATTTTGAGATGTTTGTTCAAGTATTCGATGCTGGTAAAAACATATTCCTGTTTTTGATTACGTATATCAAAGTTGTTTTCACTCTGACTTAATGATTTCCTTTGGTGTCAAATTATCTAAATCTATCGTAAACGATCAGGGATAGGAACCTTATAATGATAAAATAATCTTGATATCAGTCGTTGTCATATGCGACAAAACTGAAAACTATTTTATATCTTTTAATATGCAATCACTATTCTACAAAAATCTTCCACTTTAGGTTTAAAGTGATATATATATATATATATATATGTGTGTGTGTGTGTGTGTGTGTGTGTGTGTGTGTGTGTGTGTGTGTGTGTGTGTGTGTGTGTGTGTGTGTGTGTGTGTGTGTGTGTGTGTGTGTGTGTGTGTGTCATATTTTGTTTCAGTAAACACACTTAATATGCTATGAGGTAAATTTGGATGCATTTATTTAAATCTGGTTTACTCGATCAATGACGTTCTTAGTCTAAAATTGTCGGAAACAAATGTAGCGAGGTGCTTCCCGTTCAACAAATATCATAAGTAATGTGTTAAAAGCGGCCAGGTCGATTTAGAAGTAGTACAAAATTTATATCTGTATAACTAATGTCGAAAACACTTTAATTACAAACGCTCACAGTGTTGTACACTACTAACTGATAGTAGGAGTACAATGCCAAACTAACGTGCGTTGGGAACGCCGCAGAGGTAGGAGTACAATGCCAAACTAACGTGCGTTGGGAACGCCGCAGAGGTATAAACTAAACTGGAAAATAATGAATGTTTTAAAAGAGACAGTGAAACGCATAACACATCACTTAATGTAATGAGAAGTTATGACGGCGGGAATATATTGTCGTGAGCTATATTCGTTCATCTACACCGAAAGAATTTAAAATCTTTTCTGTACACTCATTCGATTTATGTGTCCAGAATAAAATAAATCTTTCCTTTGTGTTCAAACTTAGTTCTTTAATTCAGGTGTTGTTTTTGAAATTGAACTGTATTATAATATCACGTTCAATTATCATACGGTAAAACATAGTGATGTATTTGTATATTTGGGGTTTTCCGCAAATAATTTTTAAAAACTCCAAGCATATTTTAAAAATAAAAATACAATACTAAAGAGACCAGAACATGCATATGTATCAGATTTATATTATTGCAAGATTATATTAGGCACTTAATTTATGACTTATAAACTGACAGTATGGTGAAAACCAATTACGAAAAGTTTAATACAATTAATTCCACTAATATTTAGAACTTAAATTTCTTAATGGTCCAGTGACTAAGCAGAAGTGCTTTACAAGGCACTTGGTGTAAATATTGTGGGGGGTGATGGGAGGGGGTGCCTCCCTTCAGTAACTCAGTAATTGATGGTTGGTGATAAAGCAAGCAGCATGATTCTACATATAAGTTGAGGGCCTAGAGACGAATCAGGCAAATACTCACCGCATTAGCATCCAATAAATATGACGTCATCTTGTGTTTGCGATCAACAACTGCGTCTCAGGAGCGGTGGCGTAATTTTCTCCTCAATTTACATCATAATGTCTAACGAAGCTCTTCAGTCTCTTTCATTCTTTCACTTGAAAGAGCGGGAGTTTCCTTGCTGCTTCATATTGAATAACTCATGGACTGTATTCTTAGTTATGTCTTATATTGCTGTGAACAGCTCTACCGAAATATAACAGTCGTATTCTTAGTTATGTCTTATATTGCTGTGAACAGCTCTACCGAAATATAACAGTCGTATTCTTAGTTATGTCTTATATTGCTGTGAACAGCTCTACCGAAATATAACAGTCGTATTCTTAGTTATGTCTTATATTGCTGTGAACAGCTCTACCGAAATATAACAGTCGTATTCTTAGTTATGTCTTATATTGCTGTGAACAGCTCTACCGAAATATAACAGTCGTATTCTTAGTTATGTCTTATATTGCTGTGAACAGCTCTACCGAAATATAACAGTCGTATTCTTAGTTATGTCTTATATTGCTGTGAACAGCTCTACCGAAATATAACAGTCGTATTCTTAGTTATGTCTTATATTGCTGTGAACAGCTCTACCGAAATATAACAGTCGTATTCTTAGTTATGTCTTATATTGCTGTGAACAGCTCTACCGAAATATAACAGTCGTATTCTTAGTTATGTCTTATATTGCTGTGAACAGCTCTACCGAAATATAACAGTCGTATTCTTAGTTATGTCTTATATTGCTGTGAACAGCTCTACCGAAATATAACAGTCGTATTCTTAGTTATGTCTTATATTGCTGTGAACAGCTCTACCGAAATATAACAGTCGTATTCTTAGTTATGTCTTATATTGCTGTGAACAGCTCTGCCGAAATATAACAGTCGTATTCTTAGTTATGTCTTATATTGCTGTGAACAGCTCTACCGAAATATAACAGTCGTATTCTTAGTTATGTCTTATATTGCTGTGAACAGCTCTACCGAAATATAACAGTCGTATTCTTAGTTATGTCTTATATTGCTGTGAACAGCTCTACCGAAATATAACAGTCGTATTCTTAGTTATGTCTTATATTGCTGTGAACAGCTCTACCTGAAATATAACAGTCGTATTCTTAGTTATGTCTTATATTGCTGTGAACAGCTCTGCCGAAATATAACAGTCGTATTCTTAGTTATGTCTTATATTGCTGTGAACAGCTCTACCGAAATATAACAGTCGTATTCTTAGTTATGTCTTATATTGCTGTGAACAGCTCTACCGAAATATAAAAGTCGTATTCTTAGTTATGTCTTATATTGCTGTGAACAGCTCTACCTAAATATAAATATATATTCTTAAAACCAAATCGTTTAAGCTTAGACAAGTTGTTCAGCCATCGCTGGTGAGAGATATTGTTGAGTGATCTAAGAACCCAATTAGGAGGGAGAGAAGGCATACACTTCTAAATTATAATCATCTTTTTAATCGGGATAAGCGATAATATTTGTAAAGACCATTACTTTTAAAACTTCTCCAACTTATGAAGTGGGATTGATTTTATCATATGTTTTCCTCTCTTAAAATTGAAACTCATGTTTCTCCTTACTTTCCAACATCTTATTCTTGTTATGTTATTAAAATGTGTGTTATGTGTAGAAATGTTTTAATATTTTAATCTTCAATGATTTATCCAGTATCCTTGCGGTACTGAAATTCCGAAAGTTTCCTAGAAGTGGTAGATTCTGTAAGTGTACTAAATCGGCCACTAATTACTTGTCTTACAGTTAATATGTCACACGTACATTTTAGAAGTTTGTGAAAGGTAACAATGGGGTTGGTGTCTAAATAGTTTACATCATTAATTGTAAAAATGCTTAATCGTATAATATTTGGTCACAACGACGGTAGAGAAAACCATTTCGATGGCATTTGTATAAAAAGAAGTACCTTGAGCAAAGAAGAAAAGCGATTTCTTTAGAATGATATAGTCGAATACTGGAGGACATTTTGATATAATACTTTGGATTCAAGAGCTTGGTGACTGGTATAGGAATTTATTATAAGAAACAATAATAATTCCACCTAACTAATAAAATGAATGAGAAACGATAAACCAACTTAAATTTATAAGATGGGTTTGAATGGTTGGTCTGATCCGTGGTGATTACTACTTTTTCACATTTAAATATCCGTACACCTTCGCTTTAGTTTTGTACTAAACACATCCCAAGACATTGAATGCAAGTTGTTGTACTTTCAACAAATTTAGCTTACTAAACCTAACTTGAACAGAATTATATATACGTAACTGACCATAGTAACTGTTGTGTTGGCGTAGCTCCTCTACACACACGCACACACACGAGCATGTAGGGCGTGTTCACGGTTCACTCCACCTGTGAACTCGCTGCCTTGGCCGTGGGCGCGACTTAATTAGTGGCTCAATTAAACTCTCCCTAACAAGTAGGTTTTGGCCATAATTAATGCTACCTGGTCCTTTTCGCTGACGCAATGCGCTTAAGCTCCTTACGAACAAAATTGCTTTTTCAGATTACCTTCCTGTTATATCAGACAGGGCGGCCGACTCGAAATTAAAAATAAACAAGCGGATTGATTACGACATAAAGTCAAAAGAGCGCCTACTGAAACGGTAGTGAGTCGATCCGAGTTTGGAGTTCCACAAGTACCGCGCTTGGGTCCCTTGCTGTTACTGATGGCGCAGCTTTGTGCCCACACTCGCATTAAATAACTAGAAATATTGCTTTAGTATCGATTTCAACCTTGGAATTGAGATAGCAAAGGTTTACGATTATATGGTGTTTTAAATACAGACTGAGTTATGAACATGCGTGTTATACTAAAGTTTCTCTAGTAATTTAATACTAATACACGTAGTCCCAATGTACTGAGGCCAAGGGATACGAACTATGTTCATGAAAGGGCAGCCGATGAGTTAAATCTGAAAATAAGAAATCTTAAAAGTCAGTGAGGATATTATCTACTATTTATTGAGCCTTTATATAATGTTGTCTATTAAAACATTTTTCGTTTTCTTGCAAAGTGAATACTACTCGTTGAGTTACTGTATATCTGTAAAACCGTGGCGAATGGTATATCTCATCCACAGATCAAGAAAGGATATCCAGTAAGTCAGCGGGTAAAGAAGTCACAACAATGGGATGTGTGGCGTACAACAGTATTGGCATCCCTATGGAGGAATGGTATATCTCGTCCACAGATCAAGAAACGATATCCAGTAAGTCAGTGGGTAAAGAAGTCAGTCACCCTGAAGGGATGGGGTCAGAGCTAACGGAAAGTCGTATTTTTGCAGGCTGTCACAATAATGGGGTGGGTGGCGTACAACAGTATTGGCATCCCTATGGAGGAATGCGTATTAACATATAAATTACTAGAGCAGCCCTCTCCCTGTGGGAGCATGACACATCTACCGCCCGCCACCCCCCCCCTCCCACAACATGCACGGGTCACCCCACCGCATCATCCCCGTAATCAATCACATAGAACTATTAATTATTCACTTGTTTTCATAATATTGACGACACAGCTGCTGTGACAATATGGATGTGGTTTACAACATTGGGTCCTAGCCAGGGCCGGATGTAAGTGCGCGACTCGATTGTTCTCACGCTCTGTAAACTCTGTCGTGTTCACCCGGTGTTATGACGTCATCAATCTGTGGACACGATTGTGACAATATGGATGTGGTTTACAACATTGGGTCCTAGCCAGGGCCGGATGTAAGTGCGCGACTCGATTGTTGTCACGCTCTGTAAGCTCTGTCGTGTTCACCCGGTGTTATGACGTCATCAATCCGTGGACACGATTGTCCACTGAAGGCCCACGCCAGTGTGAAACTAACATTGAACTGATGTAATTTATGTGTACCTGTAATCGTATTGTTTCGTGTCATTCGTTCTACACGATTCCACAATATTCAGAGTAGCCTATATTATATCAGCCAACGAGATTAAGTGGCTGAAAAGAGCGACAAGTCTATCTCTTTGGCTGACGCTGATTAACTATTATTTGCGTTTGATGTTCGATTCTTTGAACATATATCAAATTCAAAATTCAATTCAAATTCGAATCTTTATTTCACATAACGTTACATATTGTAGCAGTGCTATAGTAACAGGTGATATTGTCTACTATTTTAAAGTATTAATCATACAAGTAGTATTCGTCGATATAAGTATTATTAAATTTAAGTGCTAGTATAAAAATTACATTATTATTATGTAAATATGCATACAAGACCTACTGATGCATACTGATTAAATAAATATGCAACAGATAAAAGTAATTGGATATAACTTAATAAACTTATCAATATCAATTAATTTAACAATAAACTTAACAAATTATACATATTTGCCTGCAACAGGTAAAAGTAATGGAATAGTACGGTATTAAATAATAAATATAAAATTCAGATAAACTTAAGAATAATAATTAACTTAACAACAAATTTAACAAATTGTACATATTTTATAAATTTGTACAAACTTCAGGCATGGCATTTGATGTACCGGAAAGCCCCACCAGCATCATCGAAGAAATTCGTCTACTGAGTAGAACATGCCATCATCATCATTTAGTATTTTTAACTCCTTCTTGACTTTTTTATTTCTGCATCCAAATCAACACCGCTGACGATCATCTATTTTCTTAGCGATTCCTCTACCTATTTCACGAAATGGTAGATTGCGTTCTTACAGTGTTAAATTGGCTGTTACCTCACCTATATCACCTAACAATTGAAATGGAATTCTACGGATCACGTGATGTAGTATTGCGTTACGTCGGAGATGTAGCCATTTCTACATCAGGCAGATGTCTCGTAAGTATTAGGTGTTTAGAACATTTGTTCTATTAGTTGTAAAAATTTTGCGTTTCTAGAATATACATAATGATTAACCTTTAAGAAATATTCCTGTATCTCTTGTATAAAGCAGCAAAAGAGCAGATACAGCGTCTGACAGAGGAAAACAGTGTAAATATAAAATGGAAAAAGAATGGAGTCTAATATCTGGCGCGAAACAAGGCAGGACGATTTCTTTGGTAACAAGATCTGTTTCTGTCTCGCAGCTGATATTAATGTCGGAGCAGCAGCTGATCAAAGAAACATCAGCAGTGCTGAGTCAATTTGATCACAACTCTTCTCGTTGTCATTTGTTGCTCTCGTGACGCCCCGCTCCGTCTCAATCGAAACCGTTGTTCACTGTTCACTCACTGTTCAGTCCGCTTAACTTATTCATTACGCAAATTGGCCTTTTGTCAAATTTGAGCAGACATTCAAACGGATTATGCCAGTTCATTGTTTGAACCGAGTCTTAAATTTAACAAATCAATACAGCTGGCTGAGTTTAACTTTCGGATGTTTATTACGTATAATAGTACACTTTATTCCTTAATATAATTAAAAAATTTTAGTAACATACAACAGGCTTTGTAATAGTTGTTATAATTTACGTAGAATATTTGCAATGTTCTATCGCCTCACTTCTTTTTAGGAGGTGGCTCACATTCTCTTCGTACCACTAAAAAAACGCATTAAAGAAATTAACCGCAAGGCTCTGCAATGGCACCCAGTCTATAAAATTTGCCTTTGTACTCGGTGACTCACATTCCCCTTCATACCACTACAAAAAATGCTATTAGGAGGGCGTACCACTGCAAAAATGCATTAAAGAAATTAACCGCAAGGCTCTGCACTGGCACCCACTCTATTTAAATTGCCTTTGTGCTCGGTGATTCACATTCCCTTCATACCACTACAAAAATTCATTAAAGAAATTAACCGCAAGGCTCTACACTTGCACCCACTCTATTTAAATTGCCTTTGTGCTCGGTGATTCACATTCCCTTCATACCACTACAAAAATGCATTAAAGAAATTAACCGCAAGGCTCTACACTGGCACCCACTCAATTTAGTTTGCCTTTGTGCTCGGTGACTCACATTCTCTTCGTACCACTGCAAAAATGCATTAAAGAAATTAACCGCAAGGCTCTGCACTGGCACCCACTCAATTTAGTTTGCCTTTGTGCTCGGTGACTCACATTCTCTTCGTACCACTGCAAAAATGCATTAAAGAAATTAACCGCAAGGCTCTACACTGGCACCCACTCAATTTAAATTGCCTTTGTGCTCGGTGCTTCACATTCTCTTCATACCACTACAAAAGTGCATTAAAGAAATTAACCGCAAGGCTCTGCACTGGCACCCACTCAATTTAGTTTGCCTTTGTGCTCGGTGACTCACATTCTCTTCGTACCACTGCAAAAATGCATTAAAGAAATTAACCGCAAGGCTCTACACTGGCACCCACTCAATTTAAATTGCCTTTGTGCTCGGTGAGTCACGTGATTCTTCAATACGACCCGAAAGTATCACGGGGTCGTAGTTAGATTATTCCATCTTATTGGCAATCATTCACACCCCGGCCATATGTTGCTCCACTCTTGTGGGATTTCAATGGGTGAGGAGGGTCCGAGGGGGGGACGCGTCAGCGGTGACGTCATACAAGGGGTCGCGATTTACTGCCTACTGTATCGGTATCCCATAATCCCGAGCAATAGGAGAATCCAATCTAGCAGATGATGCGGAATTATTATTTCTCGCCGAGTGACGGTGAGGGGGTGGGAGGGGGAGGGATGAGGTCACTTGTTGGTAGCACGTGCGGGTCCCTCATAACGGGAGACGAGACACGAACACGCGTATAAGTCTAACTTTATCATGAAGAAATTATTTTTTAAATGTCCATAACTGGACTTCAAACACTAAACATAATGACCGGAAATAAACTTTACTACGCTTATAACAATGTTTACGGATTCCCTTGCAAATAAAATCATACGTTAACGATTTCGAAATGAAGAGCAAAATACTGAACCAAAGGCGTTGTTGTGTTGGATGGAGAAAATTCTTTTCAGTCGTTTGAACAGTAAGTTTAGTGTTTAATGATATATATAATACCATTGTTGGAAGTTGATATATATGATATATATATATATATATATATATATATATATATATCATATATATCAACTTCCAACAATGGTATTATTTTTCATTAAATTATAAAATGATTTCGAATTTTACTACGCGTAGAACAAGGTAATTATTTATTTAATGATATTTTCTAAAATCTTTCTACATTTATCTATTTGTTTGGATAAATAAAAGTGGAAGTAAATTGAAAAAATCTTTCTTTCATATTATCTGATGTAAATTAAAAACTTTTGTTTGTTAGACAAAAGTGTGTCAGAAGTGTAGGCTACATTTTTCAAAAAGTTGGGGTTTGCGTTTTGTCTTTTCTCTATTATTTGCCAAAATGGTTTAAAACAGACACTTTAGGTCTTTTTTTCTCCACCAGCCAATATTAACATTTACAGATTAGCAATATGCTTATTAGATTATTATAGTTATTATACATTCATATGGCTTATCAAAATCTGTAACCTCATTAATAGTTTTCATTTGAATTTTCGACCAACTCAATCTTTTTAAACTGTCACAAAATATAATTAAGGAAAAAGATTTATCGATTGAACTAAAAAGCGATTTTGAAGGCCCAAAACAACGAGATACCATTCATATTTTAAATCATATAAAGTGACTGGTACAAGTAACATGTATAGTGTCGATTTTAAAGTCTCTTCAGAATTAGACAAACAACGAACTGACTTTGCTCCTATTACTATCAGTCACTTAGTGTGCGATATAAACTCGATCGGGTCACTTGACTTCCTGGAAGTGTCACCTGAGCAGCGTGGCTGGCGTTTGAAGGCTAATGGCCCCAAATGAAGTAACGACTGTCCGCAGCTTCTCGGCCGAGGTACTGCCGTATCTCAATCATCAGCCTCACTCTACACCTCTCTCAATTACTATCAGTCATTTAGTGTGCGATATAAACTCGATCGGGTCACTTGACTTCCTGGAAGTGTCACCTGAGCAGCGTGGCTGGCGTTTGAAGGCTAATGGCCCCAAATGAAGTAACGACTGTCCGCAGCTTCTCGGCCGAGGTACTGCCGTATCTCAATCATCAGCCTCACTCTACACCTCTCTCAATTACTCTCGTCACGACCGCCTTATCGTACAGTTCACTCTTAATCACATGCCCATTCCGGGGCTCCACGTCTCTCTTGCTCTCTCGGTGGATAACGGGAGAAACACAACAATGTTCAACAATTCAACAGGCACGGCTAGAATTTCCCTTTCATCATTCATGAAGAAAACGGGAAAATAAATTTTCTTCGTTTATTTCTTTTGAATTGATCTGGAAAATAATCAAATGCCTGATTTCAGGTTTTTATTGAGTACATCATTATTGTTAGTAATAGAAGACATTAGTCTAAGATATATGTTTTGTACAGATTACTCCAGAGTCTCAGTAGGTACAATCTGAGGAGGCATTTTCTCGGTTTTTGACCTCACTGAGCAAGGACATCAACTTATGGCTGATTAGCGAATTCCTCCTTAATGAAGCATTTTATTCCTACAAGAATGCTCAAGTCCGAGACAAATGGCCTACTCATTAAATTTGTCTAAATGTTCGGCCACACTTTTGGTGGAATTTTAATCGGCTTACCCAAAAAGTCCTCGAGGTGTCTGGAATTCCAGCAACTCGATCGTTTCAGGTGTTAGGACTCGCGGAAAAAACTAGTTCGCCACGACCATTTATCAGAGGTGGCCATTCCTGGGGCGATTAATGGACGTGTGTTTCCGTGTGTGCAGGAAAAAGCGAAGAAGCAGAAGCCGTGGTTGCCCAACCGGCCCGAGCCAGCGCAGCGAACTGATGTGTCTCAGCCGCTCACGATGCCTGGATAAGGAGGCCCGGCAGTGTCACGATGGGAGAAAACCCGGTCGGTTTGGAAACCCGGTCGTAAAAACAACCAACGCCGTCGTTAAAGTTAGATATCCGAATCCTAATGACAACTGACAATTTACAAGTGGATAAGAAACTGGTTCCTTCAGGAAATTGTGTTGTGGCCGAGTTAATGGATTATTAAGGACGGGTTCAAAATATACGCACCGCCAAGATTGTTGAAACGGGGAGCGTTGGTGTTGGAAATAAATGTTAATAGAGTTGAAGTCTACACGTTATGTATGTTGTTGTTTGTCTATTTCCAGCGGCAATTTTTTAAACATAAACATTTTATTTTAATATAGAGCACCGAAGATTTAATCAACCTGGTTTTAAGTAGAATATGAACTCCATCACGGTAGATTGCGTATTCAGCGAGAAAAGATCAAACTCCGTAGCATGTTTTAGATTTATATTGACATAAAAATGAATTTGATTGTCTAATTTAAATTATATTTGTAGATACTTAGTTGAGAAATCTAATTCAAAGCTTAACGATAAAGACGGTTACAGAGGGTAGCAAAGACAAGAACTATAATAATGGTGATGGCGAGTAAACAAACTATGTGTTAGGTGGATACCGGCATGCAAGAAGAACAACCGCGGCATCTGCCGAGCGGGGATGCTTGTGGTGAGATGCAGCACTGAGGCGGGGATTCCTCTCATTCCCTTCAATTACCGCCCAGGAACTTTAATTGTTTCACGGGCTACCGATTCCATGGACGCGATATTTACAGCACCATTGAAGAATCTCCCTTTGTATTCGAATAACCCCTTTTATACAAAACACTCCATTACAATTATTGATGGCATTATCTAGGGAGTGGATCGATGTTGCGGTCGATATACAGAATTCGCTCTTTACAGCGATATTTACAGCACCATTGAAGAATCTCCCTTTGTATTCGAATAACCCCTTTTATGCAAAACACTCCATTACAATTATTGATGGCATTATCTAGGGAGTGGATCGATGTTGCGGTCGATATACAGAATTCGCTCTTGTCGCGATATTTACAGCACCATTGAAGAATCTCCCTTTGTATTCGAATAACCCCTTTTATACAAAACACTCCATTACAATTATTGATGGCATTATCTAGGGAGTGGATCGATGTTGCGGTCGATATACAGAATTCGCTCTTGTCGCGATATTTACAGCACCATTGAAGAATCTCCCTTTGTATTCGAATAACCCCTTTTATGCAAAACACTCCATTACAATTATTGATGGCATTATCTAGGGAGTGGATCGATGTTGCGGTCGATATACAGAATTCGCTCTTGTCGCGATATTTACAGCACCATTGAAGAATCTCCCTTTGTATTCGAATAACCCCTTTTATACAAAACACTCCATTACAATTATTGATGGCATTATCTAGGGAGTGGATCGATGTTGCGGTCGATATACAGAATTCGCTCTTGTCGCGATATTTACAGCACCATTGAAGAATCTCCCTTTGTATTCGAATAACCCCTTTTATACAAAACACTCCATTACAATTATTGATGGCATTATCTAGGGAGTGGATCGATGTTGCGGTCGATATACAGAATTCGCTCTTGTCGCGATATTTACAGCACCATTGAAGAATCTCCCTTTGTATTCGAATAACCCCTTTTATACAAAACACTCCATTACAATTATTGATGGCATTATCTAGGGAGTGGATCGATGTTGCGGTCGATATACAGAATTCGCTCTTGTCGCGATACTTTCAAGCACTTAATTTGATTGAGCGAAATGGCTGAATCAAATTAAGATTATCTTGAGCGGAAGATCTTAAACGATATAGCGGTTGTTTCTGAACACCATTCAAACGTCGATACATGTTGCTTTGAAGAAATTACGACGAGTTAAGATCACCGACTATAGCTCGTCCTTTCACACGACTTTGAACTCGTGAGTAGAGGTTCAAAGTCTGGCATGCCCGCCACTGATGTGCACGGAATGTGGGTAACTGGGGAGATCAGCTCATCTGAACGTCTGTAAACCGACCCGGTCGTGATCCTAAAGACGCCTGAATCAAACGGAGTCGAGCAGGCGAGGCGGATTGAAAGAGCCGAATGACTGTTACAAATCGTGAGGAAGCAAAAGCGGGCCGCTCTCGTACCGGTGTAAGCTATCCCGCGACAGCGACAGGTGTAGTCAGGCGGGCCGCACTCGTACCGGTGTAAGCTATCCCGCGACAGCGACAGGTGTAGTCAGGCGGGCCGCACTCGTACCGGTGTAAGCTATCCCGCGACAGCGACAGGTGTAGTCAGGCGGGCCGCACTCGTACTAGTGTAAGCTATCCCGCGACAGCGACAGGTGTAGTCAGGCGGGCCGCACTCGTACCGGTGTAAGCTATCCCGCGACAGCGACAGGTGTAGTCAGGCGGGCCACACTCGTACTAGTGTAAGCTATCCCGCGACAGCGACAGGTGTAGTCAGGCGGGCCGCACTCGTACCGGTGTAAGCTATCCCGCGACAGCGACAGGTGTAGTCAGGCGGGCCGCACTCGTACCGGTGTAAGCTATCCCGCGACAGCGACAGGTGTAGTCAGGCGGGCCGCACGCGTACCGGTGTAAGCTATCCCGCGACAGCGACAGGTGTAGTCAGGCGGGCCGCACTCGTACCGGTGTAAGCTATCCCGCGACAGCGACAGGTGTAGTCAGGCGGGCCGCACTCGTACCGGTGTAAGCTATCCCGCGACAGCGACAGCTGTAGTCAGGCGGGATATTCTCTACTGTTCAAGAATTCATTTGTTTGAGATCTTTAGATTGGTTCAATCCACTGATGGCAATCATCATAACAACGTTAGCGTTTTATTTATCTTTCTCTTTCATTCAGTAATTACGATTTACTAAATAACATTTTGCTAAATTATCAACTTATGCTTTTTGTACACTAATTTTCTTACAAGATGTCCTAAAATATGTCCTCCTCGTTCCTGTAACTCCGTTTTCCATTAATGTTGCTTTCTTTCTCCTTTCTTTTCTTCAGAATTAAATTAACATCATTGCTCTTAAATCCAGTGTCTTTATTTCAAATATACTGCACGTGTCGCATACTTGGTACACGTTTGATTGCCTACAGCAGTCTTCAGGGATGTTGCAGACAAATACCACAATCTCAAGAACAAGTATTGGGAAAATGGTAAGTAAACATTGACTGTCGGATGTACCTAACTAGCGCTACCCCGCCGAGAAGCGATGTTCCGCGAGTGGGTAATATGTGCGGAAGAGGATTCCCACCGGATATTTATGTCGAGAGATGACCTCGATGGCTCGGCGGGTTCTCACGTCCGTGAAGCCTCCGGCATCTGCATGATATGTTGTGGGGTTAAGAGGTTCAACCAATATAAATATCTCAGTACACATCAACTGCACTTTAGCCGTGTTGTAGCGGTCTTGCTCTAGTCTTGTGTAGTGCTGTGGGGGTGGTATTGTTGGAGAGTTTCTCAGTTGAACCTATCAACCCTTAGCAGACAAGTATAGGACATGATTTAGAATATATTCGCAAGTATTTTATGAGTGAACGTTGTTATTTTATACAGTCCTCAGCATAAAGGAAACTATATCACCTTCAGATCTAAAATCAATAATGTATATATTTATGTGCTATACGTGTTCAGTACATCAATTATAAAACTTCTTTCTCCGCATTCGCCGCCTATCATCTTACGTATCGATTAACAGTATGTGCCTAATAATCAATGAATGTTTGTTATTAATATAGAGAGCTATCGGGCTGTAGACTGATGACTGGCACAACTGCCTTGCCTGTCCTAATACCATGATCTGATGATGGGTCGCTACATGAGGGAATGTGCACGACTGATGTTCTAGCGGCAAGACTGACCTGACGACATACAGTTATCAGTCCAGGACGCTTATTGGTTTGCTGAAATAGCACCATTGCCTTTATCAGTCTCTCCTGTCTTCTTCCTGGGTCCTGCAGGAAGAGTTACGGTTTACGTTGTTGATTCCGAGACACTGCAAGGAAGTTTTGTCCTCATTCAACTTTATAGTGAAACGTCTTAGTATCATACAGTGCTTATATCCCATAGTAATGGGTGAATTAAATGGATTAGTGGTTAAATGGATTGAAGGTGTACTGTCTAATGGCGAAAGAATAGTAAATGAAAATATATAAATATATTTACATTATAGCTTATTTATTTACTTAGTTTTTTAATATTAGAAAATTAATCATTCAAGTAACTATCATGAACTATATTAATTACGAATGGCACTGTATTTGTTTTACGAAAGCAGTGTCGCCTCAATCTAGAGATAGTTTGATGCTTCTAGCAAAAAAACCTTAACCTCCTCTCCCTTCCCTTATTAGCAAGAAAACCTTAACCTCCTCCCCCTTCCCTTATTAGCAAGAAAACCTTAACCTCCTCTCCCTTCCCTTATTAGCAAGAAAACTTTAACCTCCTCTCCCTTCCCTTATTAGAAAGAAAACCTTAACCTCCTCCCCCTTCCCTTATTAGCAAGAAAACCTTAACCTCCTCCCCCTTCCCTTATTAGCAAGAAAACCTTAACCTCCTCCCCCTTCCCTTATTAGCAAGAAAACCTTAACCTCCTCCCCCTTCCTTTATTAGCAAGAAAACCTTAACCTCCTCTCCCTTCCCTTATTAGCAAGAAAACCTTAACCTCCTCCCCCTTCCCTTATTAGCAAGAAAACCTTAACCTCCTCCCCCTTCCCTTATTAGCAAGAAAACCTTAACCTCCTCCCCCTTCCCTTATTAGCAAGAAAACCTTAACCTCCTCCCCCTTCCCTTATTAGCAAGAAAACCTTAACCTCCTCTCCCTTCCCTTATTAGCAAGAAAACCTTAACCTCCTCTCCCTTCCCTTATTAGCAAGAAAACCTTAACCTCCTCCCCCTTCCCTTATTAGTAAGAAAACCTTAACCTCCTCCCCCTTCCCTTATTAGCAAGAAAACCTTAACCTCCTCCCCCTTCCCTTATTAGCAAGAAAACATTAACCTCCTCTCCCTTCCCTTATTAGCAAGAAAACCTTAACCTCCTCTCCCTTCCTTTATTAGCTTTGTTATTTCAAAATATTTCCAATAACAAAAGAACATTGTTATCTAAAAAAGTTTTTAATATAAAAACTATGCAAATTTTATGCTTCTAAATAACATTTAAGAAACAAACATTTCTCATATATTCTTTACTCACTTATGTGTTTTAGTGATTTGCTCAGGTCCAGTAAAGTATTTGATTAATCTATATGAAATAACGAAAAGTATATCTGGAGAAAGGATGTGACAGGAAGGGAAGCTATCCTGCAGGACAAAGCGAGGATGATATCGCCGCCTGCGGCTGGGACGTTTGGGCTCAGATTATAATTGACTCTGGGATGAGTCCACCCATTGTTGATGACCTCTCCAACTTAAGGGAAGGGATTGTGCTCAGCTAATTTCGGTCAGTCCAAGTGTTGTGCTTTCAGCCACTTCTGACCAACAACATTCTAAGTGAAATATTCTAAATTAAATTATTTGACTTGTAAACAAAACAGTTTAAAATGACGTATTGATTTTCAAAGTTCTCTATATCGATTCTAATTACGATCGAAATGAATTAATTTTGTTTTAAATTAAATAAAGTAATATATAGTTGATTTTGTAATAATGTACTGTATCTGTTGAAGCTACGTTTTTTTTAACTTATAAGGATGAGCAAAAATTGACAGTTAAAGACTAGCTTGTTGGGCAAAACTACTTTTTTCCCAGACCCAAATTACCGAACGTAATAGATCTTAACTAGATAGCTGGTTGGTTGGCGGGGGGAAAAGAATATTTTTGCTAAAATTAAAGTTATAAAAAAAATTTTCAACTGTGAGTTCAAAACATTTTCATTGCGAATATCCGAATATCTTCTCTACAATGTTAATCACTTTCTACATTGATTAAGTCACATTAATGTTACACCATGTGAACGAGTAGTTTACTTGAAATACGATTTACATAATTCAAGAGCCCTAAATCTTTATGATAATCGGTGGAACTACTTATTTCTTAATAACTAAACAATCCATTAAAATTCCATCAATAAAAACAATACATCACCTTACGACTTTGTTAATTTTTATTGTGTTTGATACAGAACTGATTATGTGTTGGATTTATTTTGTAGAACCTTAGTGTTGTATACTTGTTATACTTATCACTGCTTATCTACAATATTATATAAAAACGCAATGGTGTCCAACGCCTGTGTGTGTGTTTGCGTGTGTTTGTGTGTTATTTTACTCTATCACGTGAGACATACAGAACCGATTGTGTTGACATTTACAGAGTCTCTGGTTTACATATAGGCCTATTCCTATCTCTAAAAATTCTTCGGGCTACGCTCCACTAGTCTTACGTACTCCCTTAACACACCATCATCCACTATATTTGTGGTTTAATCAGTAACCAGTAAATGTGTTTTTAATCATCGATCAAAGTAAAGAATAAGTAATATTATATTCCATACAGGTGATGATTGTTGTTTTTGTCAAAGTTAGTTTTCAGTTAAACTGCAACTGTCGTGTCACGCGGAGAAGCTTTCCTTAGTCTAGGTCTGTTTATTGGGGTTTCAATCAACTACAATAAAATGTCGTAATTTATTACATAAAGGTGTGTTAACTGAAAAGTAAAGACTTTAACTTTAGTCTCACTTTATGAATAGTATGTCTCCATACTGCCCTAATACTAACCTATAGCAATATAGCAATTGTTAATGAAATCGTTGGAGCTATTCATTGCCATGAAATATTAGATAAAAATTCGAAACATTTCAGAGTCACTTAAAAAAGTCCAAATTCAGGGCCCCATCTTAAACTACAGGGGAAGAGTTTGAAAATACGAAGTCACGTACTCGTATGTCAGGATTGTTTGGAATGTCATTTAAAAAAGAATATACTCATGGTGTCCCTGTTGTTCAAAATAAAATTGCGTGCGAAGCCGCGGGTAACTTTTAGTATTGAAATATGATTTGTTGGTGAGCTGTCTGTAGAGACGACAATTTCCATATTTACCACAAAGAAACGTGTCAAACGTCAAAACTTTTTATGTTTTTATTTTTAATAGTAGAATTGTAGGACATTTGTCGTTTTAATAATGTCATTCATAAACATATAAACACTTTTTAACTGGTTATTCAGAAATAAATCTCAAACTATTTTCTACTGATGTTTAACGTGAGACACTTCCCATACTTCTACAACCAAAAAGGCATGGAAGTGTTCGTGATTTAACATTTTTAGATGGAGAAAGAGGATAAAAATGAAGCATTTAGAACAAATTATTATCAATCTGAATATTGTGAAAATATCGAGTGTGTTCTAAATATTCAAAAGGGGTGAGTGTGAAGTTGTGTCCCAAATTCAATGTGTGACTTTGCTTTGGACCGCGTTTGACTCGTCCCAAGCCTCCTTCCAATCAGAAGTAGAAACTAAAAGAAGAAGTGCTCTCCTTAATGCAAGGTCTTACAAGAAGAGAGGCTAAGGACAAAAGAAGTGATTGTTAAGCTGAATATTAGTGGTTGTGGTGGTGGTGGTTGTTGGTGGGGAGGGGGGTGGGAGATCGGGCCATACAATAAGTGGCCCGGAGCGCTCACCACTCAGCCACTCAGCCCCAGTATTAATTCAATTGTTTCCCTCGCCTCTAATCTTTTATTCAAAGCGGTGAAAAGTTCCTAAGAGGGCCACAATAAGTGTGGAATATTATTCCGTTTGTACAATCGTTCGTAAAAGTACAGTCAGCTGCCAAATCGTTTTGTTGTCGCGGCCTTTGAGTCGACCGCCATTTATTTGTCACCTGCTGTCCTTGTGTTGTTACACGCAAGTGTAAATTCTGTGTTGGCTGAAACCATTAGAAGTTGTACGTGTTGAGTTGTGTTGTTAAGCACCGATTTTTGTATGGATGTGGATTGTTTTCGGGAGTAAATGATGCTAATAGTACGGGTAAAGTTTTCATTTTACGGCAATCTCGACTCGTTATGTGGTGATTCAATCGCGTGTTGTTTTTTTTCTAATAGTGTATAGCGTTTAAAAAGACGAACAGTATACAATTACAATTAAAAATGTATTTTTAATATTACAACCGAATAAATAAAAAAAGTATATACTGGATTTGTTCTAAATATTTATGGTTAAAAAGAAAAGATATTTTACTGTTTTACTGCGTATTGAGTTTTAAAGGTTCATGGCGAAATAAAATTTAAAAGGGAGAGATATGTATTAAACTTTTACCTTGAAATTAATATTATAAAGTCAGTTATGCTGGAAACCTACTATATATTTTAACTAATCAAGCGTGCTGTATATTAATATATTTTTAACATACAAATAAAAAAATAGGAAACTTAGTTTGATGTACATTTTCAGTCTTATTTATTTAATAATTTCTGTAGTTTTTTCGAAATTATTCAATTGTCTTGTAAATTTGCAAATCAAATTGAAGTATTAAACGTTGAATGGTTAAAACTACATACGCGTGTATAAATGGTATGCTAAATTATATCGATTACACGAATTATAATAATAGTAATTCGATACTTTTATTTATTATTATACTTATGTAGTCGACTTCTATGCAAAACGAAATAATATTTCCACGATGAAATATTATCCGTTTAAAATATGAGTAATCATCCAGCGAGATGTTTAAATCCCCTGTAGAGAAACATACGTTGAAGTCGGTCCGCCAAGCCGTAAATTAGGTCCCCGCCTGGACCGGCATGCCGCGGACTCTGCACTGCCATTACCGCCGGTTTAATCATGGCCGACCGGGTAATCTTATTAATTATGAAAAGCCAACGACATATTGTTGTTTTCATTACCGTTATCGCTGTTTCACAAACCGCTCCCCGAGAAACGGAGCCAAACCGGTCACGATCGCGCCGTAAATAAATGACGTGTAAATGAACGGTTGGAACTACATGAGTTTTGATAATTACGAGATTATGCTTTCTCTTTCATCAGCGTAATCGGAGGGAGGATGTGGACCGTAAGTTCGAGCTGGTGCACCTTTCACTCCCCCGCCGTTATTTATAGACACGGAGATGACTTATAGGCCCCAATATTGTCGGTACACTGTACCGGTGCCAGGTACCGCATGCGACGCTGAGACGGCCGTTAATCCTCGACAAATAATGTGCCGACTGGCCGGAAATTTCTCTTTGTAATTTGTAACCGGCCGTAATTATCGTAACGATTGATACAGTGGTCGTGGATCAGCTCCACTTCTAGTTCTACTCCACCCGGTGTAATTTAATTCAATTTCTTGGCGCTCCACTGTTATTACGGGTCCAGTATGTTCTATGATCATTGTTGGGACGTTCTTGTTCTCTCCGGTTCGGTGAAGAATCGGGTCACTTTCCAACATAGGATTGTAAAACTGTATCAGTGCAATCATCTTCAAGTTTCTCTTCATGACTCTGCCCTAATATAGCTAAATGTCAATTGACTACCTTAGTTAAGTTAATTGGTTCTTAAAATTATTTTTAAAAGTCAATAAAACAAATTACACAATACGCACTAATACAGGGTTTTTCACAAGGGGAAATAACGCTTACAACAATACTGAAATAACACGGAAAATTCAGAATATTAAACTTAAATATAAATCTCTTTCTTCTCATTATCATTCATGATATTTAAGTATACTTGTTAAAAATAATCAAAGAGCTTGTAACATGAAAGAGCTTGGTGACTTAAAAAACAAACCTAATATTTCTTATGCAAATGTAGAGTTATACCTTGATAAATTAAATTGATAACATATTTTTATGTAATATTTTAAATGTTATACGCTTTGATTTATCGCTGGTTATTGTTAAGCATCATTATGACATATCGCTTCATAAGTTAGTGGAATACAGTGACCTAGCTTTCAATTACAAGCTTGTCAATATAATATTTTATTTAAATAATGTTTAAATTTTATATCAACACAACACGCTGTAAGATGAACTTAATATTTCTCATTTAATTCATTCCTTATTAGTGATAACACGAACACTTCCTTCAATATAACAAGTAATTATACAGCAAAGCATGAAGCACAGCCATGGACTCGCCAGAGGTCAGGGTAGCAGCAAGTAGCTACTGCTTGTAGTCTCACAGTGACATCGTCCAACGTGCTAGGCACATTTTACTTATCATTGTTTACTTGTAGTCTCACAGTGCCACGCTTCCTCTTGACATCGTCCAACGTGCTAGGCACATTTTACTTATCATTGTTTACTTGTAGTCTCACTGTGCCACGCTTCCTCTTGACATCGTCCAACGTGCTAGGCACATTTTACTTATCATTGTTTACTTGTAGTCTCACAGTGCCACGCTTCCTCTTGACATCGTCCAACGTGCTAGGCACATTTTACTTATCATTGTTTACTTGTAGTCTCACTGTGCCACGCTTCCTCTTGACATCGTCCAACGTGCTAGGCACATTTTACTTATCATTGTTTACTTGTAGTCTCACTGTGCCACGCTTCCTCTTGACATCGTCCAACGTGCTAGGCACATTTTACTTATCATTGTTTACTTGTAGTCTCACTGTGCCACGCTTCCTCTTGACATCGTCCAACGTGCTAGGCACATTTTACTTATCATTGTTTACTTGTAGTCTCACTGTGCCACGCTTCCTCTTGACATCGTCCAACGTGCTAGGCACATTTTACTTATCATTGTTTACTTGTAGTCTCACTGTGCCACGCTTCCTCTTGACATCGTCCAACGTGCTAGGCACATTTTACTTATCATTGTTTACTTGTAGTCTCACAGTGCCACGCTTCCTCTTGACATCGTCCAACGTGCTAGGCACATTTTACTTATCATTGTTTACTTGTAGTCTCACTGTGCCACGCTTCCTCTTGACAATCGTAAAAAGTGAGGGCTCTGTGGTGTAATGGTAGCACATTCACCCGGCAAGTGAGAGGATTGGGTTCGAGTCCCGGCGAAGCAAGTACTTTTTGTGATTCAATGTTTATTGAAATTATATATATATATATATATATATATATATATATATATATATATATACATATAAGGTAAAGATAAATACCTAGTTTTACAAACCGATGCTTGCGACGAGCTCGGCTAGCTGATGCACCACTTACAAGACGTATGGCCTTTTTTTGTGAAATATAAATCTTTTAAGCATAAGCTGAGTTAGCCAGAAAAGAAGTCCCGTATGCAAAATGGCTATTTACATGACTGTAATGTATACAAAGAAGAACGTCAGGATTTAGCATGTCTCTCAACGACCGGATCATGTAAATACTTTGGAACATTTTGGAAACAACACAGTCAACATGACTATTCCATTTAAATTCAGATTGCATGACAATGGCCAAGAATTTAAATTAGTGATTGCCTGTTTTCTATTATTTAGACATGGCAATTAGTCGTAAACTTTCTCAGAATTTAATATTAGCTTGTTAGCATTACATTAATCAAGTATTTGCATTGATTAGGTCATAACTAGAAACAGTAGTTTTTTTCTTTCACGCATACAGCCTGGTCATCAACAAATAACGAACAATTTGAGCCAGAACTATGTGGTGAGTCGATACAGTATGAACAAAGTTGGCCCCACTATGGGGCCCTGAGGTATGCCAATATTCACTAGGCTAGTTGAAGAATAGTAACTATTGACAAAAGGCTGATCTCTATTTCTCAAATAAGACTTACAAAAATCAACTGCATTGCTGTCGAACATGTAGAACCTTAGTTTACCAAGTAAGGTACTATGGTCTGTGGTATCGGAGGTCTTTCATGTCAAAGGAACTGAATAGAACTGAAATTTTCTTTTCCTTGGTGACTAATGAATCTGTTCGGTCGAGAATTGACAGTAATATTTTTTCCGGTTCAATTAAGACCGTGTTCCAATGGTTGTAAGCTATATTTTGTATGCTGAACCTCAACGTGGGATATTTATCCCTTTAACTGATTATTTCTATCCACTGTTTGTGTTGTCAGCACGTTTTCCGATAAAAATTGTATTACCTCCGGAACCCGTGAAGGCAACCAATTCGGTATCAAATGTCGCAGAGAGCAAATAAATAAAAGACCCCAATTCAATCATGCCTTCCTTATTTGCTCGATTATAGGTCGACTCTTCAACCAACTGTCCCTTCCGGTTGGATCATAAAACAAACCCTATTTTGAGAGAAAATATAAGTATAATTCTAATCGAGATATGATATTGTATTGTCTTATCTACATCTCAGTTTATTTTTGTATATTACATTTACTATACGAGTTATCGTTGTTTTATTGTCTGTATGCAGTATATAATTCTAATCGAGATATGA
This sequence comes from Homalodisca vitripennis, assembly GCF_021130785.1. Taxonomy (NCBI): domain Eukaryota; kingdom Metazoa; phylum Arthropoda; class Insecta; order Hemiptera; family Cicadellidae; genus Homalodisca; species Homalodisca vitripennis. The sequence goes on from NC_060207.1 coordinate 249,127,700, forward strand.
TATTGTATTGTCTTATCTACATCTCAGTTTCTTGTTGTACATTACATTTACTATACGAGTTATCGTGGTTTTATTGTCTGTATGCAGTATATAATTCTAATTGAGATATGGTATTGTATTGTTTTATCTACATCTCAGTTTCTTGTTGTACATTACATTTACTATACGAGTTATCGTTGTTTTATTCTCTGTATGCAGTATATAATTCAATTTAACGCATACAAACTCGTACGTTGTAACGATTATATCGTCATACGTCACTTTTGCACTTAAACATTAGTAAAAATTGTCTTAATCCCATTCTTAAATAATGTGTTATATAATCTTATATTTTTAGTATTACTAAGTACCTCACACTCTTGCGTTTTCGTGTTATACATATAACTAATCAAGATTATACCTTAATACAAGTTAAAATTGTATTTGTAGTGTTTTTTGGATATTTACTCTTATACTCCCATGTCATTTGATCTTTGGGTATAGGACCCCCGCTTAGATCGTATTACTGTGAAAATAAATAAAAAAGACTCACAAATTTAGATGAGTTTGTATGAGAATTGTCAAGTAAAGAAGAGCAGAGTGCAACGTACCATTGTATACAATATCCAACCTTTATGAATTACAATACTACAGGATTCACAATAAAACAATACAGATTTTTGCGGATATGCTCTCTTCAAATATGAACACAAAAACAAAGATAAAACATGATCAAAATGTTTTTTTACCTTCTACGTAAAAAATTTAAAAAAGGTGAGACTATGTATAACCTTCCCTAGTAACCTGGTTTCGAAGGTCACCCCTAAACGAGGTATTGTCGTCACATAATTGGCTCAAATGTTTAGAATTGTCCACGCGGTTGACGGGTCAGTGCGATGGCTGCGCTGATAAAATGGTGATCGTGACTGGGGTAATTGAGAAGTGGTGTAGTCAGTTCGAGGAGGTCGGTTCTGGAGAGAAGGAGGGAGTGAGAGGGAGGGAGAGAGAGGGAGGGAGAGAGAGGGAGGGAGAGAGAGAGAGAGAGAGCGAGAGAGCGAGAGAGAGAGAGCGAGAGAGCGAGAGAGAGAGAGAGGGGGGGGTCTCTTTACTACAGTCACATGCATGGATGGTATCCGAGAGTTACGTCCTGGAGTCTACCTACCAAAGTTGACAACTCTAAAAGTTTGCTGATCCTGTGCATGTGTAGTACATCTCTCATCGATATGGTGTTCACTACAGTCACATGCATGGATGGTATCCTAGAGATACGTCCTGGAGTCTACCTACCAAAGTTGACAACTCTAAAAGTTTGCTGATCCTGTGCATGTGTAGTACATCTCTCATCGATATGGTGTTCACTACAGTCACATGCATGGATGGTATCCGAGAATGACGTCCTGGAGTCTACCTACCAAAGTTGACAACTCTAAAAGTTTGCTGATCCTGTGCATGTGTAGTACATCTCTCATCGATATGGTGTTCACTACAGTCACATGCATGGATGGTATCCGAGAATGACGTCCTGGAGTCTACCTACCAAAGTTGACAACTCTAAAAGTTTGCTGATCCTGTGCATGTGTAGTACATCTCTCATCGATATGGTGTTCACTACAGTCACATGCATGGATGGTATCCTAGAGTTACGTCCTGGAGTCTACCTACCAAAGTTGACAACTCTAAAAGTTTGCTGATCCTGTGCATGTGTAGTACATCTCTCATCGATATGGTGTTCACTACAGTCACATGCATGGATGGTATCCGAGAATGACGTCCTGGAGTCTACCTACCAAAGTTGACAACTCTAAAAGTTTGCTGATCCTGTGCATGTGTAGTACATCTCTCATCGATATGGTGTTCACTACAGTCACATGCATGGATGGTATCCGAGAATGACGTCCTGGAGTCTACCTACCAAAGTTGACAACTCTAAAAGTTTGCTGATCCTGTGCATGTGTAGTACATCTCTCATCGATATAGTGTTCACTACAGTCACATGCATGGATGGTATCCGAGAGTTACGTCCTGGAGTCTACCTACCAAAGTTGACAACTCTAAAAGTTTGCTGATCCTGTGCATGTGTAGTACATCTCTCATCGATATGGTGTTCACTACAGTCACATGCATGGATGGTATCCGAGAATGACGTCCTGGAGTCTACCTACCAAAGTTGACAACTCTAAAAGTTTGCTGATCCTGTGCATGTGTAGTACATCTCTCATCGATATAGTGTTCACTACAGTCACATGCATGGATGGTATCCGAGAGTTACGTCCTGGAGTCTACCTACCAAAGTTGACAACTCTAAAAGTTTGCTGATCCTGTGCATGTGTAGTACATCTCTCATCGATATGGTGTTCACTACAGTCACATGCATGGATGGTATCCGAGAATGACGTCCTGGAGTCTACCTACCAAAGTTGACAACTCTAAAAGTTTGCTGATCCTGTGCATGTGTAGTACATCTCTCATCGATATAGTGTTCACTACAGTCACATGCATGGATGGTATCCGAGAGTTACGTCCTGGAGTCTACCTACCAAAGTTGACAACTCCAAAAGTTTGCTGATCCTGTGCATGTGTAGTACATCTCTCATCGATATGGTGTTCACTACAGTCACATGCATGGATGGTATCCGAGAATGACGTCCTGGAGTCTACCTACCAAAGTTGACAACTCTAAAAGTTTGCTGATCCTGTGCATGTGTAGTACATCTCTCATCGATATGGTGTAGACAAAAAAAAACCAACAAAGGTAACCGTCGAGATTCTGTTTTCATCACGGATTTACATTGTATACTTCATCGGGATGATCGTTTAATTTGCAGTTGCTGATGCGCAGTTCAATTTTAATGTTTCTTCTGTTTTGAAATATTGTCATATCTGGCAGAACAATCCGGTCAATAATATGTTTTAAAGTCTGAAAGTCAGAACAGGATCAAACAATTTAAAATTTAGCATTATTTATGATGAAAAAATACTTGTTTTTGCCATCGACATCATTTTGTTGTCTTTCATTGAAGAAAACCGAAATGTCTACCATCACAATTATTAGGCATATTGTCGTATACTAGAGTAGGTTATTCATAAACAATTTATAATAGTGATATTAGTACACAAATGTGCGTTGTTTAAGGTTAAACAAAGTATATCGGATAGTATACTTTATGCTATATAGTTAACAACTGCACAACATGGTTCAGGTTCTGTTCTGTTATAGGAGACAAACTAACCTTCTAGTGAACCATTACCGTGTAGATAACGGGCTCGAAGAAGGGACTGATTCTGATTTGGAATCATTAGGTTGAGTGGATTACTCGAGGCAGTAGAGTGTCCGGTAGATGTGGTTAGTGCCGCGTCCTGCTTATCGATATACGTTTAACGGCATCAGTTGTTATAGGAGACAAACTAACCTTCTAGTGAACCATTACTGTGTAGATAACGGGCTCGAAGAAGGGACTGATTCTGATTTGGAATCATTAGGTTGAGTGGATTACTCGAGGCAGTAGAGTGTCCGGTAGATGTGGTTAGTGCCGCGTCCTGCTTATCGATATACGTTTAACGGCATCAGTTGTTATAGGAGACAAACTAACCTTCTAGTGAACCATTACTGTGTAGATAACGGGCTCGAAGAAGGGACTGATTCTGATTTGGAATCATTAGGTTGAGTGGATTACTCGAGGCAGTAGAGTGTCCGGTAGATGTGGTTAGTGCCGCGTCCTGCTTATCGATATACGTTTAACGGCATCAGTTGTTATAGGAGACAAACTAACCTTCTAGTGAACCATTACCGTGTAGATAACGGGCTCGAAGAAGGGACTGATTCTGATTTGGAATCATTAGGTTGAGTGGATTACTCGAGGCAGTAGAGTGTCCGGTAGATGTGGTTAGTGCCGCGTCCTGCTTATCGATATACGTTTAACGGCATCAGTTGTGATTTTCTCACTACTTACAGTTTACCAGGGAAACTAATTCTCAACTCCTTGCACTATCATTCAATTAAAATTTACCCTAAATATACTCTTCATGTTACTGTAAAGTTGCTGTACCAATGTTTCATTGCTTACTAGGCGGTAAGACGTTTCTAAACATACCTTCAGTCAGTTGTGTAGGCTATAACCGCCCGAAACGTTCAAATTGTCTGCATTGATATTGTTTACGTCATTAAATTTTTCATGCCAAATTATCGCTTGTATCCATGACGTATTGACCATTATTGTTGTTCAAATTAACTATTGGTGGTTTCATAGATTTGATGTGGATTTTTCTAATTAATTTTGGTTGCCATTTAATTGTGTTAGTAATTGTTCTTTAAGATCTGCTGTAGTATGCTTAGTATGCTCCCTCGAAGTTGTAGGATAATATTTTTAATAATTAGATTTTTACATACAAAATTTTGTAGCTTGTGTACAAAAGCTTTAGGAATGCGATTTTAGAGATTTAAATTCTAATAAACCGTCTCTAAGTAATTTATGGATTAATAATTATCATTTGTTTTCATACCCATATTTTATTTGATTTAAAATTGTTATAAAATAATGACTGTCGAGGCTATCTAGAACGGTTTTCTACCTGCATCAGTGGACAGCGACAGTTGGAAAGTCTGTGTTAGCCGCATGCTGAGCTGAGAGTTGCGTGTCGCGTAGTATCAGATGGGCCTGATGGAAAACCTTACCCCAGGTAAAGCTCATTAAAATTTTCTTAATGTCAATTTGTTTACATGCGGACTTAATGAGAACATAGTGTCACGATCCTATCGTTGCTCCTATCCTCGCTCCGCTCTTTGCTCCAATTAAACACGCCTGTTGCTCAGTCTCCCACTCCTTCTCTTCCACTCGGTTTAGTAGCTTACTTCAGCAGCAAAATTGGGACTTTAGCAGCCTAACTCATAAAGGGCTGTATACATTTAAATCATCTACTTTTATTACAGTCCACAAACTTTAACACGTGGGTTTTTCATTTGGCTCTATTCTAACATCCTATAGTTATATTTAGCGTGACAATCTGCACACTTATGATTTGTATTTAATTTTGTTTTCTTAGAAAACGGAGTGGTGTGGCACATCAACGTAAAAACTTTGAAAATAAGAATGATGTATCCATTCTTGGACCTAAATATCCACAACTGATAGTTTGTAATAAAAGGAATTCCTCAGCCCCCATGCCATCCTATCGTAGACGTGATTATCTAGCAAGAGTACATTGGATACGTTATCCAGTTTATCCCAGTTTAATATTCAGCGAGAGTATCATTATTTGGATGACGGGAATTTGAAAGTCAGAAATGTTCACAGCACAAATTCTCATGTACATGATTGATCCCGCCACACTGTAACAACATGCCATGGTCTCTCACAGAGGTGTCGACTGAAACCTTCGTCTGGACAAGATTACTATCGTGTATTTAATGTACGAGTCACTTGAGGACCACCAGTCAGAAATTTTCACAACACAAATCATCGAACTCGATGTTTCCTGTATATATATTAAGCTTCGTATCTATAATAATTTTGTTTTTGAGATATCGTGCAGAAAGAAGACAGAAATACAGAATGAAACGTTTCCAGCCCCTCGAGTGATAGACTTCGCTAACGCTCAGCCAATTACCATGAACGCTTTGGCTCCACTTTGTTGTGTAGTACTTACTTACAAGCAATGAATTAAATCACAAGATAACTCCAACACTGTCGTAAATAGCAGCCAGTAAAGCTGCCAAGGAATCCGTTAATCTTTTGAAAGATTGCTAATCTTAAAGTCGAGCAGTGTTTAATCCTAGGTGTAAAGATTCGCAACTCATGCATGAGTCATGAGCATGTAGTTAGTGCACACGTACCCTGCAGCTAGTGCAGTAAGTGCTCCGATAAGACGAGTCCCGAGGCGCCCCCCCCCATCGGCGCGACTCGTAAAAATAATGAATTCAATCAACCAAGCCTCGTAGAAAGAGGATTATTCAATTCCACACCCTGCTATGTTCCCACTCCGGCTGATTTTGTTTCCACTCTGTCACATTTGTCTCTCGCCGAGTGCTTTTTAAAACACGGTTTATTTACTCAAGCAGTTTACGGCACTTTCGGGTGTATGACATTCGATCTTGAGCAATTCCTGAGCATCACAAACACTACAGGTTTGGTTGTACGTATATCTAAACCATCGTAATAAATGCATAAGAAAAAGTTGAAAAGTAAAAAGTGGACACTGAAATATTATAATTATGGCGTTGCTAGTGTATTTCTATTGAAGAACCCAGATACTTTTGAACAATGGTACACATATTAATTAATGGCAGTATTTTAAATTAAAATTGTGATTTAACAAATCTGTACAAGCTTTTAATTTATTATATAAATAAGAATAATGTTTGTCCTACAAACGTCAATTTCAATCATAGCCACAAAAAATCAATGATATCAAAATATAGGTCTCATATTTTTTTTGAAGTGATGGTTATTTTTCTTACATTTTTGTAGTTACCTCAGTTTAGTTTGAGAGACTGATTTGGTGAACAGTATGGCGGTAGCTGTAATATTGCAGTACGTGTCATCACTTGCCAGATTCTCCCTCTGCTCCTCTTTGGTAACTTTTGTAACTCGTTCTCTGGTTTAGAACATCGTTTTGTACACGTATCGATGTCTCACTAAATAATCTGTAGGAATAAAGCTATTCAATTTCTACTTTTCCCTTATGCAACAGGAGAAATATTCAGGTGATAGTAACACCAAAGTTGCAATCCGTATTTATTTTACTGATGAAAGTTGTTTAGTTTTTTCTAACTGTGGAAAAAACATGTTAATGGATCTATTTCTAGTTTATTTGCTAGCTGTTAAAAAATATAAATGCCAAGATCGTAGCTAATTGTAGGATTTTGACAATGAGCTGAATGTCGGAGAATACACTTAATACGACCGGAATCACGTGACAGACACAAAGAATAAAGAAATGCCAAACCGGTCGAGTTGACATAGAAACCTCTCTCTGCTCGGCCAGGTTCAACTGGTAAGGTTCAATATGTTTTGTTTATCTACTTAGTGGTTTAATGATTTCCGCTGTTTAAGTGTGAAACAAGCATTAAACAGTTCGCTTTCAATGCAGCCTGCACTAAGAGATCTCACGTCGCAGTAACAAGTGTCTCTTCTCAATTATCTCGGAGGGAAGAGAAAGTGAGCAGGGTATCGCGTCGCGACGAATATTTCCGCTCGCCTTGTTTATCTCATTAACGAGTCCGTGATCTTAACAAGCGTCGTAATTTGTTTCCGGGATTGTTTTCCAGAAAGGAGGGCCTCTTGAAAATTAATTAACTCAATAAATATGCAGAAATAAACGGCCCTTTGAGGGCCGGGCGAGTCAAAGAAATCCGGCTGATGGAAGTCGGATGAGTCGTATTTTTGGTTATCGTAAAAAGAGGGGAGATGTTTGGCAAAGAGCTCTGAGCCCGGTTTCGCTCTGAACTTCGCTTACAATCTGCGGCCGCGATAAGCCGCCAGCACTCTGCGATATCTCTTAGAGGGTTTACCCGGTTAAAAGCCATCTGTGTTTGTCTAGTCGCAGATTTAGTCTTTTATTGGCAACGGCTAAACTCGATGGTAAGTGGTGGAACCAATAAACTTGTACCGTACTGGTAATATTCTGTATGATATCAACATTTCTACCTAAAATACATACATATGAGCTGGACCGCCGGTAAGTGGTGGAACCAATAAACTTGTACCGTACTGATAATATTCTGTATGATATCAACATTTCTACCTAAAATACATACATATGACCTGGACCGCCGGTAAGTGGTGGAACCAATAAACTTGTACCGTACTGATAATATTCTGTATGATATCAACATTTCTACCTAAAATACATACATATGACCTGGACCGCCGGTAAATGGTGGAACCAATAAACTTGTACCGTACTGATAATATTCTGTATGATATCAACATTTCTACCTAAAATACATACATATGACCTGGACCGCCGGTAAGTGGTGGAACCAATAAACTTGTACCGTACTGATAATATTCTGTATGATATCAACATTTCTACCTAAAATACATACATATGACCTGGACCGCCGGTAAGTGGTGGAACCAATAAACTTGTACCGTACTGATAATATTCTGTATGATATCAACATTTCTACCTAAAATACATACATATGACCTGGACCGCCGGTAAGTGGTGGAACCAATAAACTTGTACCGTACTGATAATATTCTGTATGATATCAACATTTCTACCTAAAATACATACATATGACCTGGACCGCCGGTAAGTGGTGGAACCAATAAACTTGTACCGTACTGATAATATTCTGTATGATATCAACATTTCTACCTAAAATACATACATATGAGCTGGACCGCCGGTAAGTGGTGGAACCAATAAACTTGTACCGTACTGATAATATTCTGTATGATATCAACATTTCTACCTAAAATACATACATATGAGCTGGACCGCCGGTAAGTGGTGGAACCAATAAACTTGTACCGTACTGATAATATTCTGTATGATATCAACATTTCTACCTAAAATACATACATATGAGCTGGACCGCCGGTAAGTGGTGGAACCAATAAACTTGTACCGTACTGATAATATTCTGTATGATATCAACATTTCTACCTAAAATACATACATATGAGCTGAGTTGCATAAATATAAAAACTACAGTATTTATATTCTATTAGTTTCAGATTTATTTTAATAGTCTTCTTAATACCGTTAAATTAATTTATTTACTTTATGCGTTGATGCTGCTGCAAATTCTTTTATATTCATTGATAAAGATTTTTACTTTATCCCATTATCAAGGTTTATTATTGGTGCATACGAGTTATATTTAAAATTGTTGATACGTGAATAACTATTTCTTTTTAATACAGTTAAAAAATAAAAACTAATGATTACATTTCACAACACTTACACACTTCGATGTCTTCATATAAACTAATATATTTGAGGAAATATTAATAAATTAATATTAAATTTAATATTTCATAAAATTATGAAAAAAGGCTTCGTCCAGTGAGTTTGCGGAGACACATGGCACTGGGTTGTCTTCTGAATGTCAACTTGCGCGCGTATTAATACTCGTATCTGTAGTCATAGGGTGAGAAGCAATGACCCACCACAATTGATACTAAGTGGAAACCATTAATCCAAGAATATTACAGGTCGTACAAGAGGAACAGTAAATTACCACAGGGCGCTTTGGCAGCTAGAAGTCGCATATTCTTACATTTAAATTTGGTAGCAAATATGCCAACTACTGTTTATATCACAAAACAACAAACTTGAGAGTGCCTTTCTATTAGGTTCCAGGGAATAATGGAGACAAAACTATCTTAAGTTGATTAAGATAACTAGGATTTAAATACCCCTAATTTTTATTGTTAGTCTTTATAGTATTTTCTCTGCAAACTTTATTTATATATAGTAACTAAAGTAATTAACTCAAGTATTTTCTAAGATAAACTAAACCTCATTGGCAAAGACAACAGAGCCAAATTCAACTGCAATATCAACATTTTTAAGTCTTCCAATTTACATTGTTTCTACATTAACGTTTTTATGTCATAGAGAGCTTTAAAGTCGTATGGCGCTCGTTCTGCGCTTCCGTACATTTCTTTTACGGAAACATAGTGAAGCGTTCGTTAGACGTACGCGCGAGATTGATGAAAATAGGTGAAAACACATGCAAGATTAATACATTTTAATATTTGAGCTGGCACAGTTTCCGTGATATCGTGAAGTTAGACGAACAGATATGGATTCACACACGAGTTTCTCATTATCTAGGCAATATCTTAGCTTTCGCTTAAGTCATTGCTAAAATTCTGGATATTTATGTTTGTAAGTAGTACCTTAGGCACAATATACTATATCTCGTACTTAAAGATCTCCGAATAGAGTTAGAAGACTTCTACCGAGTTAACTTTGTATAGTAAAGGTTAAATTTTTCGGTTATTACCTCTCCAACTCCTCTCCCCTCTCAACCGCCACCGACATTGTGGCGATCGCAACTGTCGTCACGTCGTAGACCGGAAGCGACAATCACAATTATTGAGGACTTTGACCCTTGACTCACGGCTCGCCTTTCTTATAGTGCCATTGGCCGTGTTTTCAGATTTGATAATGTGACGTTTACTACTTAAATCGAACGTTTTGAATTATAGTATTCAGATTTACTACATATGATGAAACTAATATACGGCAATAAATTTGTTCTTCTAAAAATTTAAATATCTGTAAATGTTTGGTCACAAAATTGAGTTTTGAAATTTTATACTCAAAATCTTGTAATTTGTGTGTTTAGGCTGTAAGTAAAAAGTAGATTGTGTGTACACATTTTGGGGTGTTATTATAAGGTGATTGGTGTTATTTGGTTCAGATTTCTCAATTGTTTGTTACAAAATTAGAAACGTGAGTTTCCTGTGTGCTATATACAATATCATTAGTAATATCGATTACTATACTATTTGGATTGTTCATGGCAAGAAATAACAATTCCGAACAATTGTTGCACAGGTGAGCAAATTTTTGCAAGTCGCGGTGCACAGGTGACTGAATGTTTGTTAGTCGCGGTGCAGAGGTGAGCGAATGTATGCAAGTCGCGGTGCACAGGTGAGCGAATGATTGCAAGTCGCGGTGCACAGGTGACTGAATGTTTGTTAGTCGTGGTGCAGAGGTGAGCGAATGTTTGCTAGTCACGGTGTACAGGTCAGCAAATGTTTGCTAGTCGTGGTGCAAATCAATCAAATCAAATCACATTTTATTGCATTTTTACAATTTTACATTGCATTGCAAATGTCAGTAAATCATTTTGTAAATAGTTTCACACATGCCAAAGTTAAAGCATTCACACATGCATCCAAACCTACACTTCCACAAATTCACCCAAGCACACTCTCACTGACTCTAGATCCTATGCCTCTCATAAATCCCAGCGGCTCATCATGAATTCATCGACAGAGTAGAACGCTCTAGACACCAATAGGCGTTTTATACGAGTTTTGAATTGGTTTTTATTGTTGGAGTTCTTTATACTTTCCGGGAGCTTAATCCTGATTAATCCGACACCAACTTGTTGTGGCAGATGCTGCGTAAGCACAGCTGAGCAAATGTTTGCTAGTCACGGTGTACAGGTGAGCAAATGTTTGCTAGTCGTGGTGCACAGCTGAGCAAATGTTTGCTAGTCATGGTATACGGGTGAGCAAATGTTTGCTAGTCGTGGTGCACAGCTGAGCGAATGTTTGCTAGTCGCGGTGCACAGGTGACCGATTGTTTGCTAGTCGCGGTGCACAGGTGAGCGAATGTTTGCTAGTCACGGTGCACAGGTGAGCGAATGTTTGCTAGTCGCGGTGCACAGGTGAGCGAATGTTTGCTAGTCACGGTGCAGCCCGGGTCTGGCTAGGATGAACGCGGTCACGTTCCGAAACGGAAGTAGCAATCTCAATCTCAATTTCGCGTACTCTGACCTCTGATTGGCTCCCCTTATCATTACTCGGTTTTCGCCGCGTGAATGAAAAACCGCTTGTCATTTGGTAGGTGGAAAAACGAGTTGTCATTTGTTGCGGCAGCGTCATCATTCAGCGATTAGGCCGGGCGAGCTGTACTACGGCAGTGTCGTAGCTAGTGTGGTGCGGGGCCCTGGCCGTCTGATGGAAGTCTGGAGAAACTTCTGGAGATTTCTGTCATAGCCTTAAAAATAGGTTTGTGTACACGAGAAGATATACCTTCCCACCTCCACACATAGAGGTTCTAAGGCCAAAAAGCAAGATCCTGTAAGTAAACTGTAAGTGTCAAAGAAGTTTTTACTGTGGGTCACAAGCTGCGTCTTTCGTAGGGATTATTTTGTAAAACATCACAAGTGGTATCGGTGGCATTATTAATAACAGATGTAGATAGAAATGATATCACAAGATTCACCGGAATAATGTAGTCACTGTCGTAATATATGGCATCTCACTGGATGTATCTCACAAGTTATCTCCTCGGGAAATGAGTCAAATTGTGGGTGACAAAGAATTCCGGGAGATAAGTGAAAAACTCGGGAATGTTTAAGTAAAAGCACCGTACAAACAAGCCACTAAAGCGGAGTATTGTGTAGACTGAGCGGTGGCTGTGGCCACTTACATGATGACACGGGTCTGGTTATAAAGAAGAGAGAAAAATGTTCATTTGTAGAATGTAATGCTTGTTATAAAGAGTCTGCAGAAGTGTCTGGGGTACAGAAAAACGACAATGCACGGTCGGTATAAAGACGATGTACTTAATATTTCAGTGTACGTGGAAGTGATATGAGGTGAAAAGCCAAATGCTGGGCTAAGACATAACCTCCAAGTCAAAACAACAGAGTTGAGAATGGTTCGTTAGAAAGAGTCTTTAAAGGCTCCGACATAGGGGTATCGCTATCAAGGGTGCAAAATGCTGAACACTCAAATTCTTGGCTTTGTAATAAAAGCAATTAATGTAAGACAAGCTGTCAACGACATCATCATCTGCTGCAGGAAAGTGTTTTGATTAGCCTAGTTCTTTCAGAATACATTGCCTTAGTAGTTTTAATGGAAGCGAATGTTTTTAACGCATTAAAAGGTGCATAATGTGGTCGATAACCATTTATATTCATCGTTATACATACAATATATTCTATTCTATTCTATTTGTATTTTGGGTAGTTATGCGAACGTAACTACATGGTTAATGTTGCAGTATTAACCATAGAGTAGCATTGTAAATCACTTAAGCAGGTCCATTGTACTTATTAGGTTGAAATGCCGCAACTGCCCATATTTACCCGCCGCGCCTCTCCGAATCCAGACGAATGTCTATATAACAGACGAGACACCCCAGTCACCAGTACAGTCCACTACTCCCAATAAACACCGCCGTCGCCAACCCTTTCAGACCTGCTACATTTCTTATGCAAGCCTTTTCTCCCCTTCCTCTTTCATTCCATCGCTATTGTTCTTTTCTTACAATGTCTCAGTTAGATATATATACTTCCTTCCTCAGATGTCAAAGGTTTTTGTTATATAACCCCGAAGAAATGGCTATACAGACTCTATATATTCTTTCTTGAGTTACTAAGTTATTTTTATCCCAGTAATATAACATTGTGAGTAATTCTTTAGTTTCTGTCCATGAACATACACTTGAATTGAAGTTTAGCTTATTTCTGCATAATTGTGTTATGTTTTACAGAATATTGTTATAAATATGCTAATAAAATATTTTGTTTGTTTCAGGTAAGTGCCTGATAATATTATGGTGAGCTATTCTGTAAATAGACTTATATTGTTTTACTTTTCTTATCATATGTCAACTTAATTCACTTTATCACCTCGAAGAATCAGGAATCATAAAAATTCTTTTAGTTAGTGTATGATTTACTCTAGGATTTACATAAACGTGTACTGTACATCTTAACTAATTATTTCTTGCAACATGAGGTTATTGCATGTTTAAATTGATGTTTTAAATGCACGTGAATGAAGGTTAAGATCTTCAGTTTTACGTGGAATCCGAACCGTAAGCCTTGATAGACTGCTGAAACACAGTTTATAGTGCTATACTCTATCGCTATATAGCCCAAAAGTGATGTTGTCCTTGCTATTTGTTTTTTTTTCTATTTAATTAACACTGGATCTACTCCAGGCATACGAGGAGTACTTGCTTCCTCTACTGTTTTAAGACCTAAGAATACATCTTGCCAATTATCAAAGACACACAAATAAAATTTGCTCCGGTAAAATAAACAAATATAAAAAAAAACACATACATTGTTCTACGGGAAATAGTACAGGAGGTTTTAAGTAATCGATATTAAATTTCAACGGAGTTCCTATTAAAGAGGAGCAGATGTATTGGCCCATTCCCAGCTAAAGGGGGAGCCAGTCAATCAAGAAAGATCGATGGTGGTTTTGACGTACATAATTGATCAAGGGGACCCCAGTTATTGGGAGAGGAAAGGAAACAGTAACCGAATCTGTTGTAACGGTAGCCTGGGGCCCGTGTTTGTTGATGGGCTTATGACTATTAAATGGTTCACGAGGGGATATTTTGGTTGCACCTGCAGCATTTAGTTTCAGCTTTTATCATTTTACTGTCGTCCTTTATGTATAGCCGTTTCCCTCTAAGCGCCTTTTCGGAAATTCAAATGCTCAAGACGGCAGTTTGAGCGTTTTTGAATTGAAATATATTTTTAAACCAATGAGAATTTAATATTTTTTTCTGATTGCAAGACCATAGTTTGTATTATTTCAATCTGCGTGTCTGGAATCTGCGTTTTATTCAATTTGCAACCTAATTAACAATATTTGCATTTGAGTACTAGAACGCGTAACTTAAAAGACAAAATGTGAAGTTATCAATATCAGCTATCTCTAAATACAAATATGTTTTTATGAAAACCAAAAACTATAGGTACCAGCCATCCTCACAAACGAAGAAATCCACCACAGCCACTGGATAGCTACTACCTTCAAACTCCACTGGATAGCTACTACCTTCAAACTCCACTGGATAGCTACTGCCTTCACAATCCACTGAATAGCTACAGCCTTCAAATTCACTGGATAGCTACTGCCTTCAAATTCCACTGGATAGCTACTACCTTCAAACTCCATTGGGTAGCTATTGCCTTCACATTCCACTGGGTAGCTACTGCCTTCAAATTCCACTGGATAGCTACTACCTTAAAACTCCACTGGATAGCTACTGCCTTCAAATTCCACTGGATAGCTACTACCTTCAAACTCCACTGGATAGCTACTGCCTTCACATTCCACTGGGTAGCTACTGCCTTCAAATTCCACTGGATAGCTACTACCTTCAAACTCCACTGGATGGCTACTGCCTTCACATTCCACTGGATAGCTACTACCTTCAAATCGAGTTACTGCTCGCGGATTACACAGCCGCACACTAATCCGAGTCTCGTCCACTGATTTCTCTGATTGCAGGAGAGAGAATTGTTGTTTGTTAGCTGTCAGTCTGTCTGTATGTCCGTCTATAGGCTCCTCCCCGCTACAGTTTGTTTTATTCTTTGTACTGCGGTAATAGACAACCCGCCTGCCAGGGAGAGTTAGTGCTCACGGAGTACACTGCCGCACTCTAATCCGAGTCTCGTCCATTGATTTCTGTGATTGCAGGAGAGAGAATTGTTGTTTGTTAGCTGTCAGTCTGCCTGTCTGTCCGTCTATAGGCTCCTCTCCGCTACAGTTTGTTTTATTCTGTGTTCTGCGGTAATAGACAACCCGCCTGCCAGGGAGAGTTAGTGCTCGCGGAGTACACAGCCGTACTGTAATCCGAGTCTCGTCCACTGATTTCTCTGATTGCAGGGAGAGGGAATTGTTGTTTGTTAGCTGTCAGTCTGCCTGTCTGTCCGTCTATAGGCTCCTCTCCGCTACAGTTTGTTTTATTCTGTGTTCTGCGGTAATAGACAACCCGCCTGCCAGGGAGAGTTAGTGCTCGCGGAGTACACAGCCGTACTGTAATCCGAGTCTCGTCCACTGATTTCTCTGATTGCAGGAGAGGGAATTGTTGTTTGTTAGCTGTCAGTCTGCCTGTCTGTCCGTCTATAGGCTCCTCTCCGCTACAGTTTGTTTTATTCTGTGTTCTGCGGTAATAGACAACCCGCCTGCCAGGGAGAGTTAGTGCTCGCGGAGTACACTGCCGTACTCTAATCCGAGTCTCGTCCATTGATTTCTCTGATTGCAGGAGAGGGAATTGTTGTTTGTTAGCTGTCAGTCTGCCTGTCTGTCCGTCTATAGGCTCCTCTCCGCTACAGTTTGTTTTATTCTTTGTTCTGCGGTAATAGACAACCCGCCTGCCAGGGAGAGTTAGTGCTCGCGGAGTACACAGCCGTACTGTAATCCGAGTCTCGTCCATTGATTTCTCTGATTGCAGGAGAGGGAATTGTTGTTTGTTAGCTGTCAGTCTGCCTGTCTGTCCGTCTATAGGCTCCTCTCCGCTACAGTTTGTTTTATTCTGTGTTCTGCGGTAATAGACAACCCGCCTGCCAGGGAGAGTTAGTGCTCGCGGAGTACACAGCCGTACTGTAATCCGAGTCTCGTCCACTGATTTCTCTGATTGCAGGAGAGGGAATTGTTGTTTGTTAGCTGTCAGTCTGCCTGTCTGTCCGTCTATAGGCTCCTCTCCGCTACAGTTTGTTTTATTCTGTGTTCTGCGGTAATAGACAACCCGCCTGCCAGGGAGAGTTAGTGCTCGCGGAGTACACAGCCGTACTGTAATCCGAGTCTCGTCCACTGATTTCTCTGATTGCAGGAGAGGGAATTGTTGTTTGTTAGCTGTCAGTCTGCCTGTCTGTCCGTCTATAGGCTCCTCTCCGCTACAGTTTGTTTTATTCTGTGTTCTGCGGTAATAGACAACCCGCCTGCCAGGGAGAGTTAGTGCTCGCGGAGTACACAGCCGTACTGTAATCCGAGTCTCGTCCACTGATTTCTCTGATTGCAGGAGAGGGAATTGTTGTTTGTTAGCTGTCAGTCTGCCTGTCTGTCCGTCTATAGGCTCCTCTCCGCTACAGTTTGTTTTATTCTTTGTTCTGCGGTAATAGACAACCCGCCTGCCAGGGAGAGTTAGTGCTCGCGGAGTACACAGCCGTACTGTAATCCGAGTCTCGTCCACTGATTTCTCTGATTGCAGGAGAGGGAATTGTTGTTTGTTAGCTGTCAGTCTGCCTGTCTGTCCGTCTATAGGCTCCTCTCCGCTACAGTTTGTTTTATTCTTTGTTCTGCGGTAATAGACAACCCGCCTGCCAGGGAGAGTTAGTGCTCGCGGAGTACACAGCCGTACTGTAATCCGAGTCTCGTCCACTGATTTCTCTGATTGCAGGAGAGGGAATTGTTGTTTGTTAGCTGTCAGTCTGCCTGTCTGTCCGTCTATAGGCTCCTCTCCGCTACAGTTTGTTTTATTCTTTGTTCTGCGGTAATAGACAACCCGCCTGCCAGGGAGAGTTAGTGCTCGCGGAGTACACAGCCGTACTGTAATCCGAGTCTCGTCCACTGATTTCTCTGATTGCAGGAGAGGGAATTGTTGTTTGTTAGCTGTCAGTCTGCCTGTCTGTCCGTCTATAGGCTCCTCTCCGCTACAGTTTGTTTTATTCTGTGTTCTGCGGTAATAGACAACCCGCCTGCCAGGGAGAGTTAGTGCTCGCGGAGTACACAGCCGTACTGTAATCCGAGTCTCGTCCACTGATTTCTCTGATTGCAGGAGAGGGAATTGTTGTTTGTTAGCTGTCAGTCTGCCTGTCTGTCCGTCTATAGGCTCCTCTCCGCTACAGTTTGTTTTATTCTTTGTTCTGCGGTAATAGACAACCCGCCTGCCAGGGAGAGTTAGTGCTCGCGGAGTACACAGCCGTACTGTAATCCGAGTCTCGTCCACTGATTTCTCTGATTGCAGGAGAGGGAATTGTTGTTTGTTAGCTGTCAGTCTGCCTGTCTGTCCGTCTATAGGCTCCTCTCCGCTACAGTTTGTTTTATTCTTTGTTCTGCGGTAATAGACAACCCGCCTGCCAGGGAGAGTTAGTGCTCGCGGAGTACACAGCCGTACTGTAATCCGAGTCTCGTCCACTGATTTCCCTGATTGCAGGAGAGGGAATTGTTGTTTGTTAGCTGTCAGTCTGCCTGTCTGTCCGTCTATAGGCTCCTCTCCGCTACAGTTTGTTTTATTCTTGTGTTCTGCGGTAATAGACAACCCGCCTGCCAGGGAGAGTTAGTGCTCGCGGAGTACACAGCCGTACTGTAATCCGAGTCTCGTCCACTGATTTCTCTGATTGCAGGAGAGGGAATTGTTGTTTGTTAGCTGTCAGTCTGCCTGTCTGTCCGTCTATAGGCTCCTCTCCGCTACAGTTTGTTTTATTCTGTGTTCTGCGGTAATAGACAACCCGCCTGCCAGGGAGAGTTAGTGCTCGCGGAGTACACAGCCGTACTGTAATCCGAGTCTCGTCCACTGATTTCCCTGATTGCAGGAGAGGGAATTGTTGTTTGTTAGCTGTCAGTCTGCCTGTCTGTCCGTCTATAGGCTCCTCTCCGCTACAGTTTGTTTTATTCTGTGTTCTGCGGTAATAGACAACCCGCCTGCCAGGGAGAGTTAGTGCTCGCGGAGTACACAGCCGTACTGTAATCCGAGTCTCGTCCACTGATTTCTCTGATTGCAGGAGAGGGAATTGTTGTTTGTTAGCTGTCAGTCTGCCTGTCTGTCCGTCTATAGGCTCCTCTCCGCTACAGTTTGTTTTATTCTGTGTTCTGCGGTAATAGACAACCCGCCTGCCAGGGAGAGTTAGTGCTCGCGGAGTACACTGCCGTACTGTAATCCGAGTCTCGTCCACTGATTTCTCTGATTGCAGGAGAGGGAATTGTTGTTTGTTAGCTGTCAGTCTGCCTGTCTGTCCGTCTATAGGCTCCTCTCCGCTACAGTTTGTTTTATTCTTTGTTCTGCGGTAATAGACAACCCGCCTGCCAGGGAGAGTTAGTGCTCGCGGAGTACACAGCCGTACTGTAATCCGAGTCTCGTCCACTGATTTCCCTGATTGCAGGAGAGGGAATTGTTGTTTGTTAGCTGTCAGTCTGCCTGTCTGTCCGTCTATAGGCTCCTCTCCGCTACAGTTTGTTTTATTCTTGTGTTCTGCGGTAATAGACAACCCGCCTGCCAGGGAAAGTTAGTGCTCGCGGAGTACACTGCCGCACTCTAATCCGAGTCTCTTCCATTGATTTCTGTGATTGCAGGAGAGAGAATTGTTGTTTGTTAGCTGTCAGTCTGCCTGTCTGTCCGTCTATAGGCTCCTCTCCGCTACAGTTTGTTTTATTCTTTGTTCTGCGGTAATAGACAACCCGCCTGCCAGGGAAAGTTAGTGCTCGCGGAGTACACTGCCGCACTCTAATCCGAGTCTCGTCCATTGATTTCTGTGATTGCAGGAGAGAGAATTGTTGTTTGTTAGCTGTCAGTCTGCCTGTCTGTCCGTCTATAGGCTCCTCTCCGCTACAGTTTGTTTTATTCTCTGTTCTGCGGTAATA
This sequence comes from Homalodisca vitripennis, assembly GCF_021130785.1. Lineage (NCBI taxonomy): Eukaryota > Metazoa > Arthropoda > Insecta > Hemiptera > Cicadellidae > Homalodisca > Homalodisca vitripennis. The sequence goes on from NC_060207.1 coordinate 249,146,704, forward strand.
GACAACCCGCCTGCCAGGGAGAGTTAGTGCTCGCGGAGTACACTGCCGCACTCTAATCCGAGTCTCGTCCACTGATTTCTCTGATTGCAGGAGTGGGAATTGTTGTTTGTTAGCTGTCAGTCTGCCTGTCTGTCCGTCTATAGGCTCCTCTCCGCTACAGTTTGTTTTATTCTGTGTACTGCGGTAAAGACCCTTTCATCGATAATTGTGATGGGGCAGTTTTAATTCATTCATGGTTGATTTCGTAGGGTGGGTTGACGGTTTATACACTTTGATAGGATTTTAATGGCATATTAATTGAATATATGTTAATTTGGTTAAGTATTATTGACGAGATTTTTTACTTTTTATGGATTGATCCATTTTATCCTTCCTTTTTTACCTTTTTTTGTAAAGTAGACTTACGCATTCTTTGAGAATCGAAGTAGTAATACAAAACTCACAATTTATTGTTTGTAAGGTTTTGACGTATCATTGGAAAAATGTTGGACCTTACATTACAAGTTATTATATATCTTATTCTTTACATTATCAAAACAATTGCCATGCTAGCCATTAAATGTTGTTAAAGAAAGAAGAAATATTAATTCGTAAAACTTAAAAAATATAAAATTATCCAAATATAGGTACTTGTATGTTACAAAGTGGCATAACGTCAGAAGCCATTCGCAGTTAAATGATACTACTAACGTCTATCGAATCTGGCGGTTCTAATGTGGTGAGCGCCCATGAAGTAGCTCCAAGTTCTATAAGAGCTGACTGGTAGTTTGTGAACAGAGTAGATTCAACTGCAGGTGTTAAAGGATGGAGAACTCACGGTTACAGATGAGGGTTGGAATACAGAGGAATAAGGTGTCAGATGCCCATGTTAACAAATAGTATAGGGATTAATAATAATAATGCTGATGGCTTTTAATATAGAAGTCACAGAGCTAAAATCTACTTTCACAAAGAACTAAATTACCGATCACAAATATTTAAGATTAAGAGAAATGAAAATGTATGGTCCTGCTCTACGTTGATGCATACATAATTGAGGTTAACAGATTTGAAACTGTATAGGAATCTTAAAGGTTTGGAGAACAATAGAACTTATAACTTCATACAACGAACCCGTTATTGAATATAATGAAGGAGTTGGAGTTGGAAACAAAAGGATTTTTAGGAGTTGAAAACAGAGTCAATTAAAAGTCCTAGCCTTTATTCTTGTCCCATACATAAATAAACCCTAAATATGAAAAAACGCAAAAATATCTCGTTTTTACATGTAATTTATTCAGTTCAAAGCTTCGGTTGGTAATTTTAGGTCAGTCGCAAAAAACAGGTACATATTAAGTCTGGACACCTGCATATGAATCCACTTGTAGACAGAAGAGATTTATTGGATTTAGAAAAACAATTCTCAGACTGGGAAACAAATCTGATGGGTTAAGATTAAGATGAAGTTCCGACGCTTAGAATAGGGTTCATACTAATCGATTGTTTATCGCGATAAATGCAAACGAATGAACTGCATGCGTTATTCCAGGTAAATGAGTTATCAAGTCGATATGGTCGGTTACTTCTCATCGGTTTTACAGTCTGAAATGCTTGAAATTATTTCGATGTTTAGATGATTAAATTTCTCGAAACAAATCAAATTAAACCTTATTTGAGTGGGCTATGTTTTTCCGAAGGCATGTAAAGGATTTGATACATCTGAGTGAAGGCGAATGAAAATTCCACCCCATTCCACTCCTGAAGGCTGGAAGGCAATAAATGACAAAATTGCCGGACATCTCATATTATATATGTACGAGTATTACCTTAAATATATCTGCCATGTGAAAGTACGAAGATTGATTTCACTCTCAATGATGGATTTCACAATTTGAGAGGTGAGAGGTCCCTCATGTAACTGGTGGAGCACGTGACTCGATCTCACGCGCGACCTAGTGGACTGTTTGAGAATCTCGGTGACTCACCCTGATCTCTGTCTAATGGGATTTTAACCTCCACCGCCCTTCCCGCCGCTCCAGTTCTGATTGATAGTAAACAACGTCTATATTTCCATACGGTGCTGACTCAGCCTGTTGTAAACAGCCTGTAGCCAGCGGAGTGGAGTGAGGTAATTCAGTTTTAATTTGCTCGGGAATGGCCTTGTTTACTTAGAATTCATGGACCCCTGTATGCACGGATAAGCCGGTGTTAACCAGCCGGCCCTAACCCTTCCTGATCCTTTTTATTGGTTGTTCTTTAGTTCGATCGGATCCACAAGCTCAGCATACCGCTCGTGTATTGTTTTGTATTTATCCGTACTATCCCCACGATGATTTACCCTTTAGAGCGATTGATCTGTTCGTGTTTGTTTCGTAATAGAGGGATACTGTTTGCCTGTAAATGTTATTAGTAGAACTTTCCTTTATGCTGATGACACAACTTTCTTGAATGTTTCAAATGATATTGTAGAGCTGAATGATTTGGTGAGGAGCTCTTCAGAAGAGGTAGGTGTGTGGCTTCGAGCCAATGGTTATCTCTTAAATAAAAGTAAAACTGAAAATGTAATATTTAGCTTAAGGCCATACAATCAGGAACTTGTAGAGTTGGACACTGTTAATAATGTTAAGTTTCTTGGTATTTTTATTGATCACCAGCTGACCTGGGGAACACATATAGACCACATTAAAACTAGACTGTCTAGAGTTGTACTTCTATTGAGACGTCTGAAACATTGTGTAACGACAGATTATATTAGGATGGCATATTTCGCTTTCTTTCAGTCAATAATGAAATACTGTTTGCTTGTATGGGGTAACTCTCCAAGGATTGTTGAGATTTTGAAATTGCAGAAGAGGGTGATTAGAATAATTAATGGCTCAGCCCCATTAGATCATTGCAAGCCTATATTCATTAGTTTAAAAATTAACACTGTTGTCAATCTTTACATTTTTGAACTTGCTGCTTACTCCTTAAAAAAATTACCAGAAATGATACTTAATGAAGACCTACATCCATACAATACACGTAATAAAGATAATATTAGTTTTCAACAATGCCGATTAAGTAAAATGTTAAATAGCCATTCTGTCATGTGCAAAAAAGTCTATAATAAGTTAAGTTATTTTGTTAAATTGTATAGTTGTAAGGTTTTTCTTAAAAAACTTAATGACTGGCTGTTAGCAAATCCTTTTTTTTATAACATTGAGGAATTCCTAGAACACCCTGGCATAACTCTGTAATATATTGTCCGTTGATCAATACCTTTTTGCTTTGTTGACTCTTTAAATAGTTTATTTTTGTTCTTGTTCACTGTTTTTACTAATAGTCTTTATTTTTTTGTTAACTTGTTGAATTTTTGTGATGTTATCTATTTATATACTTATTTATTAATTAATTTATTATTATCAATTTTACATTGTTTTAAAAATTGTTACATTTATTACATTACATGCAATACATGCATTGTTACTATTTTATACCGCTAAGTTTTGTTTTTTTTTTTTTTTTACTGCTCTAGTATGACTAAGAACAATGTAACGTTCAACAATTCTGACATTGTCAATACATGTATATATGTCCATGACAATAAAGTATTATTATTATTTGTACTATATCCTAACATTGAATGTTTGCTATACTTAAAACTTACTTAATATTACGGTGTGAGTTAAAGTAAACCTTCTCATAATTACATTCTGAGACCAATTTTAGCATTTTATAATCATTATATATTTGTAAAATAATTGAAGCATGTTCCATTTCACGTTTTTAACTATTTTTACAATAGGCCTATAATTATCTTAAACACGTCATTATCTTAAACTCCCTTTCCTTATCGAGTCTGTCAAGTCTCCTGACAAAACACAGATGTTGTTCGTGTATAAACCCGTTATCTCGCTTTCCACACACGGCCGTGCTGAAGGGTGGTAGCCGATATATCGTGGGGTGAGGCGCTCAGGGGTGTCCCCCGGGTACGATCAGTTCGCCACGTCCGCGCTTTATCCTCCCGCCGGGAGTCGACCTTCTGAAAGGACATTCTTTCGGAGGGGATGAAGAGCGAAGAGTACAGTAATTGATCCTCCTCCTCTTTTGTCGTTCAAAGGGTGTGTTAAGTTTGACGCTGAGGTGTGATGCGGCCGGCGTTTTTAACGATTTAAGGCGTTTAACAGACAAAGATCTTATAAAAGTCAAGGCGTTTAGAGATTAACACTTAATCTCCAGCTTCTGTCTCATGTCATGTTACATGAGAATGTAGTGGAATGTCACCAATTACTTGTTGAGACAACTCAAACATTGAGAAGAAAGGAGAATCTTATGTCTGAATTAACTCTATAAAATTTATTCATTTTGGCACCAAATTGTTTAATTTCAGTCCTAGAAATTGTAAAACAAAACAAACATCTTAAGTTTCTCAAAGAAATAAATATTTTGCTTTTAATTCACGGAAGCATTAATTTTCTGACAAATATACCAATGTGTAATAAGTATTTTCTTCAAAGAATCATGAGTCGCATTAATAAAAATTTACTTATATGGGTGGAATAGTAAACACTGGAATAGTAAAAACTTTTTTGCACTGTAAAGGCTGCATAATGTTTGAAGGTTCCTAAGGTCATGAAAGATTTATGTGTAATTTTGGCAAAATCCTAACAAAACTTTGGATTCGGCTCAGTAAAACAGCAAATAAAGCAATTGAGCAAATAAAAAGGAAAATTCAAAAACTATTATTAAATATATTAGACATTAAATATATCAAGGTGTTAAATTACATTTCAAACTAATGTAAATTACATTTCAGTGCTATTGTTTAGTTTTTCTAGTATATGGTTTGATGAGTATAATGACTTTATTATAAGTAATGTTACTAATGTAATACCAATTTAAAATTATTATTGTTATACAAATTTAACATTTGAAAAATACAATTTGTTTAGAATTTTATGAGTTTATAAGTTTTAACAATATAATGCTTAATACTTAATACTGACATTGTTTTGTTCTACAATCACATCATTAATTAAATGTTTAACCTGTATAATTTTGGTTTATGTTTTATAAACTATAATCGAAACTATGATTATTTAAAATAATTTTTCAAAAAAATAAATACATAATACATGACATTGGTCATTTTACGAGTAATTATTGTTAAACAATACACAGAAATAGAACTAGCAATAAATGTTATTGGAACTGTTGTTGTAAAATACATGAACAACACAAAGTCACTATGATGAAGTGTTATTTTATTGTCCTGCGCTCGTATTGCTGTATCGACGTGACGTCGGGGCCATTACGTCTCTATAAATAATTGATAGAATCTCATCTCTCAGACAACTCTACAAACAACCTAGTATAGTTTTGCTGCCGGATAATGTCGACTGCCGTCTGACCTTTTTTATCTTGCATATTTTTTATTTTATTGCAGCTATGTGCAAGTTTATTATATAAATGCAGTCAAGTTGGTTTTAAATTGTAGTATATTAGAATTGTGACTGAAAATAAGCTTGGTTTCCTAAAGCAGCCAAATATATATTATTATTTACATTTCTCCACAATAAGACGAGTTTATGGTTACATTTTTGAGATTTGATAAAGATTTATACAAATTATTTCTCCCAATAGCAATACCAACGTGGTTAAGAACCATGCGTTCGTTCACCTAGTTGTAACAATGTTTGGAAACGAAATTTATTGTCTACTGAAAGGACATTGAAAGAAGTGTTTACGTTATACCTAGAACGTACTTTTACAATTTTATTTCTATTCGACTGGAAGCCCTCAGATATATATATTTAAAATAAATGCTGCAACACGATTGTTTAAATAGACAATATAGGCCGTCAGAGTTTACCTAGTCTTGGTTAGCGGTAAAACTTAGAGATAGTCATATTCTACAGTCATACGTAGTACGCTAGCCTTCGTTCAGGTTATATCAACGTTAGTGGAAATTATAAACTATATTTTTAACGTATTTGTATTGCATGAGGTATAAACTTTGCGCAGTACGTGTGTCTGATTTGTTATGGCTGATATCTTTCAATATTAAGCTGTGCACCAAATGTATGGAAAAGGAAATAAAATATAACATTCATGAAAATTTCAATGAAAAATAGGATTTAGTATCGTAACCTTTTGGTTTAGTTATAAATGGAAAACATTTCTAAAATTGCCGTTAGGATTAAAAAGTTGGTTGATTCTGCTAGAGCAGCCCGTACCGAAGTAGTGCGTTCACATCTGAAGTAGTGTTGTGATATCGCTGCTGATCAACTGCATGTTGAGACCGATGTGTAAGTTTTCATAAACGTATAACTAGCAACTGTGTTTGTCACGGGGTGTAAAGGATGGTGGGGGGGGGGGCAAAATGCAAAACACACCTTGGTTTGGTCTGCTCTAGGAGTGTGAGTTCCGCCAATCACAATTAAAGTATCAGTTTAATCACCTAGTGTTTAATTTTGCATTGTTACAAACTTGCTAGGAGTAATCATTCAGTTATATCGTTTACATTGTAACTATAAATATATTATACTTTAGATTGTAGAGGATTTCAGGATCGGCATATGATGAATGCGTTTCAAAATATAATTTGTATGATCGGTATGGAAATTTAGTTCCGATTTGGTAGAAATGGTCTTTCTTATTGATTGGAACATAATATTATATACACAGTTTAATTGATGAGGACAGAGATAAAACTATCAATGGGCATTGCTTGCGTCACTAAACCCCATTAGGAATTCTTTATCAATGCCATACCGTCCCCCAGATCCTGCCATACTGATCACGGACAGATTTCTGCAAATATTACCATCTGAAAACAATTGGTAAGCACTAATAAGTGAGGATGAATACTGTTAAATTTGAATATCTGCAAATATTACCATCTGAACTATGCAAAACAATTTGTAAGCACTAATGAGTGAGGATGAATACTGTTAAATTTGAATATCTGCAAATATTACCATCTGAACTATGCAAAACAATTGGTAAGCACTAATGAGTGAGGATGAATACTGTTAAATTTGAATATCTGCAAATATTACCATCTGAACTATGCAAAACAATTGGTAAGCACTAATGAGTGAGGATGAATACTGTTAAATTTGAATATCTGCAAATATGTTTCATGACACATTGTTACTGTTGGTGACCTAAAACCAATTAGAACCCCCGGGGAAAGTTGAATGCAATAAATAACACGGTACATATTGCACGGATAAAATACATTGACTAAACCGATTAAGGTTACGTGCAGTTCATTTTTTTGAAAGACAGTTTTATGGACTGATTGAAAAATTTAAAAACAATTTTATGATTAGCTAACGAGAAATTCGTCTAAATCAAAACACATCATTAGTTCATTTTTTTGGAATTGACAAACATGAAGGATTCGTTATGTTTGTATATTGTAAGAATAATTAAAATGTTATATAAATTTATTACTTCTATCTTTTTACACCACCTTCTCTTAGTTTGCCCCAAAAATAAACAATCGTGGTTTCTCACAATATCTCTTAATGGAAATGTAATGTTTCTTAATAGAGCCCCGTTACCGATGTCTGCGGATTCAGGTTTGAGATAAAATATACAACTCGGACTGGGAGTATAGCATAGCAAACACCCAATCAAGTTGTGTGGATAAATATTGTATGTCGCCCGCGTGTAGTTAGTTATGTGTCTCCGACGTGTTGTGTCGTGTCGTGTCGTGTCGTGTTGTGTCGTCGTGTTCCTCGAGACAGGAGACATTGACAGCTCACAGATTGACACTCGCTCGTAATTACTTTCTGAGTCCTTTCCGAAATAGACCCTCGTCGTGCGGCTTGGGAAAATAAAATACACGATTTTTTACAGCCTTCTCGACAAGTCTTATTTAGAGGCTGGTGACGCCGTTGGCTGTCAGGAATTAACCGTGCCAAAATATATCAACTATAAATAATCTATAGTACTCTGTTCGAAGGAAAGAAACAAAACTTTTTGTTACAATGAGTACATTAGGAAATTCAGTGGTTAAGATTACAAGGGCTTTTTCTTATAGGCCTAGACATGCGGATTTGTTTTCTGCTCTAGCTCAAAATTGTGTTACTAGTTCTTGCAACTTCACTCTCACTCCTTGTGCCGGATGTTTATAAAAAATTTTTAAAGCAATTAGGATATTATGAAGAAATGAAAATAAAAATGTATCTGTAAATGTTTCTCTTGCTGTATGTTGTTTTGTTTTTTTTTTGTTTTACTGCTTATAAACCACTTAACATGGATTTAAAACGATAATGATTTAATTTGCTCCAACTTGCAACTTCACTGTCACTCCTTGTGCCGGATGTTTATAAAAATTTTTTAAAGCAATTAGGATATTATGAAGAAATGAAAATAAAAATGTATCTGTAAATGTTTCTCTTGCTGTATGTTGTTTTGTTTTTTTTGTTTTACTGCTTATAAACCACTTAACATGGATTTAAAACGATAATGATTTAATTTGCTCCAACTTGCAACTTCACTCTCACTCCTTGTGCCGGATGTTTATAAAAAATGTTTTAAAGCAATTAGGATATTATGAAGAAATGAAAATAAAAATATATCTGTAAATGTTTCTCTTGCTGTATGTTGTTTTGTTTTTTGTTTGTTTTACTGCTTATAAACCACTTAACATGGATTTAAAACGATAATGATTTAATTTGCTCCAATCTTTGGTGATTTTCATTAAAGAACACGTCATTACTGACGATAGTGTTACTTAATTATGTAATCATTGGATATTTAAATTAATAAATTTACATTCGTAAAAGTGTTTAAAAATCAGTACTGAAATTTTATTTCCATAACGGATCTGTTACTCAAATATAAAAACATTGAATTGTTCCAAAAAATAATTTAACAATTTTGAATTGGAAAAAAAGAGTTTAAACTTTATTTTTCATACTATTTAATGTTTTGACTTAGCTCACTTTTTCTAGTACTACCTTTTTAAAGATAAATGTTTTTAAACTAAGAATTAAAAACTGTTATTTACAGACATAGTTTTTGTTATTGTTGCATAAAAGAAATCATATCGAAAATCCTGAAATTCTCCTTTATGATTATTCTGTTCCCGACTGTGTAATACTGACTGGAGACCGACATTTTCTGTTAATTAAGGAGAATTATTTGTACTATAAATAACTATGTTTTGTAATGCAGTATTTTCTTCCCATTTGGTATACATCTATTTTACCATTTAGAAGGGATTGAAAGATTTTACGAAAGTTAATTTAACAAAATTAACTCTTTCAGAACTAAAAATATATGACCAATTATTCTTAATTTGGATGCAAAGAAGGAGACAGATGTTCCATGTTTGTTCGTTACGTCTGGCATGACGATGATGTTCTGGCGCTCGCACCCTGCATCGGTAATGCAACAAGCCCAAATATCCGCAGGCTAGGGCCTCTCGCATTTGTGTCTCATCGTACACGTGTTATGTTAATGTTGTCTCGGTAACACGGTCTGGCCGTGGGTTCTGGCGCTCGCACCCTGCCATCGGTAATGCAACAAAGCCCAAATATCCGCAGGCTAGGGCCCTCTCGCATTTGTGTCTCATCGAACACGTGTTATGTTAATGTTGTCTCGGTAACACGGTCTGGCCGTGGGTTCACGTTTTGTTTTTCTCCGGCCTCCTGACAAATTAGAGATAATTGGTTCACTTCCACGTCATTGTTAGTCAATTACATAAATTAATTGGGCGTAATTCAGTACGATGGGCGCCTAATTGATTATAATTTTCTCGTAATCATTGAACCTAATACTTATATAGCATTCCCAAGTGTCAATAAATCACTGTCTGTTCTTTTAGAATCAATTACTTAATAACATTTTCACTGCTTTTCGTAGTGTAACTTTTAAACTTAGCTTCATTTCTGGTACAATATATCAAATGTAGTCTGTTTTGTGTTTACACAGAAGTTATGGAACGTTACAATATGTTACTTCGTGCAATTAGTTTTGCGGGGAGGGGATGGGGTCAATTATTTGGAATTTGAGAGCATCAGTCCTCAAGATAGAAACAAAAGGAAACAAAAGTAGAATTTGATTTATTACTCTATGAGGAACTATAAGGAATGTAAAATTTAGTTTTTAAACAAGAAACAATGTTTAATGTAATAATGTAAATCTTTACACGTTTTAATGTTTTTTAACTTATATGCAATGTATAGAAATTATATGTTAAAACGATTCGGAACTAAATTATGTAGGAAATAAATTAATAAAACATTACCTATTGAAGTTATGTTTTTTGTAAATACTGTAGACTAATATGATCGCCTGCCGGTTAATATAACATTAATGAATTCTCTCTCCCTATCAACATTTTAATCTTTACTTTTAGCCGTTTTCCTGGGGCTTGATTAAAATACCCCGTAATACAACTTCGAGTGTCTACAACTCCTTATTGAATGATCACCATCTTTCCCTATTTATTCTTCAGAGAAGGTATAATTAAAGATATAGGAAAAAGAAAACATTTACCACCAGAGGATCGATCGCTGACTGTAACTTTCACACCAAGAAACCGTACAAGTTATACTTAATAAATATAACTAAAACTCATTTCATGAATAGATTTACAACGTTACGTGAATTTAAATTGTAGATGAGAACAAGCTGAGTAATGCTGGGAGTGATTACAGCACTGTACTACAGACAACAGAGGCACTGTACCATTCATTACAGTAACCAGAGCTATTGGCAATAGTACGTGTGATAGACACAGAACACACTGTACTACAGACAGCAGAGACACTGTACCATTCATTACAGTGACCAGAGCTATTGGCAATAGTACGTGTGATAGACACAGAACCACACTGTACTACAGACAGCAGAGACACTGTACCATTCATTACAGTGACCAGAGCTATTGGCAATAATACGTGTGATAGACACAGAACCACACTGTACTACAGACATCAGAGACACTGTACCATTCATTACAGTGACCAGAGCTATTGGCAATAGTACGTGTAATAGACACAGAACACACTGTACTACAGACAGCAGAAACACTGTACCATTCATTACAGTGACCAGAGCTATTGGCAATAATACGTGTGATAGACACAGAACCACACTGTACTACAGACATCAGAGACACTGTACCATTCATTACAGTGACCAGAGCTATTGGCAATAGTACGTGTAATAGACACAGAACACACTGTACTACAGACATCAGAGACACTGTACCATTCATTACAGTGACCAGAGCTATTGGCAATAATACGTGTACAGAACACACTGTACTACAGACACACTGTACACAGTGACCACACAATGTACTACAGACATCAGAGACACTGTACCATTCATTACAGTGACCAGAGCTATTGGCAATAGTACCACTGAGCTATTGGTGATAGACACAGAACCACACTGTACTACAGACATCAGAGACACTGTACCATTCATTACAGTGATCAGAGCTATTGGCAATAGTACGTGTGATAGACACAGAACACACTGTACCGTACAGACTTATAGTCTCCGTATTATCACATACATTACCTACACGCGCTGGGGGTGGGGGGTGTCCCCTGGGACCGGGGGGGGTCTCCCCAAGACCTTCTCCCTTCAAACACGATTATTATCCCCCTCCCGCCCCACGCACAAGTTGCTTCACATTTCTACTTCACTTATTTAAATTCGTTTCTCCCGCCCCGAGCTCGGAGTGCGGCGACCCGAGCAGCATTACAGCACAACAACAATTGACATCGGCAGTAAACCGGCGACTCTACGTCTAGACTGTGTGCATTGTTCTGGGGGAAACAGCCGGCTTCGATATTCCTGTACGCGGTTCTTGGTGGTCAGGGGCGGACCTAAGGGAGGGGGTCTAAGTATGACGATCTGATGAATGAGGGGGGGTGTTTAGATTTGTCAACGTTTATTGCTGCATATCGGTGCTAACAGAAAAAAGCGTGATAATAAATGACCGTATTAAATTAATTAACATGCATAGTTTCATTAGCGGGAAGGTAATTTCTGGTTGACACATTTCAGCTTTAAAGATAGAAACTTTAAGCCTTAATAAAAAAAATGTAATTCATTCTGAGGTATTTTTATTTGGATCGTTTCATTCAGTCAAATGTTTTATGATAGTTAATATTTCGAGAATAAATATTATAAATTGTAATTTAGTTAGGTTTCACTTCCAAATTACAAACAATTATTACTGAGGTTATGGAATGGTAAAAGTAATAGAACCGATAATGTTATTAGGTAAGTTGTATATAAATCTGAATCTTCGACACCTCTTAAAGTAACCATTTTAACCTTCTGTTTTACATTACTAGATGAAAGTCTCCTCTACCATTCTTTTGACTGTTCTGGAAACGGTATTTATTAATTAATGACACTGTATTATGGATTCGTTACATTTAGATATTAACAAATAGCATGCCACAATAACCAATCCTATACTACACTAATTAAAAGTTGTGATCAGTCGCTTCCTAAAAATCAAAATATTCATCTATCATTGAAAAAAATAGATTATAAATGTAAAGATTACTTGTTCAGTACATTTGCCCAGCTCATGTGTTATGTTTGCCATTCATTGCCATCAGTGGAGCCGTGTCCACAATCCTCTCAACTCGTAATGAGACTGGCCAGAAACAAAACGCCGGTACCTCGACTGTACGTGAGATTGTCGCCCGAGCCCCGTCTGTGGTCTGCGTTTTGTTTCTCCCCCAATCACTCATTTAACGACTTCTGTGTTTGGTTTGATTTTTACATTCTTCTGTCTGATTGAACACTCTCGATTGCAGTTACCATATTAACTCGTAAATTAGTTCGATATCGCTGCACAATACATGTATAACATTTGTTTCCATATTAGTGTGACAGGTTAACTGGTATTCAAAACGAGTGTTGCTCTACTTTTGAACCTAAGAGCAGTTATATAGAGCAAATCTTTTTAAATCCTACAGTTTTAACAGTTTCGGTGTTTAAAATGTCTAGATAAAATTATGCACCTTCTTTTTCCCCTTTTGGTAAGTATTGAAATATTTAAGTGTTAGAAAAAATTAAGTGTCAAGTACTAAGTCCAAATATTATAATCATCACAGTTTTTAATCATAAATATTTTTTTTATTCAGTTAACCGAATCGTTTTGTTTTATTTTATATTAAAATTACCTTGGAAGACTTACTACGTAATAGTTTGACTGTTTTTTTATTTGTTTTGTACTGACAGTAATCTTATACTGTATTGGCCTTTTCTTATTATAATGCAAACAAAATTTACAGTTCTTTAAAATTGTACACACTTGCTTTACTTAACGTCTACTTATATTCTTAAGAACGGAGTAGCGCTGAGGCAGTTGTATTTGGATAAATAGGTTTGATTTTTGTTGAGTTTTTTGAACTCAAACATACATGTTTTACCAACACGTAGGGAAGTGAAATAAAACTAATTAAGCCTTATAAAAGCTCACAACACTAATATGAGATATTTATTCTAGAAGTATGCTGGTTTGACGTAAACCTTTACAAATTAAAAGACATTTATAAATCCGACCCCAGCTTTGAAGATCAGCCATGGCGGTGCCCCGTCGCTTGGCAGAGACTCTACATTCTTCTGACCGCAATCAACAGCGATTAATTAAAAGTGAAGTAAAACAGACTTGGGCTCACAAGATCACGCTGTCTCTGTACTGTATAGTCACGATTCAGTTAGTGGTCAGAGTCAGTGATGTAGTGGCTAGGTAGGTCGGTTAGTGGCCACTATCTCACCCACTATTTCTGGTTCCAGCACTGGTGTACAGCAAACACGACAGCTTAAATTTCACTTCGAAACGCCAAACATTTTTACCAGCACAAATTTTATAATCCCGGTCGTTATTTGTTGTAGTGCCGAGTATCTTAGTTCTTACGATAAAGGTCAGTAGGACTATTTCAGATTTTAATATTTACCGGCCTGGGTTCGGAAACCCCTTTATTTTACGTCTATGCATAACTCTTCCTGTGTAGAGATACATTTTGCAGAATTTGATCATGTGAACTAGAGTTTAGAGTTTAGAGTTTAGAATACCAGGTGGACATCCTATGCTCGGAATATAGGATATTTCTTGGAATAGTGATTTCCTATATTGAGGCTTTATAATGTTAAATAAGGTTTTTGTAGCACATAATTTTTTGTAGCACATCAGTTTTTGTAGCACGTCAGTTTTTGTAGCACCTCAGTTTTTGTAGCACGTCAGTTTTTGTAGCACGTCAGTTTTTGTAGCACGTCAGTTTTTGTAGCACATCAGTTTTTGTAGCACGTCAGTTTTTGTAGCACGTCAGTTTTTGTAGCACGTCAGTTTTTGTAGCACATCAGTTTTTGTAGCACATCAGTTTTTGTAGCACATCAGTTTTTGTAGCACATCAGTTTTTGTAGCACGTCAGTTTTTTTATTAAACCAACTATTTATACAAAAAAATTTCATAATACTAATAAAATTATAACAATACATCATTTTCATTAACAGCTGTTTTGACATAAATTTCCATTTGTTTATTTCGCCTTTTTGTCATTGCCAGCATGTATAACCTCGATGTTTTAATTATAAAATTGTATCATTACAAAAAATAACAAGCTCTTTAGGTAGAGATTAGTTTTTTTTAATTAGTTACATATATATATATATATATATATATATATATATATATATATATATATATATATATATATATATATATCTGGTATATTATATTACTGAGTAGACATCCTCAAGTGCATCAAGAATTTTGAAATATCTTTCAAATTACTCGTGGATAGTAGAATGCGAGAGAATGCATTAATTAAAAACATAGTCAAGCAAATGCGAGTATTACAAAGTACATTTCATGGTTTGGTTTAAACTACAAACATAAAAAATTAGGAGAGTCACTAATGTGAATCTCTCACTCATAATTTATTGATTGTTGTTACTATATTTGGACTGTATCTCACCAAAAGGCACCGAGTAGAAGACATTATACAAAATCGCGAGTGTGAATCTCTCACTCATAATTTATTGATTGTTGTTACTATATTTGGACTGTATCTCACCAAAAGGCACCGAGTAGAAGACATTATACAAAATCGCGAGTGTGAATCTCTCACTCATAATTTATTGATTGTTGTTACTATATTTGGACTGTATCTCACCAAAAGGCACCGAGTAGAAGACATTATACAAAATCGCGAGTGTGAATCTCTCACTCATAATTTATTGATTGTTGTTACTATATTTGGACTGTATCTCACCAAAAGGCACCGAGTAGAAGACATTATACAAAATCGCGAGTGTGAATCTCTCACTCATAATTGATTGTTGTTACTATATTTGGACTGTATCTCACCAAAAGGCACCGAGTAGAAGACATTATACAAAATCGCGAGTGTGAATCTCTCACTCATAATTGATTGTTGTTACTATATTTGGACTGTATCTCACCAAAAGGCACCGAGTAGAAGACATTAAACAAAATCGCGAGTGTGAATCTCTCACTCATAATTGATTGTTGTTACTATATTTGGACTGTATCTCACCAAAAGGCACCGAGTAGAAGACATTATACAAAATCGCGAGTGTGAATCTCTCACTCATAATTGATTGTTGTTACTATATTTGGACTGTATCTCACCAAAAGGCACCGAGTAGAAGACATTATACAAAATCGCGAGTGTGAATCTCTCACTCATAATTGATTGTTGTTACTATATTTGGACTGTATCTCACCAAAAGGCACCGAGTAGAAGACATTATACAAAATCGCGAGTGTGAATCTCTCACTCATAATTGATTGTTGTTACTATATTTGGACTGTATCTCACCAAAAGGCACCGAGTAGAAGACATTCTACAAAGTAAGAAACGGGAAGATGAACGGTTGTAAGAGTTATTTGGCACAAGAGTGAATTCGAGCATTCCAGTGAACTCATAAAGCCACGCCAGCACTCCAGCTATGTTTGTACGGAAACAATTACTACAGTGAACAGCTGATATTACTCACTTCCCGCCATTTTTCAACTGGAAATAAAGCGAGAACTAATTAAAATATATTCACTCGTTCACAAGCACTCTTGTATTTCAAACAGCGCCGAGCTTCCGTCTTTATTACGGTTATATTTGCACCAATAGTAAACAATTTATAAAATCGTATTTTATGATTTCATACTTTAACACTTCATTTAAAATTATTCTAAAACACGTTTTCTAGTGTAATTATTTTTTATTTTGTTATAAAATATTGCCATTACGGTATTAATAAAATTGTATCAATATGTATGATTAACTTACCATTAACAAATGTAATGTTTATGTTATGTAGCCTACACAATATTGAGATACAATATATCAGTAAGTTATTTTTCCTGTATTAAACTGTACATTTGGATTGTTTAATGTACATCTTTAATATTTCACTAGCATATTCTCGTCCTAGTCCCCACCGCTAATAATCTCTCGGCGGAAAGTACATAACTTCGTAGAGCCTTTTGTCAGTTATCATCAAAGCCACCTTCTCCCCCAAAGCCATCGAATGCAGCTTTTGCAGTCTTTTATGTTTTGTGGACAATCTTTTTATCGTCGAAGCCAAATATCGTATTTCCTTTGTACGGCGTAAGGGGGAGGGCGACCGCTATTTGTTGTGGTCCACCAAAACGGATTTCAGACCGCTTACTGAACGATAACGAAACCTAAGCCATAAGTTACAAATTCTCGTTAGCGATATTGTTAACATTTCGTTACCTTTGGTTCAACTTATATTCTGCACAGTTAACTCTTTAACTCGTTAACTCTTTTACGAGGCTTCCATGTTTTATTGCACTTCTAGCGTCACAGTTTTGAAATGGTGGATTTGAATAAATAGTGGTGATTCCTAAACTACAAGATGTTTTTAAATATATTTGTATTCCATTTTTACTGAACTTTGATAAATATATGAATTTATAGCTGTGGCCACAATGACTTTTTGATGGAAGTGTAAGATGTTTCGATTTCATCAAACCAATTAGTGAAGCATTCTGGAGTAATTACAAACAGTCGGATTGTATCACGTCTATAATAACATTATAACATATTGTCATAAACTCACTTTACGATAATTTATATTTGTCATTGCGTTATTATTTAGTCAGACTACATGTCGGAATAAATCAAATCCACAGTAGAACTCTTACTTATAATAAAAATATAAATTCTCTCTACGTTACAAGCCTGTCCTAAAATCTCTTTTTCGGCTTTTGTAAGGTTTGGAACACTAACTTAGTTATTGTTTCTTACAAACTTAGGTCAATTTCAGTACGAAACTTATTAAATCCTAAATTTTAAACTAAATAGTTATCCACTTAAGTACATTGAAATTAACATTGATAATTTACCCCAATAAAGTGACAAACGTTCAACTTCCAGGTATTACAAAATAAGTCATGTTTTTTCAAATAATTTATATTGAATCGTTTACCTTTTTATATAAAATATGACCATATTTCAAAATTAGGAGACAAAAGTGCCGACCCCCCTGTGAGGACTACCGCATTGTCCTGTACTGGCCACGCATTATTACCCACATCCCTGTACGTCCTGTGGTTCCGTCGCTTGAGTCTCTTCACCGCACCGGGGGACCTCGTAGATATCCGTCCCGGGATTATTTACTGCGCCCGGTAATTATAAGTCGGCCTTAAGCTATTCGGGAAAGAACGGTTAGACTTGTTTTAAATTCCAAGGTACGCGGACCGTTATTCGTTTAATCAGGTTTATTCATAGGGTTTTAAATAGGCCCCAAGGAACTGCAGGGAACAAGCCAATAGGGCGCGACGGCCGACCCTTTTCTCGACACCAACCCTTCTTAATCAGTCTTGTGTAGTTATCCCTTACACTTATCCCGTATCGAACCCTTCTTAATCATTCTTGTGTAATTATCCCTTACAGTTATCCCGTATCGAACCCTTCTTAATCAGTTTTGTGTAATTATCCCTTACAGTTATCACTTATCTAACCCTTCTTAATCAGTCTTGTGTAGTTATCCCTTACAGTTATCCCGTATAGAACCCTTCTTAATCAGTTTTGTGTAACTATCCCTTACAGTTATCACTTATCTAATCCTTCTTAATCAGTTTTGTGTAGTTATCCCTTACAGTTATCGCTTATCTAACTAACCCTTCTTAATCAGTCTTGTGTAGTTATCCCTTACAGTTATCACTTATCTAAGGTTTTATTAGTTTCTATCTAAATTTCCTTTTAATTATTCCTAAATGTAGACGTTTCTTACTCTAATTCACATAATACTAATATTTACATCTTATATATATTTATTTATATATTTATATTTTAAAGGCGACTAAAATTGTTACTTATTTAAAATAAAATAATACTTAAAGTAAATATTTTGCAACTTATATGAGGGATTTTCATTAGTTTATTACGTATAACAGCAAACATTTCTAGAAACGTAGGTTGTATTGTAATAATAATAATTATCGACAAACGTATAGTTATGACTAAGATGTATATAGGTTTAATTACATTAGTTGTTTTAATTTGATAAACAACCGGTTCGTATAGGCTTAACCCGTATAGAGTTAAATTTGTAATATTAAACTTAAAGAGGAAAGTGATGCCAACTGTCATTTATATACATAAAAAAAGTTAATATCAAATTAAACGAATGAAATCAGTGCTAATGCATATTAAACTACAAGATAAAAGTCTATTCTACACAAATTATTATATTGACAAACACCACGAACCTACATAGAGTATCGATACACATATATTTACACACATCCTCATCAACGTGCATTACTACCATACCAAGCCATCTGTTACCTATGCTATATAAATATGTAGGCCTATACATAATCAGTGCTAATGCATATTAAACTACAAGATAAAAGTCTATTCTACACAAATTATTATATTGACAAACACCACGAACCTACATAGAGTATCGATACACATATATTTACACACATCCTCATCAACATGCATTACTACCATACCAAGCCATCTGTTACCTATGCTATATAAATATGTATGCCTATACATAATCAGTGCTAATGCATATTAAACTACAAGATAAAAGTCTATTCTACACAAATTATTATATTGACAAACACCACGAACCTACATAGAGTAGGCTATCGATACACATATATTTACACACATCCTCATCAACATGCATTACTACCATACCAAGCCATCTGTTACCTATGCTATATAAATATGTAGGCCTATACATAATCAGTGCTAATGCATATTAAACTACAAGATAAAAGTCTATTCTACACAAATTATTATATTGACAAACACCACGAACCTACATAGAGTAGGCTATCGATACACATATATTTACACACATCCTCATCAACATGCATTACTACCATACCAAGCCATCTGTTACCTATGCTATATAAATATGTAGGCCTATACATAATCAGTGCTAATGCATATTAAACTACAAGATAAAAGTCTATTCTACACAAATTATTATATTGACAAAGACCACGAACCTACATTGAGTAGGCTATCGATACACATATATTTACACACATCCTCATCAACGTGCATTACTACCATACCAAGCCATCTGTTACCTATGCTATATAAATATGTAGGCCTATACATAATCAGTGCTAATGCATATTAAACTACAAGATAAAAGTCTATTCTACACAAATTATTATATTGACAAACACCACGAACCTACATAGAGTATCGATACACATATATTTACACACATCCTCATCAACATGCATTACTACTATTCCAAGCCATCTGTTGCCTATGCTATATAAATATGTAGGCCTATACATAATCAGTGCTAATGCATATTAAACTACAAGATAAAAGTCTATTCTACACAAATTATTATATTGACAAAGACCACGAACCTACAAAGAGTATCGATACACATATATTTACACACATCCTCATCAACGTGCATTACTACCATACCAAGCCATCTGTTACCTATGCTATATAAATATGTAGGCCTATACATAATCAGTGCTAATGCATATTAAACTACAAGATAAAAGTCTATTCTACACAAATTATTATATTGACAAACACCACGAACCTACAAAGAGTATCGATACACATATATTTACACACATCCTCATCAACGTGCATTACTACCATACCAAGCCATCTGTTACCTATGCTATATAAATATGTAGGCCTATACATAATCAGTGCTAATGCATATTAAACTACAAGATAAAAGTCTATTCTATACAAATTATTGTATTGACAAACACCACGAACCTACATAGAGTAGGCTATCGATACACATATATTTACACACATCCTCATCAACATGCATTACTACCATACCAAGCCATCTGTTGCCTATGCTATATAAATATGTAGGCCTATACATAATCAGTGCTAATGCATATTAAACTACAAGATAAAAGTCTATTCTACACAAATTATTGTATTGACAAACACCACGAACCTACATAGAGTATCGATACACATATATTTACACACATCCTCATCAACATGCATTACTACCATACCAAGCCATCTGTTACCTATGCTATATAAATATGTAGGCCTATACATAATCAGTGCTAATGCATATTAAACTACAAGATAAAAGTCTATTCTACACAAATTATTATATTGACAAACACCACGAACCTACATAGAGTATCGATACACATATATTTACACACACATCATCATCAACATGCATTATACTACTATTCCAAGCCATCTGTTGCCTATGCTATATAAATATGTAGGCCTATACATAATCAGTGCTAATGCATATGAAACTACAAGATAAAAGTCTATTCTACACAAATTATTATATTGACAAAGACCACGAACCTACAAAGAGTATCGATACACATATATTTACACACATCCTCATCAACATACATTACTACCATACCAAGCCATCTGTTACCTATGCTATATAAATATGTAGGCCTATACATAATCAGTGCTAATGCATATTAACCTACAAGTTAAAAGTCTATTCTACACAAATTATTATATTGACAAACACCACGAACCTACATAGAGTATCGATACACATATATTTACACACACATCCTCATCAACATGCATTACTACCATACCAAGCCATCTGTTACCTATGCTATATAAATATGTATGCCTATACATAATCAGTGCTAATGCATATTAAACTACAAGATAAAAGTCTATTCTCTACACAAATTATTATATTGACAAAAAACCACGAACCTACATAGAGTAGGCTATCGATACACATATATTTACACACATCCTCATCAACATGCATTACTACCATACCAAGCCATCTGTTACCTATTCTATATAAATATGTAGGCCTATACATAATCAGTGCTAATGCATATTAAACTACAAGATAAAAGTCTATTCTACACAAATTATTATATTGACAAACACCACGAACCTACATAGAGTATCGATACACATATATTTACACACATCCTCATCAACATGCATTATTACCATACCAAGCCATCTGTTACCTATGCTATATAAATATGTAGGCCTATACATAATCAGTGCTAATGCATATTAAACTACAAGATAAAAGTCTATTCTACACAAATTATTATATTGACAAACACCACGAACCTACATAGAGTATCGATACACATATATTTACACACATCCTCATCAACATGCATTACTACCATACCAAGCCATCTGTTACCTATTCTATATAAATATGTATACATAATCTTATAAAATATACAAGTGAGATATTAACAGTAACAATTTTATTATTCCAGCCAAAATCAGATGCATTACTCATATTTAATAAACGTATATTAAATACAAATTCAAATGTATTTAAATGGGTTGTTAAAAGGTAATAATAATCAGCTGTTTATATTGCCAAAGATTTATACCGAATCTAATGGTTTAGCGAAACTCCGAAAAATATCCATAGATATTATTAATAACCTACGCGTTTCATGTGGTATTATTATTAGTTTCTTAATGTTTAACACTTTACTGGGTTCTTTTGTACACATTTTCTTCACGTGGAAAATGTCCCCAATCGTATTACGGAAAGTCCTCGATTACTAGACGAGGCTGGTATGCGAAGCGGGTAGAAATAATTAATAAACTATTGCGGCCAAAGTGGCATCAAATGTTAAAATTATTATTTTTGAAAGCGGTAATAGGACTGCGGCAGGACACGTTAACGTGAAGGTAACGCGACGGGTCTCGCCGCTAAAAGCGTCGGGGTTATTTGTCTCAGTCCAAATTGTCACATCTCGCTTTCATTTATTCCCGACCATCAAAGCAATTTTCATTTCAGAGAGGCCATCCACGTCCGCTGATTTAGTGGCCGGTTCCGACCTTCGTGCCAAGTGGGTTTATAATCAGGCAGATGATGGACATAGTGCCGTACTCGCTAATGGGCTTACTCATATATATTCGCTCTATGATCTAGACCAAATATACATTACTCCCACGCTACTCAGAGGATAATTGTTGATCAGCTGATGTAAGTTTTGTACAAATACCCTAAAAACGCTGTGATGGATCTCGTCCTTAACCCCATTATAGCGATTATAGGACTTCTGAGCTTATCAGAGTAGTGATTTCTTATCAATTGCATTTGCCTTTTGAGTTTATCATACATATTGCACTAAATTTGATTGTAATTTCACTAATTGTTATTTATAATTACTAAGAAGAATGCTTGAATCGTATTAAAATACGGAGTTGCAAATAACTTGCAAACTAGAAGAGATAGAAGTGAAGTTTTTAAATTTGAAAAATGTTTTTTTTTAATAACCGTTAATTTGATGTGCCACATGACCTATGCTGTAATTTTAAATTTTTTGGGCACGGGGCTGCAAAGCTTTTCAAATTTTAACATTTTTGTGCTGTGAGAAAACTTGCAAACACGGTCAAACGACATACCATTCGAAAGCTCTCCATATATAGTTTCCTTCATATACATTGGCACTCGCAAATTTAAATACAACAGTAAAGAAGAAACTACTCAAAAATTAAAAAAAAATCTTGCCGTTTGGAGAAGACGAGATATTTTACAAATTTTTGTACCAAACGCTTGACCTTTCTTGCCATTTGAAATTTTCGAGATTCGAACTTGCGTTCCTCATTTTCGGCCACACCCTGCATTTATAATGTGACAAACTAATTATGCCGTATGAGATTTATTATAGTTACAGTTTATTGAATCGCTGCGTGTCAAAACGGTTCCAACACAGGAGATTGCGGCCGGCTGTAACATCCTGCATTTATAATGTGACAAACTAATTATGCCGTATGAGATTTATTATAGTTACAGTTTATTGAATCGCTGTGTGTCAAAACGGTTCCAACACAGGAGATTGCGGCCGGCTGTAACATCCTGCATTTATAATGTGACAAACTAATTATGCCGTATGAGATTTATTATAGTTACAGTTTATTGAATCGCTGTGTGTCAAAACGGTTCCAGCACAGGAGATTGCGGCCGGCTGTAACATCCTGTACAGGGCCAAGTAAACAGTTACAATCAATGCACATCAAGCAACATCGTGGGGTTGAAAATGCTGAATTTACTACGTCCTACAATGTCAGAGGAGTGGGGATTGTTGTTATGATAACACTAGATGTCTGAGATGCGGGGGCGACGACAAAGGCAGTGTAATCAGAGAGGCAGTGGCTGGACATGATGCGGCTTGTTAGCGCCTGTCACTTCCCGCCAAAATGATCTCGCTGCCGCCACAATATTGGGGACCATCTTGTTAAGCTTAGGCACCGTATAGCTGTGGCTACTTGGATACTGTCATATCGATTTGTTCTGTTCTGTTCACATGTAACATTTTGATCAAATTAAAATAGTGTCGTGGATTTATCAGGTACATTATCCATGACAGATTAGAAAGTTAGGTTTAACAAACAGATTACTGCACGGGCCGCTGAGTAGTCGGTTTTGTGGGACTAATAATTCGTGTTTCAATATATTTTAGGTTATGTAAATAAAATAATTAGCTAAGAAATGATAGGAATTAAAGAAACATAACTTCAAAATAAACAAGAAATGGAACAAAGAAAAACTCATATAAGTGCGATTACACCCAGTTCACCCAAATACCGTTACATTTGAATTTTTTCCCTTTTCCACACTGAAATTTGTACTTTGTTGTTGGTATAGTATCCTGCGTTTTCTATGTTTTTATATTTTAAACTAGCGTCTGTCATCAACAATCAATAATGACAATTTATTTATAATGTCTTAGCTTAAACACAATAATGTAATACATTTATGTATTTGTTAAAAAGCAAAAATCTGTTATTACATTATAATGATATTTTTCTTTCAGGTGACATTAAATTTATGTTCATTTATTACGAGTACAGAAAAATACATTACATTGTAATATAAAATAAAATAAAAATATTTGTTAGATTAACAATTTTTAGTTTAAAACAAAATATATAAAACACACTCAAAATCAGGTATATATATATTGCTCTGAACCTCCAAACACGTAATTAAGTAGAGAATGTCGAGTATGGAGAGAAGAGATGTCACCTCATGAGGGCGAAATCATTTCGCAATCTGCGGGCGAGAGGCCACAAAACTGATGTGAGCCGTGGGCGTGACAAATGTCGGTGTCTGCGGTCAGTGTCCTGCCTGTTGTCCACACCTTGAGTAACGCGGGCGGGTCCTCTTCTGAGCTCTCGGACCGTGACCACTGGCTCTGGTTCTGCCCAAATATCAGATGATTGTGGTTGTCAGTTCAACACCTTCTCCAGGGTACTCAGAGTTCCCAAATGTAAGTGTCCTGCCGGTTGTCCACACCTTGAGTAACGCGGGCGGGTCCTCTTCTGAGCTCTCGGACCGTGACCACTGGCTCTGGTTCTGCCCAAATATCAGATGATTGTGGTTGTCAGTTCAACACCTTCTCCAGGGTACTCAGAGTTCCCAAATGTAAGTGTCCTGCCGGTTGTCCACACCTTGAGTAACGCGGGCGGGTCCTCTTCTGAGCTCTCGGACCGGACCACTGGCTCTGGTTCTGCCCAAATATCAGATGATTGTGGTTGTCAGTTCAACACCTTCTCCAGGGTACTCAGAGTTCCCAAATGTAAGTGTCCTGCCGGTTGTCCACACCTTGAGTACGTAACGCGGGCGACCCCTCTTCTGAGCTCTCGGACCGTGACCACTGGCTCTGGTTCTGCCCAAATATCAGATGATTGTGGTTGTCAGTTCAAACACCTTCTCCAGGGTACTCAGAGTTCCCAAATCTAAGTGTCCTGCCGGTTGTCCACACCTTGAGTAACGCGGGCGGGTCCTCTTCTGAGCTCTCGGACCGTGACCACTGGCTCTGGTTCTGCCCAAATATCAGATGATTGTGGTTGTCAGTTCAACACCTTCTCCAGGGTACTCAGAGTTCCCAAATGTAAGTGTCCTGCCGGTTGTCCACACCTTGAGTAACGCGGGCGGGTCCTCTTCTGAGCTCTCGGACCGGACCACTGGCTCTGGTTCTGTCCAAATATGAGATGATTGTGGTTGTCAGTTCAACACCTTCTCCAGGGTACTCAGAGTTCCGAAATCTAAGTGTCCTGCCGGTTCCACACCTTGAGTAACGCGGGCGGGTCCTCTTCTGAGCTCTCGGACCGTGACCACTGGCTCTGGTTCTGCCCAAATATCAGATGATTACGGTTGTCAGTTCATCACCTTCTCCAGGTTACTCAGAGTTCCCAAATGTAAGTGTCCTGCCTGTTGTCCACACCTTGAGTAACGCGGGCGGATCCTCTTCTGAGCTCTCGGACCGTGACCACTGGCTCTGGTTCTGCCCAAATATCAGATGATTACGGTTGTCAGTTCATAACCTTCTCCAGGTTACTCAGAGTTCCCAAATGTAAGTGTCCTGCCTGTTGTCCACACCTTGAGTAACGCGGGCGGATCCTTTTCTGAGCTCTCAGACCGTGACCACTGGCTCTGGTTCTGCCCAAATATCAGATGATTGCGATTGTCAGTTCAACACCTTCTCCAGGTTACTCAGAGTTCCTAGCTGTAAGTGTCCTGCCTGTTGTCCTCACCTGGAGTAACGTGGGCTCTCAACTCTTCTCCAGAGTACTGGACATTCTCTCTGACGGAACCTATATCAGTATAACCTATTGGTACGGTAAATACATTGCACAGTAATGCTATTATGATGAAACAAAGATGGTTTGGTGTCTGCGACTGAAACGTGGATGGTTATAGATGACGTGAAGAAAAAAATCATAATGATAATATATTTTGTAAAGTAACACAATTAATGACGTTTCTTTCAATGCCAACTTTTCTCTTATCTTACTTACGAACACACACACACTCTCTTTCTCCCTGTACAACTGTTCTCCAGGATTATTCTCACACTTAGTCATTTTTCCTTCATAAAATGCAACAAAAGCCAAGATTGTATAGCAAGTTTAAATCTACAATGTTGTGCTTACTAAAATTGGATTATATTTTGTACAATCAAAAGTGAAAAATACTTTATTATTTTTGTTAAAAATAATAACAAGTAAGGGTAGAATTTGGTGGAAAACTATTGGATTCCACCATCCCTAAACTTTCATAGTTACACAGTTGGAGATATAACCAAAGGGAGTTTTGTTACGTATCTAATGTAATTTTAACTATTGTCGTACTTGTACAAAGCGAGCTGCAGTCAAACTTATGTACTTCCCCCTTTGAACCATTTCCATTTCATATCCTTGATCGTTACATATTTTATTACTTTGCCGCACTAGGATTACATAGAGTCAGTCATAAGTAGTACCGGATGTGGTAGGTTGGATTTTCTGAAGTCTCGATATGACTAAATATAGTAATCTTTTACGATTTATTAAGTATTTAATTTCGTTAATTTGTTTATGTTGAGAGCTACTTCACTGATTGGAACACGTTGGTTTAGTTTCCAAGGGCAGGTCGTCTCTCCCTATCGTTGACCGGCTGTGAGAGAGCTTGTTTGACAGCGCTATCACAAGACTCCAGCGGAACCATCCCGGGCTATTTGTCTCTCGTCTAGACGATACCCCCTTATCACACGCGGCGGGAGCAGTCTAGCGGACAATGATCACACTAACGACACTCTGAGGCAGCCACTCACCCGTGGTTCCTGCCGAGCTAGCAGGGTCACCCACCACCATTCCTTCCTCCCATTCTAGACACCGTCACGCTTGGGGGCCGGTACACATTCAGGTCTGGTGCAGTTCTAATGTTCTCTAAATGGACAATAACAAATTCGCCACTGATCACTGTTCGGTCAAGAATCGATGGTCTAACGATAAACTGTGAGTTGTTGAGGTTAACTTAGTGTTTTAGCGATATTACATTTACATTCAGGTATTCGATATTCGGTAAATATCGATACGAACGTCGTATTTCTGTCGAGAACGATCGCACATTGGTCTATGTCGTTATTCACATTGTTGTATGTTGTAGGTAACCAACAACTAAGATTTTGTGAAACACTCGTGTGCAATCTAGTGGGCAGATCACCAGAATTCAGGGGGTGTATAGTGTCAAGTTTTCCTTACATCATATTATGGTTGTGAATACATCCTTCTCTTATCTGTCACCAGATTTCAGGGGCTGTGTCGTGTCAGGTCTTCCTTGCATCATATTATGGTTGTGAATACATCCTTCTCTTATCAGTCACCAGATTTCATGGGCTGCGTATTGTCAGGTCTTCCTTGCATCATATTATGGTTGTGAATACATCCTTCTCTTATCAGTCACCAGATTTCAGGGGCTGTATAGTGTCAGGTCTTCCTTGCATCATATTATGGTTGTGAATACATCCTTCTCTTATCTGTCACCAGATTTCAGGGGCTGTGTCGTGTCAGATCTTCCTTGCATCATATTATGGTTGTGAATACATCCTTCTCTTATCTGTCACCAGATTTCATGCGCTATGTATTGTCAGGTCTTCCTTGCAACATATTATGGTTGTGAATACATCCTTCTCTTATCTGTCACCAGATTTCAGGGACTGTATAGTGTCAGGTTTTCCTTGCATCATATTATGGTTGTGAATACATCCTTCTCTTATCAGTCACCAGATTTCATGGGCTGCGTATTGTCAGGTCTTCCTTGCATCATATTATGGTTGTGAATACATCATTCTCTTATCAGTCACCAGATTTCAGGGGCTGTATAGTGTCAGGTCTTCCTTGCATCATATTATGGTTGTGAATACATCCTTCTCTTATCTGTCACCAGATTTCAGGGGCTGTGTAGTGTCAGGTTTTCCTAGCATCATATTATGGTTGTGAATACATCCTTCTCTTATCTGTCACCAGATTTCAGGGGCTGTGTAGTGACAGGTCTTCCTTGCATCATATTATGGTTGTGAATACATCATTCTCTTATCAGTCACCAGATTTCAGGGGCTGTATAGTGTCAGGTCTTCCTTGCATCATATTATGGTTGTGAATACATCCTTCTCTTATCTGTCACCAGATTTCAGGGGCTGCGTATTGTCAGGTCTTCCTTGCATCATATTATGGTTGTGAATACATCCTTCTCTTATCTGTCACCAGATTTCAGGGGCTGTGTAGTGTCAGGTTTTCCTTGCATCATATTATGGTTGTGAATACATCCTTCTCTTATCTGCTAAATTGCTGACATCTGATTTTGTTATATTTTTAAAATGTATTTATACGAGTAAAGTGACAATCGTTTAAGATAACTAGTTTGAAGATAGAAAAAACGTTACTGATAGAGTTATAATCACTTTCAGTTGGACATGTGTGTAGGTTTGTAACATGTCCTAGAAAAAAAAACTGCTGAAATGTGGCTATTGATACAGGATTTGACATAAAGTACTACTTGAGAAAACTAAATTTATTTCAGTAAAACATTACTTTATTCCTTTCTATTATGGTTCTCATCCATACTGTAAAAAATGCGTATGCTTATTTTTAATCATGTTTTGTTCCTTTGATTTCAAAATACCCCAATTACACTATGTTAAATGCCTACAATCCTCTTGGAATAATACAATTTCTTCTATTTTTTTCTGCCTTCAGGAAGATTATACAAAGCACTTTAACAAAACAATAAAACAACTCACAGGTATAATAACTAAATATGTAGGTACCCTACTTCACAACCTTAATGTTCTCTATCAGCTGTGTTTCTTTTATGTTATGACGTTTTGAAACGTTTTTTGTCATTATAAAGGACTCAGTTACTCATTAAAATTATAATGAGTAAATTCCATTCCACAAGGACGTATATTCGATAATACTGCCTTCCGTTATAATTGTATGTGCTACTACAGGCATTGTTGTTGAGAGGTTGGTCTTAGTATTTTTTTTAAATGAGAATGAAAATAAAATTCTTGGTTCTGATTAGCTCAGATATTTTGTGTAATTAGGGCAAAAATTTAAAATAAATAGTAAAAAAGCCACATTGTTGTTACACAATACATTGCAGCCAGCAAAGCTATTTCATATTAACTATATTTAAGTAAAGTAAGAGCACTTATCTTGAAAATTAATACAACACAAGGACTTAATACTGAATACAGTTGATACGATTGGAAACAACGTCATTACCTGTAGTTGCACTTACGCTCATAATGGAAGGTACCATAATGGATCATGTGATTTAGTGGTATTATGTCGTCATTTTTCGTTTTTTGGTATCTCTAAACTTTGTCCTGGCTTTCATATATATATATTTCGGTTGATAAGATTGGTAGCAACGTCATTACCTGTAGTTGCACTTGCGCTCATAATGGAAGGTACCATAATGGATCATGTGATTTAGTGGTATTATGTCGTCATTTTTCGTTTTGGTGTCCCTAACCTTTGTCCTGGCTTTCATATATATATATATATATATATATATATATATTTCGGTTGATACGATTGGAAGCAACGTCATTACCTGTAGTTGCACTTGCGCTCATAATGGAAGGTACCATAATGGATCATGTGATTTAGTGGTATTATGTCGTCATTTTTCGTTTTTTGGTGTCTCTAAACTTTGTCCTGGCTTTCATATATATATTTCGGTTGATAAGATTGGTAGCAACGTCATTACCTGTAGTTTAACTTACGCTCATAATGGAAGGTACCATAATGGATCATGTGATTTAGTGGTATTATGTCGTCATTTTTCGTTTTTTGGTGTCTCTAAACTTTGTCCTGGCTTTCATATATATATTTCGGTTGATAAGATTGGTAGCAACGTCATTACCTGTAGTTTAACTTACGCTCATAATGGAAGGTACCATAATGGATCATGTGATTTAGTGGTATTATGTCGTCATTTTTCGTTTTTGGTGTCTCTAAACTTTGTCCTGGCTTTCATATATATATATATATATATATATATATATATAAATATTTCGGTTGATACGATTGGAAGCAACGTCATTACCTGTAGTTGCACTTGCGCTCATAATGGAGGGTACCATAATGGATCATGTGATTTAGTGGTATTATGTCGTCATTTTTCGTTTTTGGTGTCTCTAAACTTTGTCCTGGCTTTCATATATATATATATATATATATATATATATATATATATATATATATAAATATTTCGGTTGATACGATTGGAAGCAACGTCATTACCTGTAGTTGCACTTGCGCTCATAATGGAAGGTACCATAATGGATCATGTGATTTAGTGGTATTATGTCGTTATTTTTCGTTTTTGGTATCTCTAAACTTTGTCCTGGCTTTCAGATATATATTTCGGTTAATACGATATCTGTTGTTATCAACTTTGGCCGTAGTTATTTCTTACCATATTTCACATTTCTTAATTGATTTGCATCCTTAACGTTAAGTTTAAGATTTAATGCATGTAAAGAAACAAATACCACATGCATGTTTCCGAAACGTCTGTAGCACATAACGACGGCAAACGACCATAATTCGGATGTTCTGAAAATAATTCATCTTAAAGTATAAATAAAAAAAACCATGAAATGCTAAAATTTATAATGTTTACCTATAAAAGAAAATGAGTTGTTATGTAATATAAATTATAGTTTATTATGTGTAATCTGTGTACTCAGGTACTTTGATATTTACTTATTCAAGTTAAATATACAAGAATAGTTTACTATGTAGTGATGTAAGACGTAAATCATTTATGTATATGGAGAAGACGCAGCAACAACCGTTATGTACCCCACTTATGTTTTATGAAGCAGACACATTTCAGTTCAAAGTGGTCCCGCAATAAAGCCAAAATAAAATACTCTCTGTCGAAGTGAAAAAGAAATGACAGAAGCGAGCCGGAAGTACGATACGATATAGAGGTTATGTTTTATTTATAGATATGTTTTAGAGATGAAGCCGGTCCAATTTGTGGCGATATGTCTGTCTAACGTATTTCAGGGGGCGGTCGCTTTACACTTTAAAAAGGGAACTTGTTCAGAATGTATCCTCAGTATCGTGGACAAACCGCTAACCTTTGCAAGAAATATTACATTTTATTAAGCTATACTTTATGCAGCATTAGGCCTACTATATTTATGGTTTAGTATTACAAATCCGTCTCGAAGTAAGAAATACCTTAAATATGTACAGTTATCCGACATAAGTTTTTTTTAATGGGTGTAAATCAGAATTTAGACACAGAATCAAATAGGTATAACCCGTTTAATCCAAAAAAATCAGAAACATTGTTTCATAAGTGCACAATTTGTAAACATTGAGATAACATTTTGAAGAAATCCATTCATGGACATAGGCCTAGGTCTATATTAGGTTTACTGTACATTTTACAACACATTTCAGATGTTTTCAGATAAGTGACTGTAATGAGATGGGCAAAATGAATAATTAAACGATGAAAAAGAATAATAAACACCATTTCTCACTATATAAATGGCGAGTAAAATTCCCTTCCTCCACCTTTGTTAGTATTTTTCATTCATACAATTAAAGCTTTGAACAGTTTTGCCAATCACAGATTAAAAGCAAAGCACAGAAAAATAATATTTTTGGTACAAAGCAAACAAAAACGTAATGATGAAATTGGTTCCAGAAGAAGGTAGGGTGGTTTCTAAGGATAATAAATAAAGGCACGCATTTCAATGATGGCCATAAAATGTTTAATATAAATTAAGTTAAAATAGGTATGTATTTTGTATCATTTGAAATTTATCATTGTATCACTTTGCTACTGCATTTTATAACTTTTATATACCTTTACTTAAATATGAAATGTTTAATTAGGGCAATTGTAGTAAAAAATATTTAAATGAATTAAACTGTTTTTACTATTATTTGTAGATTGGTTCATAGAGATTTTAATCAAAATGCGTTATAGGTACACTCACTGTTCCGAGTCTTTATATTCGAGGAATTGCGACACGAACTCTGGCTTCACGTTCATCTCTGGTACGGCTCTGTTTACCTGTACCTTCTTTTAACAGAACAATTCATATAACATCATTGATGTTCCTTATCTAATAGTAACACAATAAGTATAAGGCTGCGTTGTGCTATAACTATAATGCGGTGTCCGGCCTCAACAATGGAGATAAACCCGGAGATTGAGTTAAGCCGCACAATCTCGACACCAACTCTGGCTTGACGTTCATCTCTGGTACGGCTCTATTTACCTGTACCTTCTTTTAACAGAACAATTCACATAACTTCATTGATGTTCCTTATCTAATAGTAACACAATAAGTATAAGGCTGCGTTGTGCTATAACTATAATGCGGTGTCCAGCCTCAACTGATGGTTTTAGAGCTGGTAAATCCACAACAGATGCTGTCATTCAGCTAACTGAATTAACAGTTAAAGGTCTTGAAGAGTGATAGTCGACGCTTAGGGTCTTTTTAGACTTATCCAAAGCCTTTGACTGCGCGGATCACTTGATCCTTCTAGATAGATTTATTTGGCTATGGTATCCGAGGAGTCCCATTAAACTGGGTTCAATCATACCTAAGTAATAGGACTCAACAAGTTCAGATCAGCGGTACATTATCTAAAACTTTGAAAATAAGATATGGTGTACCCCAAGAATCAATTCTGGGACCTGTACTTTTCTTATTATATGTGGACAATGTTGCATCATCAGTCAATTCCGGAAACATCATGCAATATGCTGATGACACAACTGTTTTTTTTTTTTAATCGAATAACATATCAAATCTTGAAATCCAAACTTTTGAAGGGCCGAATAGCTGTGTACAATATTTTAATATGCACATTCTAAATACTAACAATTCTAAAACCAATTATATATTTTTTTGTAACCGAATACCTGTAAACGGTCAAAAAGCCATCAGTGGTTTTGGGCGAAGAAGAACTCAATGAAGTATATAGCACTAGATTTCTTGGATTTGACATGGAATGTACTCGTACATGTGGAAAATGTATGTAAAAAGGTCTCATCAGGCATCCCCTTATAAATTGTTTTTTGTGCTTATTTCTTTCTTTTGACTACTATTCAATTTGAATTTGTTGATAGCACTTTTATACTTAAGTTTAGATTTATTCTATATTGACGATTGCGATGTATTTCTGTGTACCTTATGCAATAAAAAGAATTGAATTAAATAAGTAGCGGTCAATACTAGCGGGCCTTAGTAGGGGTCAATACTAGCGGGCATTACTAGCGGGCATTAGTAGTAGGCAATACTAACGGGCATTAGTAGCGGGCAATACTAGCGGGCATTAGTAGCGGGCAATACTAGAGGGCATTAGTAGCGGGCAATAATACTAGCAGGCATTAGTAGCGGGCAATACTAGAGGGCATTACTTAGCGGGCAATAAAAGCGGCCATTACTAGCGGGCATTACTTAGCGGGCATTAGTAGCGGGCAATATTAGCAGGCATTAGTAGCGGGCAATACTAGAGGGCATTACTTAGCGGGCATTAGTAGCGGGCAATATTAGGCGGCATTAGTAGAGGGCATTACTTAGCGGGCATTAGTAGCGGGAAATACTAGCAGGCATTAGTAGCGGGCAATACTAGAGGGCATTACTTAGCGGGCAATAAAAGCGGGCATTAGTAGCGGGCATTACTAGCGGGCATTACTTAGCGGGCATTAGTAGCGGGCAATATTAGGCGGCAATACTAGCGGGCATTAGTAATTTCTTACGGCTTGCCCTGGTCCACCCGTTTGTTACTGAAATTTTCGCGTTTCACTTATTGAACTTCAAAATTCAGTAAAACAGTATCTGGATGTGGCTTTTCGTTTGTCTTTTTGCTAATATCACTACTCTTCAATATAATACCGGCGAATAGTAGAATTGATTTCTTTCATCCTAAACAAATTTAACCCTTTTCAGTATGTAAACTACTAAGTTTAAAATAATCCATTTTGAGTGATGTAAATTGTCATAGTTGATTGGGAAGTATCACTTTAACCCAGACAGTTCGCTTCAATATAATACCGGTGAATAGTAGAATTGTTTTCTTTCATCCTAAAGAAATTTAACCCTTTTCAGTATGTAAACTACTAAGTTTAAAATAATCCATTTTGAGTGATGTAAATTGTCATAGTTGATTGGGAAGTATCGCTTTAACCCAGACAGTTCGCTTCAATATAATACCGGTGAATAGTAGAATTGTTTTCTTTCATCCTAAAGAAATTTAACCCTTTTCAGTATGTAAACTACTAAGTTTAAAATAATCCATTTTGAGTGATGTAAATTGTCATAGTTGATTGGGAAGTATCACTTTAACCAGACAGTTCGCTTCAATATAATACCGGTGAATAGTAGAATTGTTTTCTTTCATCCTAAAGAAATTTAACCCTTTTCAGTATGTAAACTACTAAGTTTAAAATAATCCATTTTGAGTGATGTAAATTGTCATAGTTGATTGGGAAGTATCACTTTAACCCAGGCTTCAATATAATACCGGTGAATAGTAGAATTGTTTTCTTTCATCCTAAAGAAATTTAACCCTTTTCAGTATGTAAACTACTAAGTTTAAAATAATCCATTTTGAGTGATGTAAATTGTCATAGTTGATTGGGAAGTATCACTTTAACCCAGGCAGTTCGCTTCAATATAATACCGGTGAATAGTAGAATTGTTTTCTTTCATCCTAAAGAAATTTAACCCTTTTCAGTATGTAAACTACTAAGTTTAAAATAATCCATTTTGAGTGATGTAAATTGTCATAGTTGATTGGGAAGTATCGCTTTAACCCAGGCAGTTCGCTTCAATATAATACCGGTGAATAGTAGAATTGTTTTCTTTCATCCTAAAGAAATTTAACCCTTTTCAGTATGTAAACTACTAAGTTTAAAATAATCCATTTTGAGTGATGTAAATTGTCATAGTTGATTGGGAAGTATCGCTTTAACCCAGGCTTCAATATAATACCGGTGAATAGTAGAATTGTTTTCTTTCATCCTAAAGAAATTTAACCCTTTTCAGTATGTAAACTACTAAGTTTAAAATAATCCATTTTGAGTGATGTAAATTGTCATAGTTGATTGGGAAGTATCGCTTTAACCCAGGCAGTTCGCTTGTAGCAATGAAAGAGTTCAATATAATTGTCTTTTACTCAAAAAAAGTAGTTGAATATTTTTAAGGAACTTAATTTAACTGTTTTGATTTTTGTGCATCCTTTTAAACTAGTTGTCCTTTAAAAGGAATTAAAAATGTAAATAGTGTAACTTTTAAACAAAATTAGAATTTCTTTACAGTTTGAGGAACTGCATAGCACTTGAGCATGCCTTGCCTGTGTATGGTATGGATTATTTTAACACTGGCACATTTCTGACAGCTAGTCTTTCTTTCTTGTTTATACATTTCACCAACAACTTTAGTTAGTAGAAACTATAGAACTTGGCTAAACCATTTAAATATGAGTTAAATTATTGCTCAATATGTGTTAAAACGTTTTTGTTCGTATATCATAATGCTAAGACCTGCAACAAATTTGCTACTAAACGAACATTACTCATCGATAATACTGTTCTACATAATTACTGGGGATTTAAACAAGTGCATTGGTAAATTTGTATTTAGGATTCGCAAAGTTTAAATGGTTCGAAATGCTCGCTCACAAAAACATTCCCCCGGAGTGGTACTTTCTGTCGGGTATTTCCCTGTTGTTTGTGTTGAAGGGGATGGCGTAGAGGGGGTATTGTTCTCTCAGATTGGGCCTCCAGGTTTTAAAAGCGATTCGTTGTCGAGAAGGTCCACTTTAGCCTAACCCAACATTGACTTTGACTCTACTGAGTTTTCGGGCTTCGGTACCCCTACCCACCCCCTCGCTACCCCCACCCACCTCCTCGTTACCCCTTCTGCCCCCACAGGTTGTTTCTTTTCATTGGAGTGTTGGAAATAAAGCGTGTTCTTATTTTAAATCATAAGATTATATTTTTTACAATCAAAGGCATTACTACGGTGTCCAGGCAGGTTACGTAGACTATATGCTGTTGTCGTATATTTCTTTTCGGTCATAAGATATGCATATTGCAAACAAAAAATATCGTTTTATGCATATGTACAAAACTGTACATACAAGAAAACAGTCTAACACAAATCAAACACAACGTATATAAAACCAATATTTTATACTATATAACATAGTACCGTTGCATTAAACGGTAAACACGCGTTCAGGGGATTCCGCCTTGTTATTACGAGATGAATTACTGGTAATTGATCTTGTGTTTATTCCTTCTTAGTCATATAATTCACATTCTTATAAAAATGTATTATTGTTGTTTCATAACCTCTCAAGAGACATATTGGGATTTGAATATACGAATCAAGTCAGTTATTTTCTCCAATGGCAGTATGGCAGTAGGTTCGCTCTGTAAACTTAGTGTATCACTCACTAGTGTCACCACCCACCACGTACCAGGTTAAGCATTTAGTAAAGCGTAGTGTTTAACTAAACTCGTAATAACTGTACAATGATTACGACTTACAAACAATACAAGCGAACTGTACAGACGACTGAGTTACGGTCTGACCGTTATAACGCAGTAAGTCATCTGGTACCGACCCGCTACTCAATAAGTCGGACCGCTCGAGATTAAATTGTTAACAGATGGTTAAGTAACACGCGAAAGGCTCGTCCTGACTCCATAAATAATCAATTTGATTTTATGGCCACAGAGCATTGTGTCGGACGAGTAACCTAATTGATTTTAAATTGGTATTAAACAGTGGGGGGGGGGGGGTTGTACGTTTTACAAGGTATGCCGATTTTATTATAAACTTTCTGATTCTAGTTCAGTGTTAAAATGCATCTTTTAACTTTCCACTAAAAATGTGTACATTCCTAATAAATATATACTCTTAGTTTTGTACATTAAGAGCTGTGTTTATACTAGGCGATCAAAAGAACGGATAATCCAATCTTTGAATCGTGTAGTGGAAAACTTAGAGCGTACTGAAATATAAACAGTAAAATAATATTCTTTCGCAGTATACAAAATATTCATTATATTTATAGAATGCTAAATGCCTTATTCATATTCTGCACTCGTATAAAATTTTCACAGAGCGCAAAAGAAACTTAGAATAAAGACATAGCATCCTTTAAAGTTTAATTGAGAACATGGGTCATGAAGAACTACCAAAACGTAATTGCAACTAGGGCTAGTGTAACCAGCAATATTTAATGTATTTTAGTTTTTAATTAGATTAATATATTAATTTTCTTTCTACAAGTGTCAGGATCTCGGTGTGTGTGTGGACAGACATGTAGGCCTACTTGACGTTGTTTGATAAATGACATAGGTACCGGCACAGTCCTGCGCTCGCCAACGCACAACTAATAAATGATGAGTTGTTTACATGTATAAATACGCCCTATAAATAATTGTGTAGAGCACCGTCCATTACATAGAATAAATGTAAACAGAAGACTTATATAAAACCGTTAACGTAATTGACAACCCCCTGCGTACCCATTGCTTGTATATTGTCAACCCTTCCTCATTTCGTGCCCGTTATATTCTGCTGTAGTTACTTAACTTACGGATTGTAATGTATTGTTAGGTTATAAGTACTCTATACGTCTACTGGATAAAGCTCCATATGTATTTAAAATTATATTTACAACTTTCTTAAAAACAGGTAAAATATTTTAGTAAATGTAAACAAGTGTTGTCGTGTTTGTCTAAATGTTTTAATAAAATGTTTAAAACAAATTCTTGTAAAAAATACACACGGATTGAAATACAGTTGCATTGACCCGATATTAATGCTATTTTTATCAATTAACATAAGTACTCGTATGTCTTAAAATAAAGTATTTTGTAAACCACACTTTTTATTGGGAGCAAACTTAATTTTTACTCATTTTTATTTATTTTGTTGTGTGAAGGAACAGGAGTAGTTCTGTAAAACGGATGTTGTCTCAGAAACTGAAACAGAAAATAAGAACTGTCACAAGTCAAAAGCTGCTATGGCTCAGTGGGACCAATTTCCGTTTGTTGATGATTTATAATGTATTTTATATAAATAAGCATGATTTGATATTATTAGTCATTAGTGTCTCTGCACGGTATTTAAGCTCTTGTAGAACTACGGCATATAACTTAGGAGAAAAATAGGGAAACCCTGTTTCCAGCTTAGCCCGATGAAAGTGTGGCTGGTTAAAATCTGATTACTCGAGGTTATTACTCTGTTAACAAGGTTTATATGTGTAAACAGAGCGGAACTCATGATTTTGTGTCCGTATATTAAAATCTGATTACTCGAGGTTATTACTCTGTTCACAAGGTTTATATGTGTAAACAGAGCGGAACTCATGATTTTGTGTCCGTATATTAAAATCTGATTACTCGAGGTTATTACTCTGTTCACAAGGTTTATATGTGTAAACAGAGTGGAACTCATGATTTTGTGTCCGTATATTAAAATCTGATTACTCGAGGTTATTACTCTGTTCACAAGGTTTATATGTGTAAACAGAGCGGAACTCATGATTTTGTGTCCGTATATTAAAATCTGATTACTCGAGGTTATTACTCTGTTCACAAGGTTTATATGTGTAAACAGAGCGGAACTCATGATTTTGTGTCCGTATATTAAAATCTGATTACTCGAGGTTTATTACTCTGTTCACAAGGTTTATATGTGTAAACAGAGCGGAACTCATGATTTTGTGTCCGTATATTAAAATCTGATTACTCGAGGTTATTACTCTGTTCACAAGGTTTATATGTGTAAACAGAGCGGAACTCATGATTTTGTGTCCGTATATTAAAATCTGATTACTCGAGGTTATTACTCTGTTCACAAGGTTTATATGTGTAAACAGAGCGGAACTCATGATTTTGTGTCCGTATATTAAAATCTGATTACTCGAGGTTATTACTCTGTTCACAAGGTTTATATGTGTAAACAGAGCGGAACTCATGATTTTGTGTCCGTATATTAAAATCTGATTACTCGAGGTTATTACTCTGTTCACAAGGTTTATATGTGTAAACAGAGCGGAACTCATGATTTTGTGTCCGTATATTAAAATCTGATTACTCGAGGTTATTACTCTGTTCACAAGGTTTATATGTGTAAACAGAGCGGAACTCATGATTTTGTGTCCGTATATTAAAATCTTACTCTAAATCCAGAGGAATTCTTTTTTTTTATTTAAATGGCTTCAAAACATTTCTTACACATGTTCGCCACTGTCTAAAATACAAAAGTATTTTCTTGCTGAAAATGTTGTTAAAAGTAATGAGAAGAAACAAATGCAGGAAACGTATAAATTTACTTCTAATCCAGCTCCTTGAGCAGACGGCCTCTATAATCCTATGCTGTTAGCTGCTCTTAAGACTAATCAAGTCAGTCTCTACGAATGTTTTCTGGCTCAGTTGTCTATCGAGAACAGTCCTTTACGTAATGTTGTTTAGTGAAATGTACTCGAGAGTTAACGTCCATGTACTTCTTGAGCCGTCCTATTTAAATATTTACGTCCAAGCTTTTATTTCTATGCGTATCTGTTGCTTTTATTATGTCGTTCCCGGGCATAAGATTCGTCTCCGTTTGCGTGAAAAATACACAAATAACAGTTCTTCATCGCACCAAATAAATCTGAGGATTCTACATTAGAGTGGAACAGTACCAATTAAGTTCTAAAATGTGTTTCGTATCTATATTATAATATACTTTAATTTGTTAGTTTGGTGCCACAAATATAATACAATCTTCAAATCGTTACTATTACGTTTATGTGAGGATTTTAATAAGAAAACATTTGAATTTCAGAAGTTATTCGCGTCCCTTGTAAAGTTCTGAACCTCGTGATTTCAAAGTACTGTATGGAGTCCCTGAACTAACTGTTGTCAGGACTACAACAGTCCACAGCGACTTAAGTCTAACTCGTGAGCCGTTTTGATGGTTTTGATACAGTCTTTAGAACATTTGCAACAACTCGGTTGAATTCATTTATCATCCTTGAGATATAATTCGTGTACGAATCGACACTGAGAGCACAAGCACGACAACGCGACGTGTGTGTTCCGTCACATCCTGTAAGAGGATCCCGCATTTCGAGCTCATGTCTCGTCTGGTCGCCTCATAAAGGCTCAAACTGTTCTTGAGGTAAACTCGCTTTGAAGTGAGCCGGGTAAACATCGATCATCGGTTCCTCGAAATACGCCGCCATAAAATCGACTGGCCAAGTCACTAAAATAAATACTCCACTCTAATACAGTACAGTTCTTCACACACCTTCGGCATATTTGTGTCACTAATCTTTCACATCCACCTGCAAGAATAAAATCATGTGCCTCGCTATTTATGTGAATACACACAGAAGCATCAATATTACAGTTAGGACAAAAATTAAATTTGGCTCTATGAAAACGTTATAGACTTTTAATTCATCAGTTGGCTCTTAAAATGATAGTGACTAACGTGTCTATAAATACTAAGTCTAATGCATGACATAATTCTGTAGCAAAATCAACGTGCCTTTAACAAAAACTTAAAGTACATGTAAAACGTCTGTATGTGTATGAATTTAGCGTTAAAACTGAAATTGTTATCTGTTTTACAATCTTCGTAGTTGAACCTTTTTCTTAATGTTAACAGGCTTGTGTATGTCTGTGTCCTGTGTAGACTGAGTGTAGAGTAAGCACACAGCTCGCTAATCCTGCGCATCGTGCTGCGGAGAATTACAAATCCTTCGTCCTTAATCGTTGTTAATTACGACTGCAACCATTAGTCCTTAGTCCTTCATAATAACAGTGTTGTGTATGTCTGTGTCCTGTGTAGACTGAGTGTAGAGTAAGCACACAGCTCGCTAATCCTGCGCATCGTGCTGCGGAGAATTACAAATCCTTCGTCCTTAATCGTTGTTAATTACGACTGCAACCATTAGTCCTTAGTCCTTCATAATAACAGTGTTGTGTATGTCTGTGTCCTGTGTAGACTGAGTGTAGAGTAAGCACACAGCTCGCTAATCCTGCGCATCGTGCTGCGGAGAATTACAAATCCTTCGTCCTTAATCGTTGTTAATTACGACTGCAACCATTAGTCCTTAGTCCTTCATAATAACAGTGTTGTGTATGTCTGTGTCCTGTGTAGACTGAGTGTAGAGTAAGCACACAGCTCGCTAATCCTGCGCATCGTGCTGCGGAGAATTACAAATCCTTCGTCCTTAATCGTTGTTAATTACGACTGCAACCATTAGTCCTTAGTCCTTCATAATAACAGTGTTGTGTATGTCTGTGTCCTGTGTAGACTGAGTGTAGAGTAAGCACACAGCTCGCTAATCCTGCGCATCGTGCTGCGGAGAATTACAAATCCTTCGTCCTTAATCGTTGTTAATTACGACTGCAACCATTAGTCCTTAGTCCTTCATAATAACAGTGTTGTGTATGTCTGTGTCCTGTGTAGACTGAGTGTAGAGTAAGCACACAGCTCGCTAATCCTGCGCATCGTGCTGCGGAGAATTACAAATCCTTCGTCCTTAATCGTTGTTAATTACGACTGCAACCATTAGTCCTTAGTCCTTCATAATAACAGTGTTGTGTATGTCTGTGTCCTGTGTAGACTGAGTGTAGAGTAAGCACACAGCTCGCTAATCCTGCGCATCGTGCTGCGGAGAATTACAAATCCTTCGTCCTTAATCGTTGTTAATTACGACTGCAACCATTAGTCCTTAGTCCTTCATAATAACAGTGTTGTGTATGTCTGTGTCCTGTGTAGACTGAGTGTAGAGTAAGCACACAGCTCGCTAATCCTGCGCATCGTGCTGCGGAGAATTACAAATCCTTCGTCCTTAATCGTTGTTAATTACGACTGCAACCATTAGTCCTTAGTCTTAATAATAACAGTGTTGTGTATGTCTGTGTCCTGTGTAGACTGAGTGTAGAGTAAGCACACAGCTCGCTAATCCTGCGCATCGTGCTGCGGAGAATTACAAATCCTTCGTCCTTAATCGTTTTTAATTACGATTGCAACCATTAGTCCTTAGTCCTTCATAATAACAGTGTTGTGTATGTCTGTGTCCTGTGTAGACTGAGTGTAGAGTAAGCACACAGCTCGCTAATCCTGCGCATCGTGCTGCGGAGAATTACAAATCCTTCGTCCTTAATCGTTGTTAATTACGACTGCAACCATTAGTCCTTCTTCATAATAACATTTTTGTATCTTTCTGTGTCCTGTGTCATTGGCCGCGACGCTTGTTTGTGCGATTGTAGATTATACTCAGTTTCTTGCTCTTCTGATTGATCTTTAGTAATTTATATTGTATTATAACTCTTATATATATATATATATATATATATATATATATATAATAAAATATATTATATAACTTCTTTATATTTTACAGATTTGCTCTGTTTGTTGTATACAAACAAATAATTTCTAAAGACGTTTTTTATTTTTTTATGTTACGATAAAAAGAAACGAATGTTTTAACAAATCCTGGCAAATTTATGAAAACATCTCTTTAGACCATTTGTACGTGTTAACGTGTTATAATTGCTCTAATATCACTCACCCATTATGTTAGTGTAATTATTACCCAGCGCCGAAGTAATCACAGTGTAAGGGGAATAAAGCAATGATCTATGATGCTATACTACTTACTTTTGGTTACCAATATATCGTCTTGCTGTAAGAACCTTCAATGTTTGTCACTACCTGTTGCAATTATTTTATTAGTACTTTTGAAGAAAAATAAATATTGATGGTGTCCTTGACTGCGTATGCTATCTTTATCACAACAAATACATAAAAATTTTGTGATTTATGTATGCACACTTTTTATGTTAATAATAGCTGTATAACAAACATAATACAAGACGAAATAAGACAAGTTGTTGTACAGAAATGCTTGTACTATTGAAAGTGTCGAGTATAATTTACTGATATCTTTGTACACTGCAGGGTAAAAAGAGACTGAGACCATACCTGAGGCGATAAGGTAGGGAGATCAGGCCTGGAGGGTTACAAATAGCCCGGCAGAGGAGAACGATAGCGCCCGCGGCAGCGTCAAACGAGACCAGCTTTTAGCCCCGTCGGAGGGGAGAGATACGGGATGGGTTTTAAAGATACTGCGGTGGAAACCGCTAAGTGGGACAAATTTACCTATCGCAGCTCTACTAGACCCGTCCCTGACATGAATTACATTCCTTAAAACCAGAAAATGTTGTAGGTTAAAGTAACTTAATTGCTTTATCAAAGGTTCTATGTTTGTTATAAATGTATAAGAAGTTTCACAATACTTTACCAGTGATAAATGGTGCCCACAATACTATGTTGATATTATATTCAACGAATAAATTTGAATTATTTACAAGTTTATTTGCTTTGTCAATACTTACATTACAAAAAATGAAAACGGGAAGTAAAAATAAATACAATTAAGTAAAACTTGTCGATAATGCACAATACAATGACAGTTCTCTTCAGTAATATAAAACATTTATTTATACAATGTGCAAATATAAGATGTGAACGCAATAACAGTAATTAATGGATTAGCATATTGATAGGGATACAATCTCGGTGTTGACAGCCGATCGAGTGTCATATGACTACGTGATGAGACGCAGCAGCCTCGACATGTGATATAGGCAGCACTCCCTCACGCGTGACGTCACAGCTCATTGGTTGTATCTTTCTAACTTGTCTTCGGGTGTCCGTGACTTGGTAAATGGAAGAAAAATTACATAGACATATACTGGATTATTCTTGTGAGCCAAGACGGAAACTGTGATCACTACCGTCCCTCGTGTGAAAAGATGTCACGTACCGTCATCGTACCTCAGAGGAGCTTGTCGTTTTGTGGGCGGGAAGTGAGATTATTTTAGGCCGGAAGTGACAGGCGCTAACAAGGTACATCATGTCTAGCCACTGCCTGTCTTATTACACGGCCTGCCTGTGTCGAAAAGATGTCACGTACCGTCAACGTACCTCAGAGGAGCTTGTCGTTTTGTGGACGGGAAGTGAGATTATTTTGACGGGAAGTGACAGGCGCTAACAACGTACATCATGTCTAGCCACTGCCTGTCTTATTACACTGCCTGTGTCGGTCTGTCACGGCCGTCCCTCGTGTGAAAAGATGTCACGTACCGTCATCGTACCTCAGAGGAGCTTGTCGTTTTGTGGGCGGGAAGTGAGATTATTTTGGCCGGAAGTGACAGGCGCTAACAAGGTACATCATGTCTAGCCACTGCCTCTCTTATTACACTGCCATTTTCGGTCTATCACGGCCATCCCTCGTGTGAAAAGATG
This sequence comes from Homalodisca vitripennis, assembly GCF_021130785.1. NCBI lineage: Eukaryota > Metazoa > Arthropoda > Insecta > Hemiptera > Cicadellidae > Homalodisca > Homalodisca vitripennis. The sequence goes on from NC_060207.1 coordinate 249,191,330, forward strand.
TCACGTACCGTCAACGTACCTCAGAGGAGCTTGTCGTTTTGTGGACGGGAAGTGAGATTATTTTGGCGGGAAGTGACAGGCGCTAACAAGGTACATCATGTCTAGCCACTGCCTGTCTTATTACACTGCCTTTGTCGGTCTGTCACGGCCTCGCAGATAGCATCTCAGTTCGCCGGTAATGTTTACTCTCCTGGTCTTCAGCTACGGACACAACCGGGTTAGGAAGTGAGCTGTGGTATTGAGATATATGTGTTTGGTTTAAAGAACGTTATCATTAAACTTACTGTATAAACCCACTCAATGGTTTTTAATGCTATTTAATATTCATCTGCCTTTTCAGCAGCTGTGTAGTACTATAGTAGTATCATACCATAGTACTACGTATGTTTAGCACTGTAGTATCATACTGTTATTATTATGACTGCGTAGTACCATGGCAGCGTACATCTTTAATATTTTGGATACGTATACGGCAATGTGTAATTAATTTCTCAAATTCATTAGCATATATATTGCCTCTTTGTGGATCTGATAAGGGGGAAAAAACAATATAAGTTACATGTGTTTTATAAATATGCTCATGGTTAAATATTCAAATGGTAGGCCATTTTAAAAAACACATCAGCCAAGGTAAGCTCCGTAGAATTGTCTACGATCTTTAAGCAGTTGCCGCGTACATCTGCAACGGTAAACTGCGCAATAAATGAGGGAAAGAGGTTTCTCATCTCCTGTTGCCTTTCATGTCATTGTTTATGTCGTACCGCGAATGATGCAAAGTACTTGATATCGGTTTAACATCGCCGTTTCCTCTTCACAACGTCGCCATCGTCTCGCCTTTGACTGACGTAAGTTTCTAGGAAGTAGCTCAGGTATTGCGTATCTTTAGAGTAAGGTGGAATTACAAAAATTGAATTTCATTAGGTTAGTTCTGACTTTACATAAATGTTCTGCGAAATTGCAATATACTTGGACCGTTATCGATAAGAACAACCAGCTGATTTATTCAGTAATTATTATACAGCCTGTATTGTAGTGACCGGACTCTCCCCCTAGTCCGGGTTCGCTTCGTTCTGCTCTCTTCACTGACATCCATTGATTGCCTACTCATTGATATACATCGCTTACTCTACATTCAATTAACTCTTTGATCAATGTAAGTACAGTAGTTGTGGTTATTCATTATTCAAGTAAGTTAGATCCAAATGTGGATATTTTGGTCGATTCATACATACTGAAATGAGTTAAGTGGGTAATTTGAGTCCGAATGTAGACATTTTAATTGATTTACAATGAGTTGAGCGAGTAATTAATTCGTCTAAATGTGGATAAGTTGTTGGATTTACAATTTAATGAGTTAAGTTGGTAATATTAGTATATTTGAGGTGATTTACACTTTAGCGAGTTGAGGAAATATTAAGCCCCAAGTTTGAATAGATTTATTTATGTACACTTTCATGACCCCTTTATATGCCACGTGCCCGCTTAAATATTTTTGTTTTATTTCTGAACGCAATATTCGTCAAAAGTAGCAGAAGTAGTAAAATGACATATTGTCCTGTCATTGCAAGCAGTCAAGCCACTTTGGTCCAGGATGAATTGAGGTGGACACGGTGTCGTTACAACTTGTACTTCTGTAGCCGCAGACTGTGTGATAGATTTAGGCGTCACAAAGGTGATTTAGGCGGCTGTGAAGAAGTGACACACTACCTTGAAACACTTATAACTTTGAAGATTTGTAGCTTATAACGTAATAGTCGTGTACTGTTGGTAATGTTTTAGCTAAACAAGTGTTTTCCATCAACACAACAGTAATAGTGTGGTAGGATACCTGTATTGTGAAGTTATCAGGTATGCCTGAATAACACAATTCCATTGTTCCAGGAATCTGAGCCATAATCAGCTGCAGATGGTCGGCCGCAAAGTGTTACGTGGAATCCCGGCCATCAAAACAGTAATAGTGTGGTAGGATACCTGTTTTGTGAAGTTATCAGGTGTGCCTGAATAACACAATTCCATTGTTCCAGGGATCTGAGCCATAATCAGCTGCAGATGGTCGGCCGCAAAACGTTACGTGGAATCCCGGCCATCAAAACAGTAATAGTGTGATAGGATACCTGTTTTGTGAAGTTATCAGGAATGCCTGAATAACACAATTCCATTGTTCCAGGGATCTGAGCCATAATCAACTGCAGATGGTCGGCCGCAAAACGTTACGTGGAATCCCGGCCATCAAAACAGTAATAGTGTGATAGGATACCTGTTTTGTGAAGTTATCAGGAATGCCTGAATAACACAATTCCATTGTTCCAGGGATCTGAGCCATAATCAGCTACAGATGGTCGGCCGCAAAACGTTACGTGGAATCCCGGCCATCAAAACAGTAATAGTGTGATAGGATACCTGTTTTGTGAAGTTATCAGATATGCCTGAATAACACAATTCCATTGTTCCAGGGATCTGAGCCATAATCAGCTGCAGATGGTCGGCCGCAAAACGTTACGTGGAATCCCGGCCATCAAAACAGTAATAGTGTGGATAGGATACCTGTTTTGTGAAGTTATCAGATATGCCTGAATAACACAATTCCATTGTTCCAGGGATCTGAGCCATAATCAGCTGCAGATGGTCGGCCGCAAAACGTTACGTGGAATCCCGGCCATCAAAACAGTAATAGTGTGATAGGATACCTGTTTTGTGAAGTTATCAGATATGCCTGAATAACACAATTCCATTGTTCCAGGGATCTGAGCCCATAATCAGCTACAGATGGTCGGCCGCAAAACGTTACGTGGAATCCCGGCCATCAAAACAGTAATAGTGTGATAGGATACCTGTTTTGTGAAGTTATCAGGATATGCCTGAATAACACAATTCCATTGTTCCAGGGATCTGAAGCCATAATCAGCTGCAGATGGTCGGCGCCGCAAAACGTTACGTGGAATCCCGGCCATCAAAACAGTAATTAGTGTGATAGGATACCTGTTTTGTGAAGTTATCAGAATGCCTGAATAACACAATTCCATTGTTCCAGGGATCTGAGCCATAATCAGCTGCAGATGGTCGGCCGCAAAACGTTACGTGGAATCCCGGCCATCAAAACAGTAATAGTGTGATAGGATACCTGTTTTGTGAAGTTATCAGGATATGCCTGAATAACACAATTCCATTGTTCCAGGGATCTGAGCCCATAATCAGCTGCAGATGGTCGGCCGCAAAACGTTACGTGGAATCCCGCCATCAAAACAGTAATAGTGTGATTAGGATACCTGTTTTGTTGAAGTTATCAGATATGCCTGAATAACACAATTCCATTGTTCCAGGGATCTGAGCCATAATCCAGCTGCAGATGGTCGGCCGCAAAACGTTACGTGGAATCCCGGCCATCAAAACAGTAATAGTGTGATAGGATACCTGTTTTTGTGAAGTTAATCAGGATATGCCTGAATAACACAATTCCATTGTTCCAGGGATCTGAGCATAATCAGCTGCAGATGGTCGGCCGCAAAACGTTACGTGGAATCCCGGCCATCAAAACAGTAATAGTGTGATAGGATACCTGTTTTGTGAAGTTATCAGGATATGCCTGAATAACACAATTCCAATTGTTCCAGGGATCTGAGCCATAATCAGCTGCAGATGGTCGGCCGCAAAACGTTACGTGGAATCCCGGCCATCAAACAGTAATAGTGTGATAGGATACCTGTTTTTGTGAAGTTATCAGATATGCCTGAATAACACAATTCCATTGTTCCAGGGATCTGAGCCATAATCAGCTGCAGATGGTCGGCCGCAAAACGTTACGTGGAATCCCGGCCATCAAAACAGTAATAGTGTGATAGGATAACCTGTTTTGTGAAGTTATCAGGATATGCCTGAATAACACAATTCCATTGTTCCAGGGATCTGAGCCATCAGCTGCAGATGGTCGGGCCGCCAAAACGTTACGTGGAATCCCGGCATATAGGCCTGTTTTGTGAAGTTATCATTGTTCCAGGGATAGCTGTCGGCCGCAAAACGTTACGTGGAATGTGAAGTACCTGTTTTGTATCAGAAGTTATGCCTGTGTAAAACACACAGTAATTGATACCTTCTCATGCCTGAATAACACAATTCATTGTTCCAGGGATCTGAATAATCAGCTGAGATGGTCGGCCGCAAAACGTTACGTGAATCCCGGCATCCAAACAGTAATAATGAGCCATAATCAGCTGCAGATGGTCGGCCGCAAAACGTTACGTGGAATCCCGGCCATCAAAACTCTGTAAGTAGAAACTTTTACAACTGTGCCATGCAGTAAAATTTAATACAGTAACTTCCGAGAAGCGTATAAGGCGTATAAAGGATGGTTTCATTGCATGGTTATTATTTATGAAACTTTATCGTTCTGTGTAATATTCCTCTACGATGATCAGTAGTAGTGATGTAAGAGATTTCTAAATTAGATACACTGTAAAACAATTTTTATATTTTTGAACTAAAGAGGGAGGAAATGTCAAGGGAAACTGTATGTTGTTGTTTGCTTGCAATCTTGGTTTTATAGAACAGGTGGTTTAGGCCATCAACCAAAGTCTCCTTGGCCATTTTCAGGCTCAAAAAGTAACTAAGCATACCGATATAGAATGTTTTATATTCAAAGTTATTCACTCATTATAATCTTCCGAACCACAGTTTCGAATGTCTGCCTCCCAACTCTTCTAAAGCGACTTAACGCCGGTTCTAAATACTCGTATTGTGTGATATGGACGTGGATTCTCGCTTGGATCTTGAATACTTTCTTAGATGTCGTGAAACAAGCAAGCCGTATAATACTGTAATTACCGTAATTAATTACACGATAAATTTATGTTAATTTTAATGTTGTATAAATAAAATTAATTTTGGTCCCATCCAAGATCCAATAGTGACTTAACCATTTGATTTATTTAGCCAGTAATAATTCCATTAATTGGATTGTTACAATCATAAATTCCATTAAATGTAATAAAAATAATTCTTTATTATAAATCTGTGACATATGACTATGGTCACATGTAAGGCAGTGAACCCCGCGTACAACAATGGAACGATCGAGTCTCCAGCCTATAAACGTCCAAGTGAAAAATCGCGCCAGTTCTGTCTACCTATAAATATTGAAGACTAGAGCGAGGGATATGGGTACATGTGGGACATGGGTACATGTGGGACACGGGTACACGGTGTGTCCCGGGATCCCCGGAGCGCGCCGATGGCGGCCCAGTCTCAGCCGATTTCCGCCATTAGCCTAAAACCCTTTGTTTCAGGAGTTTAGCAAGTAAGAATATGTTGAAAGTAAGTAATAAGCACATAAAGTGCAACGTATTGTATATAGTTTTTCAGCAAAAGCTGCAGAATAAGAAAACTTCATTATCGTTCCATGTTGAAAAGTTATAAACATTTTTTGAAAGAAATTTGTTTACATGTTCTGGATTTAGTGCAACATAGCACTGAATGAAAGACGCATAAATAACAATGCGAAGTATACAAAATAAAAACCGATTTATTACTGATAAGGGCGTATACAACTTGCACATTAACTTTTTAGAAAAAATACTGAAAAAAACAAAAGTCGTGTTTTTTCCCTCTGAAAAGCCCTAAAAATCTGGCAAAGTCAAACAAGTACTTTAACAGATAGAAAAAATAAATAAGGCATGTGGATAAATTGATGTTACGTTTTTTCCAGTTGTACAAAATACATTGCGAAATATCATCAATTATGGTAAACACCGACCTAACCTCGCATAGCGCAATGTCAGCATTGTTAGGGTAAAAAGGTAGCGGGATGTAGTACTGAGAAATAAAGGCCCTTATATGGAATCTAGTGGCAAGTTCGGTTAGATAATTTACATAAAATCTAATATTAATGTTACGAATGATCACAAATAGTCGTGAGTTGTTATAAGCCAGAACTTATATGGAATCTAGTGGCAAGTTCGGTTAGATAATTTACATAAAATCTAATATTAATGTTACGAATGATCACAAATAGTCGTGAGTTGTTATAAGCCAGAACTTATATGGAATCTAGTGGAAAGTTCGGTTAGATAATTTACATAAAATCTAATATTAATGTTACGAATGATCACAAATAGTCGTGAGTTGTTATAAGCCAGAACTTATATGGAATCTAGTGGCAAGTTCGGTTAGATAATTTACATAAAATCTAATATTAATGTTACGAATGATCACAAATAGTCGTGAGTTGTTATAAGCCAGAACTTATATGGAATCTAGTGGAAAGTTCGGTTAGATAATTTACATAAAATCTAATATTAATGTTACGAATGATCACAAATAGTCGTGAGTTGTTATAAGCCAGAACTTATATGGAATCTAGTGGAAAGTTCGGTTAGATAATTTACATAAAATCTAATATTAATGTTACGAATGATCACAAATAGTCGTGAGTTGTTATAAGCCAGAACTTATATGGAATCTAGTGGAAAGTTCGGTTAGATAATTTACATAAAATCTAATATTAATGTTACGAATGATCACAAATAGTCGTGAGTTGTTATAAGCCAGAACTTATATGGAATCTAGTGGCAAGTTCGGTTAGATAATTTACATAAAATCTAATATTAATGTTACGAATGATCACAAATAGTCGTGAGTTGTTATAAGCCAGAACTTATATGGAATCTAGTGGAAAGTTCGGTTAGATAATTTACATAAAATCTAATATTAATGTTACGAATGATCACAAATAGTCGTGAGTTGTTATAAGCCAGAACTTATATGGAATCTAGTGGCAAGTTCGGTTAGATAATTTACATAAAATCTAATATTAATGTTACGAATGATCACAAATAGTCGTGAGTTGTTATAAGCCAGAACTTATATGGAATCTAGTGGCAAGTTCGGTTAGATAATTTACATAAAATCTAATATTAATGTTACGAATGATCACAAATAGTCGTGAGTTGTTATAAGCCAGAACTTATATGGAATCTAGTGGCAAGTTCGGTTAGATAATTTACATAAAATCTAATATTAATGTTACGAATGATCACAAATAGTCGTGAGTTGTTATAAGCCAGAACTTATATGGAATCTAGTGGCAAGTTCGGTTAGATAATTTACATAAAATCTAATATTAATGTTACGAATGATCACAAATAGTCGTGAGTTGTTATAAGCCAGAACTTATATGGAATCTAGTGGCAAGTTCGGTTAGATAATTTACATAAAATCTAATATTAATGTTACGAATGATCACAAATAGTCGTGAGTTGTTATAAGCCAGAACTTATATGGAATCTAGTGGAAAGTTCGGTTAGATAATTTACATAAAATCTAATATTAACGTTACGAATGATCACAAATAGTCGTGAGTTGTTATAAGCCAGAACTTATATGGAATCTAGTGGCAAGTTCGGTTAGATAATTTACATAAAATCTAATATTAATGTTACGAATGATCACAAATAGTCGTGAGTTGTTATAAGCCAGAACTTATATGGAATCTAGTGGCAAGTTCGGTTAGATAATTTACATAAAATCTAATATTAATGTTACGAATGATCACAAATAGTCGTGAGTTGTTATAAGCCAGAACTTATATGGAATCTAGTGGCAAGTTCGGTTAGATAATTTACATAAAATCTAATATTAACGTTACGAATGATCACAAATAGTCGTGAGTTGTTATAAGCCAGAACTTATATGGAATCTAGTGGAAAGTTCGGTTAGATAATTTACATAAAATCTAATATTAACGTTACGAATGATCACAAATAGTCGTGAGTTGTTATAAGCCAGAACTTATATGGAATCTAGTGGAAAGTTCGGTTAGATAATTTACATAAAATCTAATATTAATGTTACGAATGATCACAAATAGTCGTGAGTTGTTATAAGCCAGAACTTATATGGAATCTAGTGGAAAGTTCGGTTAGATAATTTACATAAAATCTAATATTAATGTTACGAATGATCACACATAGTCGTGAGTTGTTATAAGCCAGAACTTATATGGAATCTAGTGGCAAGTTCGGTTAGATAATTTACATAAAATCTAATATTAACGTTACGAATGATCACACATAGTCGTGAGTTGTTATAAGCCAGAACTTATATGGAATCTAGTGGCAAGTTCGGTTAGATAATTTACATAAAATCTAATATTAACGTTACGAATGATCACAAATAGTCGTGAGTTGTTATAAGCCAGAACTTATAAGGGAAACAAGATTTGTTAAATGATATAATTTAGAATTAGACCAAAATGTATCAAGACGATTTAGAGTGAAGGAAGGGCTCAGGGCGGGTATATTAACTTCGCTAAAAATTAATGCAGAGTTTAAAAATGTAATCAAGTTTTATATTTCATGGGCTTCTGAATTACGTCAAGGAAAATATGATAGTCGTCAAATGGGACCATTTATTTGATATATTAACTAAAATATATATCTTGTTTACAAGTAAAAATTGTGAATCCTTTACTTTAAACAATGAAGGAAAAACAACTCATCTAAGTCATTGATTTTAATTACGTTACATATATATTCCTGAATATTAAGCCAAAGTACGTAAAAATTATACCAAATAAACTAAAATTTGGGCACCACATTGAACTTATTTTTCATAGAACCTGAACCAAATACATTTATATCATTTAAATGTAGTGCGATATGTACTTCGCATTACAAGATTGAAATATTTCTCAAATACAAAGACTATTATTGTGACAATTGTACTAATGTAAATTGTATTTGCTTTCTTTCGGCTGTTGATTTATATAAGCGTCGAGTGATATTTAAAAAATCCTCTATTCGATCCACTATTTGGTAGACAATATCGCAATAGACAGGAAAACATATGCATAATGAAATAAAGGAAAAACGCTTAAAATATTTTAATAGCAGAACCAATTATTTAGAGAGTTAAGAGACGTACAGTTTCGAATAAATTAAATAGCAAAGTTATTTAACCGTGATAAACTGAAGTGTAGATCGAATGGCATTCTATCAGGATCTGAATCAAGGCGCGAGTTGAATATGGAACCAGAGACGCCAGGAATGAACAGTATTCTCTTGCAATTGGATTCCGCTTCAAAGCGCGCCTCGCTTGCAAATATTTAATTATTATACATTACCGACTGGTGGGATTACATATCTGCGGTTATTTGAATACAGATCTCAGATGGAGCACGGAATTTAAAAACGCATGTACTTTTACAAATTAGCTTTACAAACCTCTGAAGAAAATATTTTTCACGATAAATAATTTAGCAAAACGATAACTTGAATGGCTACGGACCTGTAGTTTGACAGGGCTTATAGTTCAGTGTGCAGTGTGATTTGTCACATGAAAAGTATAGTTTATAAAATCTCAATTACTATTGACTATTTTTTATTGCAAGTAATTACTAAATGGTATCGTTCACTATACAATAGATTTCATTGTACAGTAACATTACAGTTTTAGCGTGTTTCATTGTAACATAAATGTATTGGTATCCTTACTTGTGTCATAATTTTATATTCCAGGACTCCTGAATTACGTTAAGGAAAAGATTATAGTCATCAAATGAGGCTATTTATTCGCTATAGAAACTAAATCATATAGGCCTATCTTGTTTGCAAGTAAAAGTTGTGAATAATTCATTTTAAACAATAAAAGAAAAAAATTATGGTTGCCTGTAAAGTCGGTTTTACGGGCGAAGATTTTACGTGACAACGTCTTTTTCTCGGTAGAATATTTATTGATATGAATATTATTAAATTGCACAATAGGAACAAGGAATTGAATGAAAATAAGAATTGCACAAATTTTAACTATAGAAATATATTTTGTTTACTAAAACATTGTACATAATTTGAAATTAATTAAAATTTGTTATTGTAAATGGTAAAGTTGAATAAAACATTTACTAAAATTGGAATTTGAAATTCTTGCTAAACACAGTTAAATTCTAACTCCGCGCGTGGTGATTGGTCGGTTTAGTTCGTTTGTTTGGTCGCACTGTTATGACAGGTTAGAGGTTATAATTTGTTATTTTAAATGTTTGACTAGCAATATGCGCTGTTTCTTCTCAATCGACTGAATTACGATTGATTGCAGAGTGATTTAAACTAATAATTTACTTAACACTATCAACATTTGTCAATAGTATGACATAACCTATAAACTCAGTTTCTCAACTTTTGTGTCAATCTAACAATTAATCAATCAATCATAGTTTACGATAATGAAATATCAGTGTACAATTATTTACCTTTATTGTTGTAGTTGTTGTAAATGACGAATCTAAGCACTCCACATTTTCACGAATAAACATAGTTATCTGCTTTATCCCGTGCGGCGGACCCACAGTTATCTGCTTTATCCCGTGCGGATCCCGTACGGCGGACTCACTGGACGGGCATCGTAACGTTACCGGGCGTTACACTTTTTTATGAGTGACTCCGAGCCGCAACCTAATTTAAGACGTTGTCACGTCAAAAACAATCCGTTAAGTAATTGATTTTAATAACGTTACATATGTTACGTTCCCCATTTGTTTGTTTTTGTTACGTTATTATCTAGTTAGTAAGTTGTTCTTTATAATACTATGTATTGATGTATCAATTGTTATTTTTATTTGCACCGAACTCTAAATTAATGTATTAATAATGTAAAAGCTGTAAGCTGTTGAATTGATAGATAAATGGTTGTGTCACAATGAAATACTAAGCTTGTAGTATACCGTCATACTATCACGTTCACGTACAATCTCCATCCTGAGTTACGTTAAATGGTTGTGTCACACTGGAATACTAAGCTTGTAGTATACCGTCATACTATCACGTTCACGTACAATCTCCACCCTGAGTTACGTTAAATGGTTGTGTCACAATGAAATACTAAGCTTGTAGTATGACGTCATACTATCACGTTCACGTACAATCTCCGTCCCGAGTTACGTTAAATGGTTGTGTCACAATGAAATACTAAGCTTGTAGTATTACATCATACTATCACGTTCACGTACAATCTCCGTCCTGAGTTACCTTAAATGGTTGTGTCACAATGAAATACTGAGCTTGTAGTATACCGTCATACTATCACGTTCACGTACAATCTCCATCCTGAGTTACGTTAAATGGTGATGTCACAATGAAATACTGAGCTTGTAGTATACCGTCATACTATCACGTTCACGTACAATCTCCACCCTGAGTTACGTTAAATGGTTGTGTCACAATGAAATACTAAGCTTGTAATATTACATCATACTATCACGTTCACGTACAATCTCCGTCCTGAGTTACCTTAAATGGTTGTGTCACAATGAAATACTGAGCTTGTAGTATACCGTCATACTATCACGTTCACGTACAATCTCCATCCTGAGTTACGTTAAATGGTTGTGTCACAATGAAATACTGAGCTTGTAGTATACCGTCATACTATCACGTTCACGTACAATCTCCGTCCTGAGTTACGTTAAATGGTTGTGTCACAATGAAATACTGAGCTTGTAGTATACCGTCATACTATCACGTTCACGTACAATCTCCGTCCTGAGTTACCTTAAATGGTTGTGTCACAATGAAATACTGAGCTTGTAGTATACCGTCATACTATCACGTTCACGTACAATCTCCGTCCCGAGTTACGTTAAATGGTTGTGTCACAATGAAATACTAAGCTTGTAGTATTACATCATACTATCACGTTCACGTACAATCTCCACCCTGAGTTACCTTAAATGGTTGTGTCACAATGAAATACTGAGCTTGTAGTATACCGTCATACTATCACGTTCACGTACAATCTCCATCCTGAGTTACGTTAAATGGTGATGTCACAATGAAATACTGAGCTTGTAGTATACCGTCATACTATCACGTTCACGTACAATCTCCACCCTGAGTTACGTTAAATGGTTGTGTCACAATGAAATACTAAGCTTGTAGTATTACATCATACTATCACGTTCACGTACAATCTCCGTCCTGAGTTACCTTAAATGGTTGTGTCACAATGAAATACTGAGCTTGTAGTATACCGTCATACTATCACGCTCACGTACAATCTCCATCCTGAGTTACGTTAAATGGTTGTGTCACAATGAAATACTGAGCTTGTAGTATACCGTCATACTATCACGTTCACGTACAATCTCCGTCCTGAGTTACCTTAAATGGTTGTGTCACAATGAAATACTAAGCTTGTAGTATACTGTCATACTATCACGTTCACGTACAATCTCCGTCCTGAGTTACGTTAAATGGTTGTGTCACAATGAAATACTGAGCTTGTAGTATACCGTCATACTATCACGTTCACGTACAATCTCCATCCTTAGTTACTTTAAACGGTTAGCATAGACATACGAGTACGAGTATTAGTAGTTGTCACTTTATAACACATTCAAAGTTTTGGTGTTTCTTTATTATAACCGATTTACTAACCGAGTAACTTGTTGGGTCTAAATTACGTAACTGTGCTGTTTCTGTAGATTTATTGTCAGCTGATAATTGCAAAAAATGTTGTTTTTAAAGTTCGTATCTGGTACTTTCAAAACGTTTTTAGTAAAATTTATTTATTTTGGTTTCAATTAAGGGGGCCATTAAAATCGCATTTTAATTGTAGATGATAATATTCTATGAAAAAATTATCAAAAAAGTTGAGAAAAACATGTTTTCTCCTGTGCACATCCCTCTATTTGTATATTCCTGTCTAAGATATCTGATATCGTATTCATAATTCTGGGTATTACTCTGTAATATGTAAGAAAAGAAAGTATTTCATTGGCCATAATTTCCATGGCCTTAAACGTTGAAAACATTTTATTTCATAAATACTTTTGAACATTTTTCATACACCATTTGTTATAGTTGATATGATGGTAATCGTTTTTAAGGGTAAATCAACAAGCTAACATTAGAGAACATTGTTATAATGGGTATTGAAAATATTTACTAGCTTAAGGATAAAAATACAATTATTTTTCTCAATCTAGGTTTGAAAGGAATCTAGTTATGAAATATGTTACTTCAGTTTCAAATAAAATTGAAATGTGCTATAAACAAGTATTTGAGTATTCTAAAATGTTTTCACTCTATTAGAAAATGAAAATCTTCTTGTTATCGAAGTAGATTAATAATGGATGTATCCTTATTATTCCATAATTTTCTATACATGGTACAAGGACAAAACCGTTAACATTTCGTACATTCAGTTCATCTGGACTATGGTACTCAATTCATAAATACGCTTACATTATTAAAATTGTGTAAATCTATAAGTTACTTCTGCCAAATTAAGCAACAATTCCTGTACATTTTAAATATAAAAATTGTGATTGTAATCATTTATTTTTTAATCATCATATCCTTTAATACCAATTCAGAAACAATAAGCATCCCAAGTTCATTTATGGTATATACTAGTACTACTGTAGCTCCAAGAGCTCAAAAATGGCTAGTTGCATAAATAAGTAAAACACTTGTAACAAAAGAGATTTTGAACAAGTCTGTGTCAGTGAAAGAGAAATATTGGTATGTAATCTCCTGAACACCATTAGAATACTCCATTCTCTGTATTTCACTAGTTGGTAATACCACTAAAACCATCATACCCTTCTTGTCCTGGATTGACTTATAACCAATGAGATTTTGAACAAGTCTGTGTCAGTGAAAGTGAAATATTGGTATGTAATCTCCTGAACACCATTAGAATACTCCATTCTCTGTATTTCACTAGTTGGTAATACCACTAAAACCATCATACCTTTCTTGTCCTGGATTGACCTATAACCAAAGAGATTTTGAACAAGTCTGTGTCAGTGAAAGAGAAATATTGGTATGTAATCTCCTGAACACCATTAGAATACTCCATTCTCTGTATTTCACTAGTTGGTAATACCACTAAAACCATCATACCTTTCTTGTCCTGGATTGACTTATAACCAAAGAGATTTTGAACAAGTCTGTGTCAGTGAAAGAGAAATATTGGTATGTAATCTCCTGAACACCATTAGAATACTCCATTCTCTGTATTTCACTAGTTGGTAATACCACTAAAACCATCATACCTTTATTGTCCTGGATTGACTTATAACCAAATAGATTTTGAACAAGTCTGTGTCAGTAAAAGAGAAATATTGGTATGTAATCTCCTGAACACCATTAGAATACTCAATTCTTTGTATTTCACTAGTTGGTAATACCACTAAAACCATCATACCTTTCTTGTCCTGGATTGACTTATAACCAAAGAGATTTTGAACAAGTCTGTGTCAGTGAAATAGAAATATTGGTATGTAATCTCCTGAACACCATTAGAATACTCCATTCTCTGTATTTCACTAGTTGGTAATACCACTAAAACCATCATACCTTTCTTGTCCTGGATTGACTTATAACCAAAGAGATTTTGAACAAGTCTGTGTCAGAGAAAGAGAAATATTGGTATGTAATCTCCTGAACACCATTAAAATACTCCATTCTCTGTATTTCACTAGTTGGTAATACCACTTAAACCATCATACCTTTTCTTGTCCCTGGATTGACCTATAACCAAAGAGATTTTGAACAAGTCTGTGTTCAGTGAAAGAGAAATATTGGTATGTAATTCTCCTGAACACCATTAGAATACTCCATTTCTCTGTATTTCACTAGTTGGTAATACCACTAAAAACCATCATACCTTTCTTGTCCTGGATTGACTTATAACCAAAGAGATTTTGAACAAGTCCTGTGTCAGTTGAAAGAGAAATATTGGTATGTAATCTCCTGAACACCATTAGAATACTCCATTCTCTGTATTTCACTAGTTGGTAATACCACTAAAACCATCATACCTTTCTTGTCCTGGATTGACCTATAACCAAAGAGATTTTGAACAAGTCTGTGTCAGTGAAAGAGAAATATTGGTATGTAATCTCCTGAACACCATTAGCATACTCCATTCTCTGTATTTCACTAGTTTGGTAATACCACTAAAACCATCATACCTTTCTTGTCCTGGATTGACTTATAACCAAATGAGATTTTTGAACAAGTCTGTGTCAGTGAAAGAGAAATATTGGTATGTAATCTCCTGAACACCATTAGAATACTCCATTCTCTGTATTTCACTAGTTGTAATAATACCACTAAAACCATCATAACCTTTCTTGTCCTGGATTGACCTATAACCAAAGAGATTTTTAGAACAAGTCTGTGTCAGTGAAGAGATAATATTGGTATGTAAAATCTCCTGAACACCATTAGAATACTCCATTCTCTGTATTCACTAGTTTTTGGTAATACCACTAAAACCATCATACCTTTCTTGTACTCTGGATTGACCTATAACCAAAGAGATTTTTAACAAGTCTGTGTGTCATTGATGAAGGAAATATTGGTATGTAATCTCCCTGTAATACTCCATTCTCTGTATTTCACTAGTTGGTAATACCTGGTTAAAATACCACTAAAACAACCACCTTTTCTTGTCCTTTATTGTCCTGGATTGACTTATAACCAAAGAGATTTTTGAACAAGTCTGTGTCAGTGAAAGAGAAATATTGGTAATGTAATCTCCTGAACACCATTAGAATACTCCATTCTCTGTATTTCACTAGTTGGTAATACCACTAAAACCATCATAGATACCTTTCTTGTCCTGGATTGACTTATAACCAAAGAGATTTTGAACAAGTCTGCTGTCAGTGAAAGAGAAATTATTGGTATTTAATCTCTGAACACACCATTAGAATACTCACATTCTCTGTAATTTCACTAGTTGGTAATACCCACTAAAACCATCATAAACCTTTCTTGTCCTGGATTGACTTATAACCAAAGAGATTTTTGAACAATACTCCATTCTCTGTATTCACTAGTTGGTAATACCACTAAAACCATCATACAACCTTTCTTGTCCTCATACCTTTCTTGTCCTGGATTGACTTATAACCAAAGAGATTTTTGAACAAGTCTGTGTCAGAGAAAGAGAAATATTGGTATGTAATCTCCTGAACACCATTAAAATACTCCATTCTCTGTATTTCACTAGTTGGTAATACCACTAAAACCATCATACCTTTCTTGTCCTGGATTGACCTATAACCAAAGAGATTTTGAACAAGTCTGTGTCAGTGAAAGAGAAATATTGGTATGTAATCTCCTTAACACCATTAGAATACTCCATTCTCTGTATTTCACTAGTTGGTAATACCACTAAAACCATCATACCTTTC
This sequence comes from Homalodisca vitripennis, assembly GCF_021130785.1. Classification (NCBI taxonomy): domain Eukaryota; kingdom Metazoa; phylum Arthropoda; class Insecta; order Hemiptera; family Cicadellidae; genus Homalodisca; species Homalodisca vitripennis. Next base: position 249,207,522 of record NC_060207.1, read on the forward strand.
TTGTCCTGGATTGACTTATAACCAAAGAGATTTTGAACAAGTCTGTCAGTGAAAGAGAAATATTGGTATGTAATCTCCTGAACACCATTAGAATACTCCATTCTCTGTATTTCACTAGTTGGTAATACCACTAAAACCATCATACCTTTCTTGTCCTGGATTGACCTATAACCAAAGAGATTTTGAACAAGTCTGTGTCAGTGAAAGAGAAATATTGGTATGTAATTTCCTGAACACCATTAGCATACTCCATTCTCTGTATTTCACTAGTTGGTAATACCACTAAAACCATCATACCTTTCTTGTCCTGGATTGACTTATAACCAAAGAGATTTTGAACAAGTCTGTGTCAGTGAAATAGAAATATTGGTATGTAATCTCCTGAACCCCATTATAATACTCCATTCTCTGTATTTCACTAGTTGGTAATACCACTAAAACCATCATACCTTTCTTGTCCTGGATTGACTTATAACCAAAGCCCAGAACAGTTAGAAGGGTTTCGGTAAAATACTACTTTATTTGAAAACCAATGTTATCGATGCCTTGAATAGTGTTGATATCGTCGATTAATTTCAAATGTGAAATTTATATAGTCAGTTTAGTGTCATTAGGAAGATGTACATGTCAATTATTGCAATAAAATAGTCTAACAATTGGAAAATACAGTTAACTTATTTTATATAAAATCTGTTTTTCGAACAAAATAAACTGTCATCACTTAGGTTTTTATTGAGCTGTGACTGTTAACAAATTCTTCTTCTATTCATTTAATACATCGTATGTTATTTTTTGTTACTTGGAATCATTCTGTGATAACACAATTAAATACCGTTTATCCGTATGTGTCTAAGCGCTTGAGCAAGCCATAAACTGGAGATCGCCTCATACCATCGGTGTACCTGTAATTTACGATAGAGGCGTCGACGCATTATTAGCGCAAAGTCTGTTGTAAGTTATTACATGGTGTCTGATGTCTGATTTACACTCTGGTTACAGGCAACTGGACAACAACCATCTCACTTGTATCGACTCATTATTAGCGCAAAGTCTGTTGTAAGTTATTACATAGTGTCTGATGTCTGATTTACACTCTGGTTACAGGCAACTGGACAACAACCATCTCACTTGTATCGACGCATTATTAGCGCAAAGTCTGTTGTAAGTTATTACATGGTGTCTGATGTCTGATTTACAGTCTGGTTACAGGCAACTGGACAACAACCATCTCACTTGTATCGACGCATTATTAACGCAAAGTCTGTTGTAAGTTAATACATGGTGTCTGATGTCTGATTTACAGTCTGGTTACAGGCAACTGGACAACAACCATCTCACTTGTATCGACTCATTATTAGCGCAAAGTCTGTTGTAAGTTATTACATGGTTTCTGATGTCTGATTTACACTCTGGTTACAGGCAACTGGACAACAACCATCTCACTTGTATCGACGCATTATTAGAGCAAAGTATGTTGCAAGTTATTACATGGCGTCTGATTTACACTCTGGTTACAGGCAACTAGACAACAACCATCTCACTTGTATCGACGCATTATTAGCGCAAAGTCTGTTGTAAGTTATTACATGGTTTCTGATGTCTGATTTACAGTCTGGTTACAGGCAACTGGACAACAACCATCTCACTTGTATCGACTCATTATTAGCGCAAAGTCTGTTGTAAGTTATTACATGGTTTCTGATGTCTGATTTACACTCTGGTTACAGGCAACTAGACAACAACCATCTCACTTGTATCGACGCATTATTAGCGCAAAGTCTGTTGTAAGTTATTACATGGCGTCTGATGTCTGATTTACACTCTGGTTACAGGCAACTAGACAACAACCATCTCACTTGTATCGACGAGGTCGCTGTCAGCAGCCTCAAGGAACTGGAGATCCTGTGAGTATCCTTCTGTGATCCTTTGTAATGTAATGATGTTTATTTTTCACAAAATTATGTCTTCGAGGTTATATTTAAATAAACATATTGTACTTTCTAAGATATACATGGAAGACCACTGGGATAGGAAGTATTTTTAATTTAATCAACACAATTGGATCAGCAGCAGTTTTTTATTGTCTTGGGTTGTAATAATTTTTGTTGGTGGCAGAATTTGCATTAAAGAACTAAAATCACATTTTTTTATGTCTTACATTAAAATTACATTTAAATTGGGAAAACAAAGAGCCTATGATTGGGAAAAAATTTATACCAATGACTGTCTAATTAACGTTCGGCTTGAAGCGCTCCTGTTATTTTGTTTGTACAATTGTGCAGGTTTCCAAATGCAGGAGGTCTGCAGAACTACAGCCTTTTCTTGAATAATGGAAGAATGTTTATACGGAGCCAGAAGACTCGATTGAGTCGTTGTGTACGACAGACGGGACTGGCACTGACGCCCACTATGACATGTCGACCCGGTGTCTCTGTCTTGTCGCCAAACTATAGGACAGAGAGAGGACGTCTCTATCCAGGACCCATCGCTCCCACTCCCACGTCTGGTCCTGGTCCTTGTGTTTGGGTGGACTTTACGATATCGCTTCCAGTTCCAGTCTTTGGTTATATAGTCGCGCGTTTCTCTGGTTTCAATGTCCCAATTTGTCATTGTTAGTCTCAGAGTTAGGTACAAGGTCTGGTTTTGTAAGAGGTTCCAATTTATTTTTCTTACTGAGTGATGAGGTTATCAAAAGAAAAAAGACGGAAATGAAGATATCAACAGCAGTTTAAATATTGTTTATCCGTTTTTATTATTTCCTTTGCATACCACAATTCTTCGTTTATACTACTGCCCAAAAGATATCTGCATAAAATGATATCTGATTAGAAAAGTAATTCACATCGTGGCAGTTTCACGTTGAATCATGAAGAGTTTCAAACAAGACGCCAAGGCCAGGAGCTGTGATCTGCAGAAGAAAGGTGTGAACAACATTCATCTATAATTATCTTTTCTGAATTTAAATTTGTAATCAGTCTATTAATTTTATTATCTAATTAGGAATTATAGGCTCTTTATTTATCAAGTAAGATAATTGTTCTTAAGAAATAAAAATCTCCCAATGCTCTCTTATGAGCTTAGTTTTCCCTCAGCTACCAAAATCATCCTTCAAAACAACTTCTTTATGGAAAAAGGAACTGACAAAATCTCGCTCGTCCATCTCTTACGGAGGTGCTTGTGTTCCTCCAGTCTTCTTTATCAAGGAATAACATTATTTTTCAGGTACTAAAATCTCATTCACTCTCCTCTCATAGAAATAAGGCCCTAGTGTTCTTACTGTTTCGGAAATGTATTGTTTTTCAAAGCATCTTCTGTACAAAGGGACAAAATTCTTCGTTAATGCTGGAAATCGGTCACTTCCCTCTCAGAAAGGTCAATTGTGTTCGTTCCCAATTACCCAAAATCACTTTTTTAATATCCGTTTGTGAACGTATCAGTTTGCAGTTCAGTTCGTTGGCAGTAACATAAATAGAAAAATAAGTTAAGAGTGATAGTGAAGTGAAAAGAGGAATGGAATGGTGTTTAGCTCGCTGGTACACAGTACACGAACCCATTCTATTCACCCAATTCTCTGTAACACGTAAGCTGGGTGAATGAATTCTATTTTATGTAGCTCCCACATCTCTGGTGAACTTTTGCAAAGGAAATGTTTATACAGGAATATCTTCTATAACACTTGTATGTATTTCTTTAAATTCATTATGCAGAGAAAGGGTCTCTGATTGTGTGGGCAGTCCTGTGTCAACCTCGTGGACTAATACTTTGTAAGTGAACACTGCAGTGTTGTTAGTTTAGTAGTAAAGAACTATCACTAGAATGTGCAGAGAAAGGGTGTCTGATTGTGTGGGCGCCCGAGTGGGCAGTCCTGTGTCAACCTCGTGGACTAATACTTTGTAAGTGAACACTGCAGTGTTGGAATTTTATTAGTAAAGAACTACCACTAGAATGTGCAGAGAAAGGGTCTCTGATTGTGTGGGCGCCCGAGTGGGCAGTCCTGTGTCAACCTCGTGGACTAATACTTTGTAAGTGAACACTGCAGTGTTGTTAGTTTAGTAGTAAAGAACTATCACTAGAATGTGCAGAGAAAGGGTGTCTGATTGTGTGGGCGCCCGAGTGGGCAGTCCTGTGTCAACCTCGTGGACTAATATTTTGATTTCCATTGTCACCCGGTTAATCAGTCCCTCCGCTTTACATAATGCTGACGTTCCTCACGCTCTTGTCGGCCGCTTATGCAAATACCGTCGCACCACAGCACCACACTGCCGTCACGCCGCGCTGCCGCCGCACAGAGGCTGCCCGACTGAAAGGAGCTGATTAAGGGATCCAGATCTTTGGACGTTTTCCAGTGCTCTCGTCGTGAATGGGGAATCAGCCGCAGGATTTATTGAGACGTGGGTAGTGTGGTGTGATACCGAACTGAATGGCTACTTAAGTTGGCTTAATACTCGCATTAGAGATTAAGTGTATGGTTCTGGCACAGGGTTTATTGCTCAACTAGTATTAGTCCGAAAACCGAGGGTTCGTGTACATTGTGTAACCACTGAACCTAACTTTTCAATAGATCTATGCAGGAATTTCTCCTACCGAAGAAGTCAAAGTTGTCAGCTGGGGTAGTTATGACGGTGGTGGGAATTGGAGGCCATATAAAGGTTAAACAGTTTAAACTACATTTTTTTTGTAATTTTCATACTTTTGAAAGATTATATTATAATGATATATACGCAGGTAAATAACCGGCAACCAATCAGGTAAAAAGCTACACGTATTTAACTGAAATTATTACTTGAACTCTTCTTATTTGATTTTTTGACGGTTGGTTAAAAGCGAGTAATGCAAAAAAATATTATCTCTAAAATTTCTCTTCAAAAATCTCTTTCTTATCCTGACCTTTCTTATATTAGTGCGGCTATAGATACATTTCTTCTTATGAGATTCTATATTGACTCTTCCAGATAATTTTTCTGATTAAGGTTTGTCACATTTCTTTGATTTTCAGATTACAGTTTTAAATATCTTTACGATCACATACTGATGACATTATAAATATTTACGAAAAATAAGCATCAATTAAATATGTAAATGGCAAAGACAGTGGTAAAACATAATACATTTTGTACGATATACAACAACTACACAGTACAGTACACAAAACAAAACCTTAAAAACCTCCTTAAGTAAAAGCAAAAAGTTTAAAATTAGCAAAAAAATTACTTGTCGCTCAGTAAAAGTGTTAACAAATTAAGCCTACTGAAAGGTAAGTTATAAAAAACAAAACATCTCAACAATAGAGGTTTACCATTCAAATCCAGTAATCAAGGGATTGAAGTACAAATGAAACCACTCCAAACAATTAATTGAATGGTTCGGTATGAAAGCGTCGAACTTTGGTTGAGCATTTAAAAGTTTTAATCCGTTGTCCCGGTTTTGTTAATACGGTGTTTACCTCGGGCCGGGGCAGCCCGCACTTGACGCGCGTAATGAGCAGAGTTTGCCGTCACTGCCCGTGGCTTGCCGCCGCTTTACAACTTTCCGCTCCTGTTCTTTGTACAACACTAACACAGTTTTGTTAATACGGTGTTTACCTCGGGCCGGGGCAGCCGCACTTGACGCGCGTAATGAGCAGAGTTTGCCGTCACTGCCCGTGGCTTGCCGGCGCTTTACAACTTTCCGCTCCTGTTCTTTGTACAACACTAACACAGTTTTGTTAATACGGTGTTTACCTCGGGCCGGGGCAGCCGCACTTGACGCGCGTAATGAGCAGAGTTTGCCGTCACTGCCCGTGGCTTGCCGGCGCTTTACAACTTTCCGCTCCTGTTCTGTGTACAACACTAACACAGTTTTGTTAATACGGTGTTTACCTCGGGCCGGGGCAGCCGCACTTGACGCGCGTAATGAGCAGAGATTGCCGTCACTGCCCGTGGCTTGCCGCCGCTTTACAACTTTCCGCTCCTGTTCTGTGTACAACACTAACACAGTTTTGTTAATACGGTGTTTACCTCGGGCCGGGGCAGCCGCACTTGACGCGCGTAATGAGCAGAGATTGCCGTCACTGCCCGTGGCTTGCCGGCGCTTTACAACTTTCCGCTCCTGTTCTGTGTACAACACTAACACAGTTTTGTTAATACGGTGGTTTACCTCGGGCCGGGGCAGCCGCACTTGACGCGCGTAATGAGCAGAGTTTGCCGTCACTGCCCGTGGCTTGCCGGCGCTTTACAACTTTCCGCTCCTGTTCTGTGTACAACACTAACACAGTTTTGTTAATACGGTGTTTACCTCGGGCCGGGGCAGCCGCACTTGACGCGCGTAATGAGCAGAGTTTGCCGTCACTGCCCGTGGCTTGCCGCCGCTTTACAACTTTCCGCTCCTGTTCTGTGTACAACACTAACACAGTTTTGTTAATACGGTGTTTACCTCGGGCCGGGGCAGCCGCACTTGACGCGCGTAATAAGCAGAGTATGCCGTCACAGCCCGTGGCTTGCCGCCGCTTTACAACTTTCCGCTCCTGTTCTGTGTACAACACTAACACAGTTTTGTTAATACGGTGTTTACCTCGGGCCGGGGCAGCCGCACTTGACGCGCGTAATGAGCAGAGTTTGCCGTCACTGCCCGTGGCTTGCCGCCGCTTTACAACTTTCCGCTCCTGTTCTGTGTACAACACTAACACAGTTTTGTTAATACGGTGTTTACCTCGGGCCGGGGCAGCCGCACTTGACGCGCGTAATAAGCAGAGTATGCCGTCACAGCCCGTGGCTTGCCGCCGCTTTACAACTTTCCGCTCCTGTTCTGTGTACAACACTAACACAGTTTTGTTAATACGGTGTTTACCTCGGGCCGGGGCAGCCCACACTTGCCGCGCGTAATGAGCAGAGTTTGCCGTCACTGCCCGTGGCTTGCCGGCGCTTTACAACTTTCCGCTCCTGTTCTGTGTACAACACTAACACAGTTTTGTTAATACGGTGTTTACCTCGGGCCGGGGCAGCCGCACTTGACGCGCGTAATGAGCAGAGATTGCCGTCACTGCCCGTGGCTTGCCGCCGCTTTACAACTTTCCGCTCCTGTTCTGTGTACAACACTAACACAGTTTTGTTAATACGGTGTTTACCTCGGGCCGGGGCAGCCGCACTTGACGCGCGTAATGAGCAGAGATTGCCGTCACTGCCCGTGGCTTGCCGGCGCTTTACAACTTTCCGCTCCTGTTCTGTGTACAACACTAACACAGTTTTGTTAATACGGTGGTTACCTCGGGCCGGGGCAGCCGCACTTGACGCGCGTAATGAGCAGAGTTTGCCGTCACTGCCCGTGGCTTGCCGGCGCTTTACAACTTTCCGCTCCTGTTCTGTGTACAACACTAACACAGTTTTGTTAATACGGTGTTTACCTCGGGCCGGGGCAGCCGCACTTGACGCGCGTAATGAGCAGAGTTTGCCGTCACTGCCCGTGGCTTGCCGCCGCTTTACAACTTTCCGCTCCTGTTCTGTGTACAACACTAACACAGTTTTGTTAATACGGTGTTTACCTCGGGCCGGGGCAGCCGCACTTGACGCGCGTAATAAGCAGAGTATGCCGTCACAGCCCGTGGCTTGCCGCCGCTTTACAACTTTCCGCTCCTGTTCTGTGTACAACACTAACACAGTTTTGTTAATACGGTGTTTACCTCGGGCCGGGGCAGCCCACACTTGCCGCGCGTAATGAGCAGAGTTTGCCGTCACTGCCCGTGGCTTGCCGGCGCTTTACAACTTTCCGCTCCTGTTCTGTGTACAACACTAACACAGTTTTGTTAATACGGTGTTTACCTCGGGCCGGGGCAGCCGCACTTGACGCGCGTAATGAGCAGAGTTTGCCGTCACTGCCCGTGGCTTGCCGCCGCTTTACAACTTTCCGCTCCTGTTCTGTGTACAACACTAACACAGTTTTGTTAATACGGTGTTTACCTCGGGCCGGGGCAGCCGCACTTGACGCGCGTAATGAGCAGAGTTTGCCGTCACTGCCCGTGGCTTGCCGCCGCTTTACAACTTTCCGCTCCTGTTCTGTGTACAACACTAACACAGTTTTGTTAATACGGTGGTTACCTCGGGCCGGGGCAGCCGCACTTGACGCGCGTAATGAGCAGAGTATGCCGTCACAGCCCGTGGCTTGCCGCCGCTTTACAACTTTCCGCTCCTGTTCTGTGTACAACACTAACACAGTTTTGTTAATACGGTGTTTACCTCGGGCCGGGGCAGCCGCACTTGACGCGCGTAATGAGCAGAGTTTGCTGTCACAGCCCGTGGCTTGCCGCCGCTTTACAACTTTCCGCTCCTGTTCTGTGTACAACACTAACACAGTTTTGTTAATACGGTGTTTACCTCGGGCCGGGGCAGCCGCACTTGACGCGCGTAATGAGCAGAGTTTGCCGTCACTGCCCGTGGCTTGCCGGCGCTTTACAACTTTCCGCTCCTGTTCTGTGTACAACACTAACACAGTTTTGTTAATACGGTGTTTACCTCGGGCCGGGGCAGCCCACACTTGCCGCGCGTAATGAGCAGAGTTTGCCGTTACTGCCCGTGGCTTGCCGGCGCTTTACAACTTTCCGCTCCTGTTCTGTGTACAACACTAACACAGTTTTGTTAATACGGTGTTTACCTCGGGCCGGGGCAGCCGCACTTGACGCGCGTAATGAGCAGAATTTGCCGTCACTGCCCGTGGCTTGCCGGCGCTTTACAACTTTCCGCTCCTGTTCTGTGTACAACACTAACACAGTTTTGTTAATACGGTGTTTACCTCGGGCCGAGGCAGCCCACACTTGACGCGCGTAATGAGCAGAGTTTGCCGTCACTGCCCGTGGCTTGCCGCCGCTTTACAACTTTCCGCTCCTGTTCTGTGTACAACACTAACACAGTTTTGTTAATACGGTGTTTACCTCGGGCCGGGGCAGCCGCACTTGACGCGCGTAATGAGCAGAGATTGCCGTCACTGCCCGTGGCTTGCCGGCGCTTTACAACTTTCCGCTCCTGTTCTGTGTACAACACTAACACAGTTTTGTTAATACGGTGTTTACCTCGGGCCGGGGCAGCCCACACTTGCCGCGCGTAATGAGCAGAGTATGCCGTCACTGCCCGTGGCTTGCCGGCGCTTTACAACTTTCCGCTCCTGTTCTGTGTACAACACTAACACAGTTTTGTTTAATACGGTGGTTACCTCGGGCCGGGGCAGCCCACACTTGCCGCGCGTAATGAGCAGAGATTGCCGTCACTGCCCGTGGCTTGCCGCCGCGCCGCTTTACAACTTTCCGCTCCTGTTCTGTGTACGACACTAACACAGTTTGAACGTGCTTAGTTCCTAACGTGAACTTTATTTGTTGCTAGTAATCGTCTAGGTGTATAGTAAAGCCCAGGTTAAGTTTGCTGTAGGAGTTGATTATTTCTAAGGAAAACTTTATTTTATTCCCGAAATGTTTATGTGGATGAAAAAGACGTTCTTATACACGAGTTACATGAATGTTTTAGTTATTTTTATACAGACAGTTAGTTTTAGTTTACTGTTCTTTAGTTTTTAGACAGCTTATTATAAATCAATATTGCAATGAACGTTGAATAAGTGTTCAATGAGGATGGAATAATTTGGCAATAACTTATATACAAGTTTCAAGGCTTATTCAAGTAATCTTCATCGTAAAATAAATGACGAAAAAAAGGATATATATATATATATATATATATATATATATATATATATATATATATATATATATATATATAAGAGTAGGAAGAAATTTTAAGATGGGCGCTACAATGCAGTCTTCGTGCAGTTTCTGTAGCTGTGGACCGTTTATTGAAGTGCATACTGCTGTCAGAACCAAAAACCTGTTCTCGAGTAACCATTTTAAACTCTTTATGAATATGAATGTTTTGAGCCTTTCCCCCTTAGAGATTTACAAGCCCCGATCCATTGTTATAAGACTTGGGATTGTATTAAATACTCAGAGCATTGAACAAATCACAATTATTCACGTGTCAACTGCCAATATTTATTACAATGGAAAGAAGCAGGACTGATCCCAAAATGTCTTTTAAAATCACACTAGTAGCTAAGCTTTACATACTAGAGTAAATTTAAAGCAAATTATACTTTTCCATTTTATACAGTTTTGGTTTTACAAAAAAGACATGAAGACGTGTTTTTATTTTAGTTATGTATATGAAAGGTTATGTTTTTGGGCACTCTAACTAGATCTCAGGATATCCCAAATAGATCCACAACGCAAAATATTGTTAGTATAAATATCAATCACTCAAGTTATTTGTCCTTGCTGCAAAGCTGCCAGGGGAGTTATTTTTACTTCCTCCACTTTGTGAAGTTTTTGGAAAAATATGAGAAATCATACTCGGTTTAATAGACGGATATAATTTACAAGAAAGACCGGAAAGAAGGTGTGAATTGAGACGTTAACCTCATTGTCCTGCCTCGGCGCGCCGGTGTCCCGGAAGCCAAGATATCCGAGACGAATACGGAACTTTCTCCTGATATTGGCTATAAAGGCGTCGACGCCCCTGGCTACTTACTCCTACAGGGTCACGGTCAGAAGTAGTCTCGGATTAGGTATATTATCGAGTCGGAAGAGGTCTAATTGTTTATTGAACTGGTGCTTGGGTGGTCCCAGATATCTGATTGGGATGACTTTCAAACTTTTTGTGTAAGTCAAGTCTTCATCCATCAGCCTGAACATTATAGTAAACTTTCGAATTGTTTTAAAATAAAGACCCTATCAACTTATCATCACCGTACAACAATAAGGCACTGGGTCTGTTTGGCTCTAGGAATCCCAAAACAGTTTAAACGAGCTTATATTTTACTGCCAAGTCATTGGTGCACTGATTCATTGTATAATGAAGAGTGCTACCTGAGTGTCTTAATGCATCCCCCATACACAACCATCTAGTATTCAGTTTTAACGTTTTGTGGATTTCTTTAATAATCTTTTGAAGCATTCTTGATTTCAAAAATGTCTTAATTTCAAAGCCATTTCTAATTGGAATGCAATGTACCATAAATACGTCTTGAGGTCAGTGATTGTAATTGCGAGAACTCTGCGCATGCTCTTGTTTCTCGTAGTATTAAACCTAAAGGTTCGTAAAACCTCATCACCGTGAAGTGTCCCTTCACACTGCATAGCGGCTGAAGGAGATTCCTCATTGTCACCTAAGAATTTGAGTTAATTTATTAAGCGTAAGTAACCAGAATGCGAACTTTGTTTCGGTCGTGACATTTTCATAAAATGAGAAATGTTTCAAAATGTTATTCATTTACTGCCTTACATTTCAGTTAAGGGCCTGATTAGGCTAAGTTTTTTTAGAAATATATTCCGCCAATTTCTGTAGGCTGCCGAAGCCCATGCCATCGGCTACAAATAACTCAGGAATTATGACTCAATCCATCAGTAGAGACTGAATTTACATTTAACGATCTTGTAATACTCGTAATGCTCAATGAATTGGCTATAAGCTTTCCGTAATAACCGTAGCCATTCATTAACTTCATGAAGTACAAAATTATAAGCACAGTCATAATTAGCGTCTGTGTGTTTTTGTGTTGCACTCTCTACAGCCTTATATACAGTGCCTCAGATCACTTGTAAACTAATAGATTAGGCCTATCATATCTAATATTTTTCAATGTAGTATTTCACCTCAATATTTACTCACGTCTCACGCGCTTCCATTCGAGTCATCACTTACACTGCCATATATCCATCGTGTCGAACTATCGATATTCTCTTGGTAATAGATTAGACCTAGCTTATATAATATTAACAACGTAGTATTCGAGTCTTCACTTACACTGCCATATATCCATCGTGTCGAACTATCGATATTCTCTTGGTAATAGATTAGACCTAGCTTATATAATATTAACAACGTAGTATTCGAGTTTTCACTTACACTGCCATATATCCATCGTGTCGAACTATCGATATTCTCTTGGTAATAGATTAGGCCTAGCATATCTAATATTCTTCAATGTAGTATTTCACCTCAATATTTACTCACGTCTCACGCGCTTCCATTCGAGTCATCACTTACACTGCCATATATCCATCGTGTCGAACTATCGATATTCTCTTGGTAATATATTAGACCTAGCATATATAATATTAACAACGTAGTATTCGAGTCATCGCTTACACTGCCATATATCCATCGTGTTGAACTATCGATATTCTCTTGGTAGAAGATTAGACCTAGCTTATATAATATTAACAACGTAGTATTCGAATCATCACTTACACTGCCATATATCCATCGTGTTGAACTATCGATATTCTCTTGGTAATAGATTAGGCCTAGCATATCTAATATTCTTCAATGTAGTATTTCACCTCAATATTTACTCACGTCTCACGCGCTTCCATTCGAGTCATCACTTACACTGCCATATATATCCATCGTGTCGAACTATCGATATTCTCTTGGTAATAGATTAGACCTAGCATATCTAATATTCTTCAATGTAGTATTTCACCTCAATATTTACTCACGTCTCACGCGCTTCCATTCGAGTCATCACTTACACTGCCATATATATCCATCGTGTCGAACTATCGATATTCTCTTGGTAATAGATTAGACCTAGCATATATAATATTAACAACGTAGTATTCGAGTCATCACTTACACTGCCATATATCCATCATGTCGAACTATCGATATTCTCTTGGTAATAGATTAGACCTAGCATATATAATATTAACAACGTAGTATTCGAGTCATCACTTACACTGTCATATATCAATCGTGTTGAACTATCGATATTCTCTTGGTAATAGATTAGACCTAGCATATATAATATTAACAACGTAGTATTCGAGTCATCACTTACACTGCCATATATCCATCGTGTTGAACTATCGATATTCTCTTGGTAGAAGATTAGACCTAGCTTATATAATATTAACAACGTAGTATTCGAGTCATCACTTACACTGCCATATATCCGTCGTGGCGAACTATCGATATTCTCTTAGTAATAGATTAGGCCTAGCATATCTAATATTCTTTAACGTAGTATTCGAGTCATCACTTACACTTCCATATATCCATCGTGTCGTGCTATCGACATTCTCTTGGTATTTTATTGATATGTACCACTAACAATCTTCCGTTATTGCACCACACTGCCATATATCCATCGTGTCGAACTATCGACATTCTCTGGTATTTGATTGTTATGTATCACTAACAATCTTCCGTCATTGCACCACACTGCCATATATCCATCGTGTCGAACTATCGACATTCTCTTGGTATTTGATTGTTATGTACCACTAACAATCTTCCGTCATTGCACCACACTGCCATATATCCATCGTGTCGAACTATCGACATTCTCTGGTATTTGATTTTTATGTATCACTAACAATCTTCCGTCATTGCACCACACTGCCATATATCCATCGTGTCGAACTATCGACATTCTCTGGTATTTGATTGTTATGTACCACTAACAATCTTCCGTCATTGCACCACACTGCCATATATCCATCGTGTCGAACTATCGACATTCTCTGGTATTTGATTGTTATGTATCACTAACAATCTTCCGTCATTGCACCACACTGCTATATATCCATCGTGTCGAACTATCGACATTCTCTTGGTATTTTATTGATATGTACCACTAACAATCTTCCGTCATTGCACCACACTGCCATATATCCATCGTGTCGAACTATCGACATTCTCTGGTATTTGATTGTTATGTACCACTAACAATCTTCCGTCATTGCACCACACTGCCATATATCCATCGTGTCGAACTATCGACATTCCCTTGGTATTTTATTGATATGTACCACTAACAATCTTCCGTCATTGCACCACACTGCTATATATCCATCGTGTCGAACTATCGACATTCTCTTGGTATTTTATTGATATGTACCACTAACAATCTTCCGTCATTGCACCACACTGCCATATATCCATCGTGTCGAACTATCGACATTCTCTTGGTATTTTATTGATATGTACCACTAACAATCTTCCGTCATTGCACCACACTGCCATATATCCATCGTGTCGAACTATCGACATTCTCTGGTATTTGATTGTTATGTACCACTAACAATCTCCCGGCATTCCTCCACCAGAGTATGAGCTTGCTCTATAACTTACTGTACGGTACTTAAATATAGTTACACCTTGTTTCGGCTGGAGTAAACTTTACTCTTAGATGAATTACAAGGGTATTACACAAAAATTTTGAGCTGTTGCCGATGCCAAATAATAATTTTTTGGGTAATGACACATGCATATTTTTATATCGGACTGGTAATAACGTGGAATACACCCTTACGCAAGTTTGATATATGTTATATTTTGAGATTTTATTCAGGATGACGGGCAAAATGAGAATTTGAGGGATTGGCTGAGGGGTGGGAGTGACAGTTCTCGGGAACAAGGTTGGCTCACTCATCGTTCAGCAGACGTTAGACCCACTTAGAGTGACGGCTCGCTCAGCAGAACTTCCTCAGATTGAGTTCACTTGGAGTTTGTCCAGGACAATTGGATTGGCTGAGGGGTGGGAGTGACAGTTCTCGGGAACAAGGTTGGCTCACTCATCGTTCAGCAGACGTTAGACCCACTTAGAGTGACGGGTCGCTCAGCAGAACTTCCTCAGATTGAGTTCACTTGGAGTTTGTCCAGGACAATTGGATTGGCTGAGGGGTGGGAGTGACAGTTCTCGGGAACAAGGTTGGCTCACTCATCGTTCAGCAGACGTTAGACCCACTTAGAGTGACGGCTCGCTCAGCAGAACTTCCTCAGATTGAGTTCACTTGGAGTTTGTCCAGGACAATTGGATTGGCTGAGGGGTGGGAGTGACAGTTCTCGGGAACAAGGTTGGCTCACTCATCGTTCAGCAGACGTTAGACCCACTTAGAGTGACGGCTCGCTCAGCAGAACTTCCTCAGATTGAGTTCACTTGGAGTTTGTCCAGGACAATTGGATTGGCTGAGGGGTGGGAGTGACAGTTCTCGGGAACAAGGTTGGCTCACTCATCGTTCAGCAGACGTTAGACCCACTTAGAGTGACAGCTCGCTCAGCAGAACTTCCTCAGATTGAGTTCACTTGGAGTTTGTCCAGGACAATTGGATTCAAATGACGTAGAAGTTTACGACCCAACAGCTGTTGCAAGCACTATTGTGCTATCTCACTATGTTCAAATATCAATCCTTCAATTTGGAATTACAGTTTTATGTTTATTTATATTATAATATTAATGATTATTTTAAGCTTGGCATTGCTAAAGAAACTAATGTTTTTCGTTTGGTTATGAAAAGTGCAATGTGGTTACATAGTATTTTTAATTTAACAAAACTTTCTCGTGTAAAATTGAAATTTATTAACATTTGAAGTGTTCAGAGAAAGACGTAAACCTTAGCAATTAGCATTGGTATAGCTCTACTTAATTGTAAATACATCAATAATCAAGAAATGGAAAGCAGCGATGCTAAAAATAAAAGTAACGGGATATTTAAGATTTGGTAATTTCAACTGGTTTTGGCCTCGTGCCTAATGCAACCTAAGCCTACTGGATACATGTACTATATTCGACCATCATTTAATGTTATTGCGTAGACAAGGGATGGAATATGAGTGAGATCAGGCCTACTTAGTGGTGTTTTATTTTGTAATCGCGCATGATGTACATTGCATGACAATGTGTTGTGACCAATGGAAGAATCAAATCAAATCAGTTTTATTGCAGCGACAATACTCAATAGTACATTGTATAGCAGACGTCACAGATTTTAATCTAAAATTTCCTACATTCATACAAAAAAATTCTCATTCGCACATTTAATTTTACAATTGGGAAGATAGGATGGGTGCGGAGGTGAAGAGTTTGATATTCAAATGCAGGTATCTGGTAACAGGAACATTCCGATATAGTACATTGCGCTTGGTGCAGTGAATTAGGTTGCGCGGAGAAAGATTCTACATTTATACTTAAGTTACTGGAATAATATTACGGCATACCTCGCAGTCATAATAATCGGGATGAAAATAGGGCAATTACAGTCCTTTATTTAAAGCATATTCAGTTTATCGAAACAACCACATGGATTCAAGAATAATGTTGCCATTATTGACGTTCTTTTATTGATATTTTATATCGTATTCCTTCTTCTACAAACACGTTACAGCAGATGAATCTGTCAAAGTCACCTCGACGGTGATAACTTTTAAAATGCTGCTCCAAGATAAGTTCCTCAGAGGAAGCAGAAACGATAAAGGAACAATTTACTTTCTTAAAGGAGACAATTTATTATTTTTATGCCATTAAGTCTCGGCCGAGTTTTTGAACACATAAATAATGGCGCCCCCCGCCTTAAGCCGACGCCACAAACAAGTTTATTGTTTTACGAGCGAATATATTTACTCGCGTCGCTTTCTCGAAATAGAAATGTTTATCATAGGGAGCGCTGATTTAAAATTATTGCCAGTGTTTTGTACGGTTTTCTACCAGACGGGACGAATTTATTAGCGTTATTCTCAACTGCAGTTTCATTGCTAGTATTTTGTTTTACACCTTTCATGTCTTAGTTATTCTAGTCCCTTATTTTCAACGTAACTATTATTTTTACTCAGCGTTTTAATATGAAATTATTGTTCAGATATTTGTTGTTTTTACGTTAACTTTAAGTTGTGTTTTCAAACTATACCATTGTAATATATGTGTCATATACAATAAATTGTCCTTTAAAACTGAAAATTAATACCATGTGTGTTGCAAGGTACAAAATACATGTTTAATTACTTTCCAAACAACAGTGCTGAATGTTTTGTGTATCCAATAATGTTGAAAACACTTACTATTTATCACTGATAGAAAATGTGTGAAATAGAAAGAATAAGCAGGAAAATACGTATATACCATACTATACTAGTATATACCATACTATACTAGTATATACCATACTATACTAGTATATACCATACTATACTAGTATATACCATACTATACTAGTATATACCATACTATACTAGTATATACCATACTATACTAGTATATACCATACTATACTAGTATATACCATACTATACTAGTATATACCATACTATACTAGTATATACCATACTATACTAGTATATACCATACTATACTAGTATATACCATACTATACTAGTATATACCATACTATACTAGTATATACCATACTATATACTATACTAGTATATACCATACTATACTAGTATATACCATACTATACTAGTATATACCATACTCGTAAATACTTGCTTTCTGAAGTTGAACATTTGTGGAACGGATATTATACACATGAACGGCATCCTTAGTCTAACACTAGCTACATAGTTTTATATATTGTGAACATGATATTATACACGTAAACGACATTTAACACATAGTCTAACACTAGCTACATAGTTTTATATATTGTGAACATGATATTATACACGTAAACGACATTTAACACATAGTCTAACACTAGCTACATAGTTTTATATATTGTGAACATGATATTATACACATAAACGACATTTAACACATAGTCTAACACTAGCTACATAGTTTTATATATTGTGAACATGATATTATACACATAAACGACATTTAACACATAGTCTAACACTAGCTACATAGTTTTATATATTGTGAACATGATATTATACACATAAACGACATTTAACACATAGTCTAACACTAGCTACATAGTTTTATATATTGTGAACATGATATTATACACATAAACGACATTTAACACATAGTCTAACACTAGCTACATAGTTTTATATATTGTGAACATGATATTATACACATAAACGACATTTAACACATAGTCTAACACTAGCTACATAGTTTTATATATTGTGAACATGATATTATACACATAAACGACATTTAACACATAGTCTAACACTAGGCTACATATTTTTATATATTGTGAACATGATATTATACACATAAACGACATTTAACACATAGTCTAACACTAGCTACATAGTTTTATATATTGTGAACATGATATACACATAAACGACATTTAACACATAGTCTAACACTAGACTACATAGTTTTATATATTGTGAAAATGATATTATACACATAAACGACATTTTACACATAGTCTAACACTAGGCTACATAGTTTTATATATTGTGAAAATGATATTATACACATAAACGACATTTTACACATAGTCTAACACTAGGCTACATAGTTTTATATATTGTGAAAATGATATTATACACATAAACGACATTTTACACATAGTCTAACACTAGACTACATAGTTTTATATATGGTGAAAATGATATTATACACATAAACGACATTTAACACATAGTCTAACACTAGCTACATAGTTTTATATATTGTGAACATGATATTATACACATAAACGACATTTAACACATAGTCTAACACTAGCTACATAGTTTTATATATTGTGAACATGATATTATACACATAAACGACATTTAACACATAGTCTAACACTAGCTACATAGTTTTATATATTGTGAACATGATATTATACACATAAACGACATTTAACACATAGTCTAACACTAGCTACATAGTTTTATATATTGTGAACATGATATTATACACATAAACGACATTTAACACATAGTCTAACACTAGGCTACATATTTTTATATATTGTGAACATGATATTATACACATAAACGACATTTAACACATAGTCTAACACTAGCTACATAGTTTTATATATTGTGAACATGATATTATACACATAAACGACATTTAACACATAGTCTAACACTAGGCTACATAGTTTTATATATTGTGAAAATGATATTATACACATAAACGACATTTTTACACATAGTCTAACACTAGGCTACATAGTTTTATATATTGTGAAAATGATATTATACACATAAACGACATTTTACACATAGTCTAACACTAGGACTACATAGTTTTATATATGGTGAAAATGATATTATACACATTAAACGACATTTAACACATAGTCTAACACTAGGCTACATAGTTTTATATATTGTGAACATGATATTATACACATAAACGACATTTAACACATAGTCTAACACTAGCTACATAGTTTTATATATTGTGAACATGATATTATACACATAAACGACATTTAACACATAGTCTAACACTAGCTACATAGTTTTTATATATTGTGAACATGATATTATACACATAAACGACATTTAACACATAGTCTAACACTAGCTACATAGTTTTATATATTGTGAACATGATATTATACACATAAACGACATTTAACACATAGTCTAACACTAGGCTACATATTTTTATATATTGTGAACATGATATTATACACATAAACGACATTTAACACATAGTCTAACACTAGCTACATAGTTTTATATATTGTGAACATGATATTATACACATAAACGACATTTAACACATAGTCTAACACTAGACTACATAGTTTTATATATTGTGAAAATGATATTATACACATAAACGACATTTTACACATAGTCTAACACTAGACTACATAGTTTTATATATTGTGAACATGATATTATACACATAAACGACATTTTACACATAGTCTAACACTAGGCTACATAGTTTTATATATTGTGAAAATGATATTATACACATTAATGACATTTTACACATAGTCTAACACTAGGCTACATAGTTTTATATATTGTGAACATGATATTATACACATAAACGACATTTTACACATAGTCTAACACTAGACTACATAGTTTTATATATTGTGAACATGATATTATACACATAAACGACATTTTACACATAGTCTAACACTAGGCTACATAGTTTTATATATTGTGAACATGATATTATACACATGATAGTCTAACACTAGACTACATAGTTTTATATATTGTGAACATGATATTATACACATAAACGACATTTTACACATAGTCTAACACTAGACTACATAGTTTTATATATTGTGAAAATGATATTATACACATAAACGACATTTTACACATAGTCTAACACTAGGCTACATAGTTTTATATATTGTGAAAATGATATTATACACATTAATGACATTTTACACATAGTCTAACACTAGACTACATAGTTCTATATATGGTGAAAAGGATATTATACACATGAACGGCATCTATAATCTAATACTAGACATCATAGTTTTATATATCGTGTATTTTGTGGTACTCGTACCTGTATCGGCTATATTTCGCCGTTCTTTTATCTTATATTATCTTCGAAGCTGCCATTTATTTTATTTTGTATCGTTTGCCATGTCTTGTCATATTAAATCTGCTGTAAATAAATTAATAATTATTTGATTTAAATAATTTTAATATAATTAGATCTACGATAAAATCAATTAAAATGTTGTTCTTGTATTTGTTTAGTAAAATTGCAGATTATAGACATTGTATAAACAAAACGTTTTAGCGGCCGTTATTTTGAGAGTATTACATTTCATATCATAATGTTTTAAAATTAACTTGCGATGTTATCGTAAATAATTGAATCAAATTTGGTAGGATGTAATTTATTTGTTTAATAGATATGATTCTTTTATAAAAACGCACACACACACATACAGACTGACAGATGGGAAACTAAGCATCGTAGACCCGTTTTCATATGGTGAAATGTGTTTGTCTTGACCCGAGCAATAAAGTGATGTACCTTGTCCAGAGAGTTACGGGACACTCTGCTTGTCCAGAGAGTTACGGGACACTCTGCAGTCATTAAAGTCCCAGAGTCTTGTGTAGACAAAGACTAACAAGTAGATTGTGTTAAATAGTGTGAGACGTTGGCATCAAGTGTTAACAAATCGCTTGTTTAATGTTCACTTTTTATAATTGATTCCGGAAACGTTTTCTTGAGAGTTAAGCAAAAAAACATATACTGCGTGCTTTTATAAAACTTCAAGTACCTGTATGATACAACGTACCTACGCACTATATACTCAATGCAGTAACCCAATTGAGCCACCCTGCCGAGGTGTATTATAAATGTGTTCCCTTCCCAATAATCCATTTTTCTCCGTTACGCTTCGTCTCCGGTACGCTGTCAAATTGGCACCGACGCGGCGTGGCTGTATATTGCGGCATGGCAGCGGCACGGCGTTGTCTGTCTCCCTCTCATATTGCAAACAAGCCGAGGGGAAAGAACGGCATAATTTGACGCAGAGTTGATATTTATGGGTTTTATTGATTCCGCGACAACCAGCCTTACAAAGCCGCTATGAGAATGAATTACTTGCGTCGCGTAGCGGACGACAAGACGCGGGGCAGCGCGGCGCGGCGGTGTGATTCATGGCTCTTACCGGTCTGCCTGTAACTGACTAACTTTTCAAACGTGCAGTATGAATTTTGGGACGAATTACAAACATTTTCAAAAATTTTACATAAAAAGTATTTTTATACGTATATACTCCAGGTGGCGATCTGATGGAGGTCGAGGATTACACTTACTGCTCACTAACATTGTCGCCCTAGGTCCATAGAGTACCTGACTTCTTCAATATAGAATGCTGACACTTTAGTCGGTGGTGGTTGATTCGTACGTACTATACAGGAACGTCGTCATCTAAGATAGTAAGAGTCTTACGATTTATCTCAAACGAATAAAAATGCTATAACTGAAGTTTCTTAAATTATTTATAGTTGTTGCTTTTTGTAATATTTGTTGCTTTTGTAAGTAATAAGCGTTTAACGTTCTATACACTCCTTAATAAAATAGATTACAATTAACTGAGCCTTAAGGACGATCAATGTCTATTCTGGAGTTTCAGTGATGCAGAAATGAACATGCTCTTCAAAGTTGTGTTATTTCTATCATTATAAAGTTTAGTTTTGATCGTCCTGTGAAGTTTAAATATTTCTTCTGAACCCATTCTACGATAAATGTCTATTCTGGAGTTTCAGTGATGCAGAAATGAACATGCTCTTCAAAGTTGTGTTATTTCTATCATTATAAAGTTTAGTTTTGATCGTCCTGTGAAGTTTAAATATTTCTGCTGAATCCATTCTACGATAAATGTCTACTTTTCAATCTTAAAATTTGTTTAGTATAAGAGAAAGACTTGATTAAAAAATTAAGAAAACACCAAGCACTTGTCTACAATTAAAGCCCATTATACGAGTGTTAGTTTAAATCTTCACCCAGTACTGCTGACGCCGCATGTCATTGTTGCAGGACCTTGAACAACAACAACCTCACGTCGCTCCCTGAGAACCTCTTCGAGGACCTGTTCCGGCTGAGGACTCTAAGGCTCTCCGACAACAATCTGATCTGCGACTGTCATCTCTCCTGGTTGGCGAGGTGGTTGCGGCGGTTCCCGAGGTTGGCGCTCTACACAAGGTGCTTCTCGCCCACCCAACTCAAGGGTCAGAACGTCGCTGACCTCCACGACCAGGAGTTCAAGTGTTCCGGTAAGTTACGCTGTAGTCACCTCAGATATTTCAAGTGTTCCGGTAAGTGACGCTACAGTCGCCTCGGATATTTCAAGTTTTCCGGTAAGTGACGCTACAGTCACCTCGGATATTTCAAGTGTTCCGGTAAGTGACGCTAAAGTCACCTCGGATATTTCAAGTGTTCCGGTAAGTGACGCTACAGTCACCTCGGATATTTCAAGTGTTCCGGTAAGTGACGCTACAGCCACCTCGGATATTTCAAGTGTTCCGGTAAGTGACGCTACAGTCACCTCGGATATTTCAAGTGTTCCGGTAAGTGACGCTACAGTCACCTCGGATATTTCAAGTATTGCAAGCCTGTCATATCAAATGTTATAAGCAAGCATTTAATATCTGGAAAAATGATGTTTAAATGTCAATTTATAACAAATGTGAACAAACTTGATAAAAAAATTAACTTGAATCCAAACTGGTTTTAATTACGGATTTAATTGGCATACTCAATAATAAATTATAAACACAGTTGAACTGTGAAAGTCGAGAGGGCAGTTGGGCGGATGGACCGCTCTCCACACTCACCTGACGCTCGTGCTCGGATATCGTGCTGACCCCCGAGATCGTGGGTTCAACTGCTCAATGAATTGCCAGGGAGGAGTTGCGGGGTATTGTATCTATTCGTGACAATAGCACCGCGCCGCACCGCTCCATACCTGTATTGTGCACTATTGTTCCCCATCATCTTCAATTACGGTTCAGCAACAAGTTACTTACCGGCTTAACCTCGCCTGTGTTGTCGTGTACTTGTACACTGTACAGTACCGCTAGCTACCCGCTAGCACTGTTCTGATCTAATCTCGTATATTCTGTCTGTACACGTGATACGTAGGTTTACATGTATTATCCTGCATTAAGTATTTCATCTTCAATTACGGTTCAGCAACAAGTTACTTACCGGCTTAACCTCGCCTGTGTTGTCGTGTACTTGTACACTGTACAGTACCGCTAGCTACCCGCTAGCACTGTTCTGATCTAATCTCGTATATTCTGTCTGTACACGTGATACATAGGTTTACATGTATTATCCTGCATTAAGTATTTCATCTTCAATTACGGTTCAGCAACAAGTTACTTACCGGCTTAACCTCGCCTGTGTTGTCGTGTACTTGTACACTGTACAGTACCGCTAGCTACCCGCTAGCACTGTTCTGATCTAATCTCGTATATTCTGTCTGTACACGTGATACATAGGTTTACATGTATTATCCTGCATTAAGTATTTCATCTTCAATTACGGTTCAGCAACAAGTTACTTACCGGCTTAACCTCGCCTGTGTTGTCGTGTACTTGTACACTGTACAGTACCGCTAGCTACCCGCTAGCACTGTTCTGATCTAATCTCGTATATTCTGTCTGTACACGTGATACGTAGGTTTACATGTATTATCCTGCATTAAGTATTTCATCTTCAATTACGGTTCAGCAACAAGTTACTTACCGGCTTAACCTCGCCTGTGTTGTCGTGTACTTGTACACTGTACAGTACCGCTAGCTACCCGCTAGCACTGTTCTGATCTAATCTCGTATATTCTGTCTGTACACGTGATACATAGGTTTACATGTATTATCCTGCATTAAGTATTTCATCTTCAATTACGGTTCAGCAACAAGTTACTTACCGGCTTAACCTCGCCTGTGTTGTCGTGTACTTGTACACTGTACAGTACCGCTAGCTACCCGCTAGCACTGTTCTGATCTAATCTCGTATATTCTGTCTGTACACGTGATACATAGGTTTACATGTATTATCCTGCATTAAGTATTTCATCTTCAATTACGGTTCAGCAACAAGTTACTTACCGGCTTAACCTCGCCTGTGTTGTCGTGTACTTGTACACTGTACAGTACCGCTAGCTACCCGCTAGCACTGTTCTGATCTAATCTCGTATATTCTGTCTGTACACGTGATACGTAGGTTTACATGTATTATCCTGCATTAAGTATTTCATCTTCAATTACGGTTCAGCAACAAGTTACTTACCGGCTTAACCTCGCCTGTGTTGTCGTGTACTTGTACACTGTACAGTACCGCTAGCTACCCGCTAGCACTGTTCTGATCTAATCTCGTATATTCTGTCTGTACACGTGATACATAGGTTTACATGTATTATCCTGCATTAAGTATTTCATCTTCAATTACGGTTCAGCAACAAGTTACTTACCGGCTTAACCTCGCCTGTGTTGTCGTGTACTTGTACACTGTACAGTACCGCTAGCTACCCGCTAGCACTGTTCTGATCTAATCTCGTATATTCTGTCTGTACACGTGATACATAGGTTTACATGTATTATCCTGCATTAAGTATTTCATCTTCAATTACGGTTCAGCAACAAGTTACTTACCGGCTTAACCTCGCCTGTGTTGTCGTGTACCTGTACACTGTACAGTACCGCTAGCTACCCGCTAGCACTGTTCTGATCTAATCTCGTATATTCTGTCTGTACACGTGATACATAGGTTTACATGTATTATCCTGCATTAAGTATTTCATCTTCAATTACGGTTCAGCAACAAGTTACTTACCGGCTTAACCTCGCCTGTGTTGTCGTGTACTTGTACACTGTACAGTACCGCTAGCTACCCGCTAGCACTGTTCTGATCTAATCTCGTATATTCTGTCTGTACACGTGATACATAGGTTTACATGTATTATCCTGCATTAAGTATTTCATCTTCAATTACGGTTCAGCAACAAGTTACTTACCGGCTTAACCTCGCCTGTGTTGTCGTGTACTTGTACACTGTACAGTACCGCTAGCTACCCGCTAGCACTGTTCTGATCTAATCTCGTATATTCTGTCTGTACACGTGATACGTAGGTTTACATGTATTATCCTGCATTAAGTATTTCATCTTCAATTACGGTTCAGCAACAAGTTACTTACCGGCTTAACCTCGCCTGTGTTGTCGTGTACTTGTACACTGTACAGTACCGCTAGCTACCCGCTAGCACTGTTCTGATCTAATCTCGTATATTCTGTCTGTACACGTGATACATAGGTTTACATGTATTATCCTGCATTAAGTATTTCATCTTCAATTACGGTTCAGCAACAAGTTACTTACCGGCTTAACCTCGCCTGTGTTGTCGTGTACTTGTACACTGTACAGTACCGCTAGCTACCCGCTAGCACTGTTCTGATCTAATCTCGTATATTCTGTCTGTACACGTGATACATAGGTTTACATGTATTATCCTGCATTAAGTATTTCATCTTCAATTACGGTTCAGCAACAAGTTACTTACCGGCTTAACCTCGCCTGTGTTGTCGTGTACTTGTACACTGTACAGTACCGCTAGCTACCCGCTAGCACTGTTCTGATCTAATCTCGTATATTCTGTCTGTACACGTGATACATAGGTTTACATGTATTATCCTGCATTAAGTATTTCATCTTCAATTACGGTTCAGCAACAAGTTACTTACCGGCTTAACCTCGCCTGTGTTGTCGTGTACTTGTACACTGTACAGTACCGCTAGCTACCCGCTAGCACTGTTCTGATCTAATCTCGTATATTCTGTCTGTACACGTGATACATAGGTTTACATGTATTATCCTGCATTAAGTATTTCATCTTCAATTACGGTTCAGCAACAAGTTACTTACCGGCTTAACCTCGCCTGTGTTGTCGTGTACTTGTACACTGTACAGTACCGCTAGCTACCCGCTAGCACTGTTCTGATCTAATCTCGTATATTACATAGGTTTACATGTATTATCCTGCATTAAGTATTTCATCTTCAATTACGGTTCAGCAACAAGTTACTTACCGGCTTAACCTCGCCTGTGTTGTCGTGTACTTGTACACTGTACAGTACCGCTAGCTACCCGCTAGCACTGTTCTGATCTAATCTCGTATATTCTGTCTGTACACGTGATACATAGGTTTACATGTATTATCCTGCATTAAGTATATTGATCGATCTTTACTCGATCAGTTATTTCTCCTCCGTCTTACATTTTCACATAAATCAAAGAAAACTATTTTTTGTGTGAGTACGAATAGTCTGTATTGAGCTGTTTTCATAGTTATAAATTGCTTCAGACTGTTATATAAGTTATATTTTATCCTCAAATTGAATGCATAATATGTGAAACTCTGCTTTAAATAGAAGTCAGGTCCCGACGAGTGGAAAAATTTTTACGATAAATACACTTTTCCATACTTTCTAATTAATAGATTATATGATTCTGAAACAACATATTTTAACGAAAATTCCTGATTTGGTCCTCAGGTATTGCTAATAGTTAATTATTTAATAATTATTATAAATAATTAAATATGGTATGCATTATCATAGGTTACCCCCAGTCGGAGCTTACTTAATCTTAAATACAAATTGTTTAAAGTTTAATAATGACATGTATTTTGTGGTATTAGAAAATATACAGATTTGTAACAAAGTTCTTAAATACGTTTGTTCTAGAAAATACACTATTTCTGTACAGTGACGTAATAAACAAAATTATATCTCCAATAGTAACTGAAAAGACGTAACACAATAATGTTCCGTAAGACCATGTGTTGCCAGAAAGGTGAGAACCAAGTTCATTATACAGGAACACAAATGTTTTGTTTACAATCGACAAGAAAATGATTTCCAAGAAGTAAATCTATCGTCAGTTGTTGGGGAAGGTCGAATTGGACTTTACGGGAAGATTAAAATTCCGAAACGTAACAATAATCTTAATTTTTCACTGGTCGATATTTCAAAGATGGTTTTTATAGGTCAATCTTTTTATTTAGTTTCACGGTTATATCTGACGGTTTAGAGTGTCAATTGGTTGTTTAAAATATGACTGAGAGGTTTTTACTCTAGTATTTTCATTTATTTCGCTATCCTTCCTTTTCACCACCCAAAATTAAGTAGTCTCTTTTGAACTCTAAATTGACTCTCACTTGATTCCGTAAATATTATTAAATAATAATATAATCTAGTTTATTTATATATTTTGCTAATTTCTTATATTAAAGGTGACGCTTGTATAAGTAAATGTATATTTGTACTTACCAATTTTTACTTAGGTTTAACAAATAAAGTTTTATGTATTTTGTTTATAATTTATACATTCGGAATTAATATTTATAGTACCTTTGACAATAATCGTAATATAAACAATACTGTGCTTAACCATTTTAATTGTAACACATACATTTTTTTAATTACTTCCCAAAAATTAACTATGTATAGTCAATGCGTGTCAACCATGATCGGCAAAGAAACAATTTTAGGCGAGAAACGATTGATTGACTTATTGTTGAATAACAAATAATTGTAATAGTATATCATTATAAAACACTGTATTGTTGTTGCTTTATAGTAATCGGATAAAATCATAAAGATGTTAGAATTGAGAACCTTTAGTTGAAGTTTGGAGGAATATTTGTGTGCGTAGAAAATCAGATTTGTTTAGAAAACAGCTTTAGTTCCTTGTGTAACAAAATAGACAAGTGCACTTATACTAGTATATTACCTTCCACTGGCCTTTGTATATATTCTGTGTTACAGGACTGGTAGAGCGCCCGACAGGAGAATGTCAGACCGAACCTCAGTGCCCACATCCTTGCCGCTGTGCTGACGGCATAGTCGACTGTAGGGAGAAGGCTCTTACTAAAGTCCCTGACCATCTACCGGAGGGCACCACCGAACTGTAAGTATTTCTGCAGGGCTTCTACGGTAGTCTCACTCGTATCTCTCACACTACGTTCTCCCATCCATCGTGTTTTATCCATTCCAACCACAAGAGAGAACGGATATCCTGAGATATCCTTCATGTGCATAATTTAACTTTAGTCTCACTCGTATCTCTCACACTACGTTCTCCCATCCATCGTGTTTTATCCATTCCAACCACAAGAGAGAACGGATATCCTGAGATATCCTTCATGTGCATAATTTAACTTTAGTCTCACTCGTATCTCTCACACTACGTTCTCCCATCCATCGTGTTTTATCCATTCCAACCACAAGAGAGAACGGATATCCTGAGATATCCTTCATGTGCATAATTTAACATATACATAGATATCCTTTATTAAAAACTTAGCACGTTAGCGAGCACTTAATCGTATTTTTGTACGAAATATTTTGTAATATTTACTGGCCCTCCAATTAATACCCTAATTAATATTCATTGTGAGGTTATACCTGTTATCCTTCATCCAGCACTTTATTTAACTTTATTTGCAGTTGATTGTTCTTATTTCATCTAGTAAATCAATACATATTTCTCTTATATTTTACACAAATCCTCAATATAGGTGTACGTCTCTGTATAGGTGTACGACATTACGCGCACCTGACACAACACGTACTCGTACTCCAGAATCATGTCTTCCTGATATTATACGTATCAGTGGCAGTGCACACTTTAGGTGTACGTCTCTGTATAGGTGTACGACACTACACGCACCTGACACAAAACGTACTCGTACTCCAGAATCATGTCTTCCTGATATTATACGTATCAGTGGCAGTGCATACTTTAGGTGTACGTCTCTGTATAGGTGTGCGACACTACGCGCAGCTGACACAACACGTACTCGTACTCCAGAATCATGTCTTCCTGATATTATACGTATCAGTGGCAGTGCATACTTTAGGTGTACGTCTCTGTATAGGTGTGCGACACTACGCGCAGCTGACACAACACGTACTCGTACTCCAGAATCATGTCTTCCTGATATTATACGTATCAGTGGCAGTGCACACTTTAGGTGTACGTCTCTGTATAGGTGTGCGACACTACGCGCACCTGACACAACACGTACTCGTACTCCAGAATCATGTCTTCCTGATATTATACGTATCAGTGGCAGTGCACACTTTAGGTGTACGTCTCTGTATAGGTGTGCGACACTACGCGCACCTGACACAACACGTACTCGTACTCCAGAATCATGTCTTCCTGATATTATACGTATCAGTGGCAGTGCACACTTTAGGTGTACGTCTCTGTATAGGTGTGCGACACTACGCGCACCTGACACAACACGTACTCGTACTCCAGAATCATGTCTTCCTGATATTATACGTATCAGTGGCAGTGCACACTTTAGGTGTACGTCTCTGTATAGGTGTGCGACACTACGCGCACCTGACACAACACGTACTCGTACTCCAGAATCATGTCTTCCTGATATTATACGTATCAGTGGCAGTGCACACTTTAGGTGTACGTCTCTGTATAGGTGTGCGACACTACGCGCACCTGACACAACACGTACTCGTACTCCAGAATCATGTCTTCCTGATATTATACGTATCAGTGGCAGTGCACACTTTAGGTGTACGTCTCTGTATAGGTGTGCGACACTACGCGCACCTGACACAACACGTACTCGTACTCCAGAATCATGTCTTCCTGATATTATACGTATCAGTGGCAGTGCACACTTTAGGTGTACGTCTCTGTATAGGTGTACGACACTACACGCACCTGACACAACACGTACTCGTACTCCAGAATCATGTCTTCCTGATATTATACGTATCAGTAGCAGTGCACACTTTAGGTGTACGTCTCTGTATAGGTGTGCGACACTACGCGCACCTGACACAACACGTACTCGTACTCCAGAATCATGTCTTCCTGATATTATACGTATCAGTGGCAGTGCACACTTTAGGTGTACGTCTCTGTATAGGTGTGCGACACTACGCGCACCTGACACAACACGTACTCGTACTCCAGAATCATGTCTTCCTGATATTATACGTATCAGTAGCAGTGCACACTTTAGGTGTACGTCTCTGTATAGGTGTGCGACACTACGCGCACCTGACACAACACGTACTCGTACTCCAGAATCATGTCTTCCTGATATTATACGTATCAGTAGCAGTGCACACTTTAGAAAGGGCTATAGTTCCTATCAAATCAAATCAAATCATCTTTTATTGCATTTTTTTACAATTCAACATTGCATCGCAATCGTCAAGAAACCCCTTATAATTATAGTTATAAGCAACCCCTTATACATTCACACACACAGTCAAACTTACATCTTCATACATTCTCTCAAACACATTCTCACTGACCTCAGATCCTATGCTCTCATAAACCCTATGAATGTTTCCTGAAAAATGTGAGATGTGAGTGTGTTGTGGCATGCTGTACGATCTCCCTCCCCTTCTCCCTCCCCATTTGACGTGGACGGTTATCATTCCCGCAGTTGTGGAAAAACAACGCCGATGTTAATTAGTGAGTGGGTTGACACGATTGTTATCAACTCGCATCGCAGAGCCCATTGACGCTGAACCTGCTGTTGATTTGTCAATTTGCATTTATATTGTTTGTTTATACAGTTCAAGGCTTCGTTACAGTTTTATATTGTTACATTGGAAATAAGTTCGCCGATTGCAGTTCAGTTTAATCCCGTAATGCCTGCGAGTGGCACTTTATTACGACTAATCGATGGAGTAAAAAAGGTAAATGTGTAAACGTAATAAATGTGTTATTTACATTATTATTTTGAGGTATAAAAGGGGCATTACACCTGAGAAAAAGAAAGGAATGGTCAAAGAAGCAACGTGTATATTCTTTATAAACACTTTTTTACGTATGTGTTTTTCTTAAACATTCTATGTCAAACTGTTTATAAAATTCAGAAAAAAACATTCCTTATAAATACATCCATATACCATTGCCATGTGATAATTCCAGATAAATGCAGTTTGTTTATTTATATCTTTTATAACGCCTTTAGTTATATGAATTCGAACTACTTATTTTAAATCGAAATGTTTCTTATTACTGCCAATCTTATCGTATTATAGTAAGTGGCTTTTTAATTATATATATAAAGAGTATTTTTCAAGATGTTACTAATTTTTCCTTTTTATTTTTTTACATAGCCCGTCTTTCTGTTTCTCTATTTTATAATACTTGACGTTTGCCCAGGTTTATTTGGCTATTCCAATTCCTAATTTCGAAAGGAACGACTTTTTAATGGGGTCAACTCTGAGAAGGGTTCAAATTTCCATGAGATGACCTAATAGCTCACCCACTGCACTTATACTCCTCGACAGCTCGGTCCGCCTCGCTTACTTTCACGGTACAAACCGGTCCTCTGCCGGTCCGGTCTTGTCCTCTTGTTTGGTCCAGTTCACCACTTCCATGTAAACATTCTCCTGTGAATACAAATTAGTAAAGTAAACTCGGGTGACAGGAGTTCTGGGCCGGGATCTGGTCTGCTGGTGTTTCTCCCTGACATCGACATTTTCTTACGTCCATGAATCTTTGTTCCTAATGGCCTTGTCATTATTAACGTAAACCTGAAAATTGCTTAGAGTATTTTTCATTATTTTTATGAATTTATAACATCTTTTTTTGATGTTGGTATAACTAAGGTTAAAATAGGGATATGCATTTGTAGTGCTTTAAACTAATTGTGGGTTTGTGAGGGAGGAAGGAAAATATTTCCTTCTGCTAATTTGAAGTAAGCAACGCATTACCATATGAGATTTCCATGTGTAGCTCTTTATCAGTAGCTACTAGTAGCTTTAACTCGGCCTTCATTGCAGTTGCAGTTGCACAGTAGTCACACGTTTTGTTGTCTATGAACGAAACCCATTTACAGCGACTTTACCGACTACGGTGTTTGTTCCCCCACGTGAGCGCTTGGTGGTCCGCGATAGGCCGTATGTCTCCGAGCGTCCTTGTAATACAGGATTATCCCACGTCCTTGCGCACCGAGTGCTGGAGAGACTTCGGCTTACGTGGGGACCTGTGCAGGAGGTGGGGCGTTAATCAGCATTGGACTCTACAGGGTCAGATCGGTACAACGCAAATGTTGAAGATTTAAAGTTGAGAATCACCGCCTTTGTGCTGTATAGTGTGTTTATGAGGTGCATAAAATAGTAGTCCACCACACCTCGGAACGGATTGTACAATTAGTAACTTCCTCAATACTACTTATTTAAATAACTAAGGTGACTCAGTCGTTTTCCATTTTATGCTATTTCTTTGTTTAAAATATTCAAATTATTTGTTTTTTGTTATTTTATTTTGAGGAAAGTTCTTATAAAACGGAAGAGGAAAGGTTGGTAGCACTGCAGTGCAGTAACTAATAATACAGTTGGTAATGACTTTCATGAGGTGGACTCCCCTGGGTCGCCAAGTCCCTTCCTGGATTCTCAGTCCACGTTACGGCTTTGTTATAGTCTCAAATGTCCTCTACAGCCTTCTTTAGTTGTTCCAAATGTTAAAAGACTAAATACTGCGTTTTAGCTTTCAGTACGTCAATAACAACTATTTATGTATGAAATTAAAAAGTTATGCCTCTTTGGAAACACTTTCTTAAAATAAATATACAATAACCTTAAGCCTGAAGCATGAGGTCCAGAGCGTATCTTGATTATGTAATTTAGTACGATTTGATTGCCTTGAGTACTCCAGCAATAGTAGATTGGTGCGCGTCCATTCACATAACAGATATGTCAATGAACTGTCAATTCTTTACGAACAATGAACTATCACATTCTACTGTGAGACTTGGCAGACTTCAGTAGACGAATTGATGCAATGACTGGAAACCACACAACAGATATGTCAATGAACTGTCAATTCTTTACGAACAACTAACTATTACAATCTACTGTGAGACTTGGCAGACTTCAGTAGACGAATTGATGCAATGACTGGAAACCACACAACAGATATGTCAATGAACTGGAACAACTAACTATTACAATCTACTGTGAGATTTGGCAGACTTCAGTAGACGAATTGAAGCAATGACTGGAAACCACACAACAGATATGTTAATGAACTGTCAATTCTTTACGAACAACTAACTATTACAATCTACTGTGAGACTTGGCAGACTTCAGTAGACGAATTGATGCAATGACTGGAAACCACACAACATATATGTCAATGAACTGTCAATTCTTTACGAACAACTAACTATTACAATCTACTGTGAGACTTGGCAGACTTCAGTAGACGAATTGATGCAATGACTGGAAACCACACAACATATATGTCAATGAACTGTCAATTCTTTACGAACAACTAACTATTACAATCTACTGTGAGACTTGGCAGACTTCAGTAGACGAATTGATGCAATGACTGGAAACCACAGAAACTGGAACAAGTTTTTGGGCGACAGGTAAACCAAATTACTACATTATGACGCTTAAATAGTAGATATTATTAAATATGGAGACAATTAACCGCGAAATGATGTCGACTTAAAAAAATCATAATAAGTAAAAAAATAAATAAAAACGAAATACTCACATCTAAGTAGCAAGACCGATCCTTGATGGAAAGAGTTCTTAACAGATGAACAATATTCTCTGCACAACATTCTTAATGGTTCTGAGATTGTTTCCTCCTCAACATATTAAACAAGAATCCGGCGGAAAAAAATATTTTAAGCCGACGGAAAAATTACCAAATTTAAAGGAAAATATTACCGACTAACAAAGAGGCCAAATGTTATTGCCGAAGGAACAAGAGTTTTGTATAATGTATTACTCAACGTGAACGTACAAGAATAATGAAACGTACATGTATTTTCAATATATTACAAAAATAATGCATGCCGTGGATTTTCAATGTTCCCTAGTATTACCAGTAAGAAATCCTGAGTTGTGTGAAGCGCTGCTTGAAAGAAATCCATTAACGTTATCCTTCCAAGTAAACAAGCCAAGGCCACTCAAAGGTGAGTCGATTAGGCGGAAGTAACATGTCAGAGAGCCCAAGTCGAAATAACCTACGTATCGACCTTTAGCCGTCGGCATTGAAAATTAAATACACAACTTCATATCACTTAACGACTTCAAACGAATTAATTTTTCAGTAAAATAACCTGAGTTATGCAATAAATGTAATGCAGCAGTGAATGAATCAGCATTTATTTCAATGCATTAAGAAAGGTACCATTGTATACTACGAGTATTTCTGTCTTAAGATTAGTACAAAATAAACGTTCTCATTATTGCATTCACTTAATTATTATTTACCAACACACATATAAATACGTATAGTTTTTTGTGAAACATTTCTCACACATTACTATACGTATTTTTAGATGATTTATAAAAATCACTGTAAGTAGATATTTGAATATATAGGGTTTCCCAAAGTACAGAAATGGTAAAAAAATAAATCAAGAAATGTTAAGTTGTACAACTTGGGCGTGTCCAATTATTCAGTATGTGAACCCAGAAGACAAGAAGCATTATACTTGTAACGTATAGGTATTGTTATTTGACAGTGCAACAATCTCGTATAAACCCGATTTTAGTATCTTAGGTTTGTGTACTGAAAGGAACACAGCCAGGATACAAATTACATAACTAAATCCGTAGAGCGGAAGGTGTAGGTCTGGGAAAGTCGGCCGAGAAGGTGAATGTTATCTGAGATAGATTAGATATCAAGAGTGATAAGACAGAGATGACCGCGGGAGTCCTGCTGTGTACAAGCCGTTTACATGCCAAGTAGCCACTCCTCTCTGTCGTTAGGCTCAGAGTAATGTTCCTTGTCATACAGTAACCTACACTAAACTGGCCGGTGTTGCTGTATCTAGCTTTATGTTTGAATTCTCACAAACAAATAGTTTTACCTAACCCCACACGTTAAACCGTCGTTAGTAGTCCCGTGATGAGATTCATCACTCGTTACTGAGGTGGTTAACCCGTGAGTAACGATTGCTGAATCAGCTGAAGAATGGTGATAGTCGGCATAAGTTACTCGTTACTGAGGTGGTTTACCCGTGAGTAACGATTGCTGAATCAGCTGAAGAATGGTGATAGTCGGCATAAGTTACTCGTTACTGAGGTGGTTTACCCGTGAGTAACGATTGCTGAATCAGCTGAAGAATGGTGATAGTCGGCATAAGTTACTCGTTACTGAGGTGGTTTACCCGTGAGTAACGATTGCTGAATCAGCTGAAGAATGGTGATAGTCGGCATAAGTTACTCGTTACTGAGGTGGTTAACCCGTGAGTAACGATTACTGAATCAGCTGAAGAATGGTGATAGTCGGCATAAGTTACTCGTTACTGAGGTGGTTTACCCGTGAGTAACGATTGCTGAATCAGCTGAAGAATGGTGATAGTCGGCATAAGTTACTCGTTACTGAGGTGTTTTACCCGTGAGTAACGATTGCTGAATCAGCTGAAGAATGGTGATAGTCGGCATAAGTTACTCGTTACTGAGGTGGTTAACCCGTGAGTAACGATTGCTGAATCAGCTGAAGAATGGTGATAGTCGGCATAAGTTACTCGTTACTGAGGTGGTTTACCCGTGAGTAACGATTACTGAATCAGCTGAAGAATGGTGATAGTCGGCATAAGTTACTCGTTACTGAGGTGGTTAACCCGTGAGTAACGATTGCTGAATCAGCTGAAGAATGGTGATAGTCGGCATAAGTCACTCGTTACTGAGGTGGTTAACCCGTGAGTAACGATTGCTGAATCAGCTGAAGAATGGTGATAGTCGGCATAAGTTACTCGTTACTGAGGTGGTTAACCCGTGAGTAACGATTACTGAATCAGCTGAAGAATGGTGATAGTCGGCATAAGTTACTCGTTACTGAGGTGGTTAACCCGTGAGTAACGATTACTGAATCAGCTGAAGAATGGTGATAGTCGGCATAAGTAATCTTGGTACAAGAATGTAATATAATATTTGTACGATAAGTTTGTACGATTGGCTTGTGGGAATCTTGTCATTATCAATAAGCTAAGCTTTATATTCTCAAGCGTGATACATTGATTCCTCTTGGTTGAAGAAAGAGCTTTATTGACTTTGGGGTGAAAAGGTAAAAGAGCAGTCCGTATATGGGGTGTCTTCCTTTGCGCTGTGTCTGCCCCTTCAATACTCTGTCTTATCGGTTTGTGGAGTTGTCTTCAAATAATGACGTTAAGTAAATTATTATGTTTATCCTTTATTACAGAACTTGGGTGATAACTGACAACTCTGTAATATAATTTACTAAGTTATGTAACTTGTGTGTAAATGGTTTTTAACTTAAAATTTCAGGCAATTTCATAGGACACTATCTTATACAATAGTATATTTAAAATTATTTCTCGGATCCAAACCATGTTATGTTGCCTTGGGCAGTACGTAAACACATCTAACAAGACCATTTCTATTTAATTCTGTTTAAGATTGCTTTTAATTCTATTTATATGGAAATACTAATTTACTATTCACTCTAATATACTAGTAATCCTCTTCCTTCCATAATCACCAAAGACAGTCGTATAAAGCAATTAACTATATAATGAACTTTCTGTTATTACTCCTTAACTGAAATATGTATTCAATGTTAACAAGAAGTACGTTTCCTTATCGCCCATAATGTAAAACCACTGTTTTACAACAGAACATACTGTAGCTGTGGTAAGGAAATTATTGTTGTTTATTACTTGTATGGCCCGAATAACGTTTTGCGTGGTGTTAGAATGTAAATTGGCGCCGGCTGCCGTACTCTGTAATTAGTGGACATGAACTAGAGTTTCGTGCGTATTCCGACACACTGCACTGGGCGCAGCGCACACTGCTGCATTAATAATTTTAAACTCGCTGAACTGCGTACATGTGAGTGCATTTAAAACGTCATATTTTAAGAAAGTGAGAGATTATTACACGAAAATGTTATATTAAATTTTTGTCGGTTCTACTTTACAATTAGAAAACCAATTTACAAGAAAACGTCATTGTTAGATATGTATTTTAAGAAATATTACGACAGTAATGACCTTTTCTGTACAAGCGTCTTAGGAATTCTTTTACATGATGAATGCATAAATTCAGGCCCAAGTGAATTAGGAGAGTTGCTTATAACGTATGCGATTCTGTGCGAAAAGTTAATATAAAAGAAGTATGAAGAAATTAAGTGAAGACGCCAGTAATTAGCCGCCTAAGTACCAGACTTAAGTGTGTAATTGTGTTTATCAGACGACTCGAGCAGAACGGCATCTCGGAGATCCCGCCCACAGTATCGACAGCAACAAGTGAGGAAGCAGCGCCGCTGTAGCAGCACCAGTAATTAGCCGCCTAAGTACCAGACTTAACTGTGTAATTGTGTTTCTCAGACGACTCGAGCAGAACATCTCGGAGATCCCGCCCACAGTATCGACAGCAACAAGTGAGGAAGCAGCGCCGCTGTAGCAGCACCAGTAATTAGCCGCCTAAGTACCAGACTTAACTGTGTAATTGTGTTTCTCAGACGACTCGAGCAGAACATCTCGGAGATCCCGCCCACAGTATCGACAGCAACAAGTGAGGAAGCAGCGCCGCTGTAGCAGCACCAGTAATTAGCCGCCTAAGTACCAGACTTAACTGTGTAATTGTGTTTCTCAGACGACTCGAGCAGAACATCTCGGAGATCCCGCCCACAGTATCGACAGCAACAAGTGAGGAAGCAGCGCCGCTGTAGCAGCACCAGTAATTAGCCGCCTAAGTACCAGACTTAACTGTGTAATTGTGTTTCTCAGACGACTCGAGCAGAACATCTCGGAGATCCCGCCCACAGTATCGACAGCAACAAGTGAGGAAGCAGCGCCGCTGTAGCAGCACCAGTAATTAGCCGCCTAAGTACCAGACTTAACTGTGTAATTGTGTTTCTCAGACGACTCGAGCAGAACATCTCGGAGATCCCGCCCACAGTATCGACAGCAACAAGTGAGGAAGCAGCGCCGCTGTAGCAGCACCAGTAATTAGCCGCCTAAGTACCAGACTTAAGTGTGTAATTGTGTTTATCAGACGACTCGAGCAGAACATCTCGGAGATCCCGCCCACAGTATCGACAGCAACAAGTGAGGAAGCAGCGCCGCTGTAGCAGCACCAGTAATTAGCCGCCTAAGTACCAGACTTAACTGTGTAATTGTGTTTATCAGACGACTCGAGCAGAACGGCATCTCGGAGATCCCGCCCACAGTATCGACAGCAACAAGTGAGGAAGCAGCGCCGCTGTAGCAGCACCAGTAATTAGCCGCCTAAGTACCAGACTTAACTGTGTAATTGTGTTTATCAGACGACTCGAGCAGAACGGCATCTCGGAGATCCCGCCCACAGTATCGACAGCAACAAGTGAGGAAAGCAGCGCCGCTGTAGCAGCACCAGTAATTAGCCGCCTAAGTACCAGACTTAACTGTGTAATTGTGTTTATCAGACGACTCGAGCAGAACGACATCTCGGAGATCCCGCCCACAGTATCGACAGCAACAAGTGAGGAAGCAGCGCCGCTGTAGCAGCACCAGTAATTAGCCGCCTAAGTACCAGACTTAACTGTGTAATTGTGTTTTTTAGACGACTCGAGCAGAACGACATTTCGGAGATCCCTCCCAAAGCTTTCTCCTCCTACAAACGCCTCCGGAGGATGTAAGTCAACTTGTTCTCGTACTAAATTAACTCTATAAGTTAGTAATACTTAGCTTTGTGTAGTATTCGCGTACTAAGTATTACCATAAAAATTCGATATTGTTCACTAGTGTTAAACCACTAGTAGTCTACTATACCATAGCTAACAATTCTATACGAACAGCTAAATAAAAAAGTTAAATACAAATTAACTGTTAATGTTGGCATGTTGTCATGTGATACAGTAAAAAACATAAAAAATAAACGTAAAATAATTTTCCTTTGTTACCTTCTTCTTCTTCTTAAATACTGTTCACAAAAAGGTGTCACTAACCTCTGTGACTGGTAGTTTTTATGATTACAAATAAAAAATGTCTTATAAACATAGGTCGGGGAATGTGTCGTTTAGCTGCTAGGGACCATATAGATTTTTTTAAATTAAATCATTAATATATTTTTTTTTATAAAGGAAAAGCCGATCTCCTTTTAAGCCTTATTCTGCCGGTCCTCATGGGCCATTGGTGTATGCGAGATCCTTATCAAACAGAATAAGGGAGAGAGTCGATACAGTACAAGGTCGATGGTACTGATAAAAAGGTCAAGGGTCACAGACAGAATTCGAACCTGCGCTATCTCTAACTCAGACTCAAGTACAACGTCTTAGACCACTCGGCTATCGGCACTCCCTATATATATATATATATATATATATATATATATATATATATATATATATATAGAACTCGTAAATCTGCAGATACCAAACTTTGCTTTAGGCTCAATAAACAGCGAAGCCTCTCAACTGTGCCGTGTTAGCTGCTCTCGGTTTGTGCAAGCGTACCATTGAATGCAAAAGTATCGTTGGGATTGTAAGAAAAATTGCAAAATAGTTGACATATTGTAAATATTCATAAGTGATGCAAAATAGCAGAATCCCTTCCAATTTAAATTTTTTTACTCTACTGGTTTCTCGTTAATGTCTGTAAACATTTTTAACAGGGACGATTTTGTTAATATTAAAGCAAATCACACAATTATTTTTTTCAGTTTTTATGTGCAAGGTCAGATATCTAGGAATATAAATATTTAATAAACAGTACAAAATGGCGGCTAGCGGCTAAACGAACACTTCACGACATATGTATATCGCACATTTTGCGTTAGGAGTCATGTGTAATATCAGCCACAGAAAGTTGTGACACCCTTTTGTGAATACATCAACGTCAGCACAAAAAAGTCCGATAGCGTATGATTAGATGTAGTACTGTTTTATGTTATATCATACGAATTAAATTAAATAAATCGATTCAGTTTTTTGTAAATCTTTTGTAGCTACATTCAAGCCCGATGCATGACAAAATAAAATAGACATTCCGACCCGGTCGTTAAATGAGCCGAGCCGAGTTTCACAACAGAGTTGTAAAGGTGTAATTGCGTGAGTAGTAATTGTGGGCTATCAGTCACGACACGTACCGTACACACACGCACGCACACACGCCTACACACACTATCTGGATCTGGGTATGTGTGATTCTCATCGTTTTCCTCTGTAGACCCAACTGAGTGACTTCTTCCATTCAACAATGATTATGTAACCTTTACTATAAACCTCATAATGTGAAACACCCAAGCATAGGAGATACAGTATGTACATATTAATTATATGTGTGAGAGAGACCGGAAGCGGTCTGTCACTACACCTCCGTACCGTACACACACGCACGCACACACGCCTACACACACTATCTGGATCTGGGTATGTGTGATTCTCATCGTTCTCTCTCTCTGTAGACCTAACTGAGTGACTTCTTCCATTCAACAATGATTATGTAACCTTTACTATAAACCTCATAATGTGAAACACCCAAGCATAGGAGATACAGTATGTACATATTAATTATATGTGTGAGAGAGACCGGAAGCGGTCTGTCACTACACCTCCGTACCGTACACACACGCACGCACACACGCCTACACACACTATCTGGATCTGGGTATGTGTGATTCTCA
Organism: Homalodisca vitripennis; assembly: GCF_021130785.1. Taxonomy (NCBI): domain Eukaryota; kingdom Metazoa; phylum Arthropoda; class Insecta; order Hemiptera; family Cicadellidae; genus Homalodisca; species Homalodisca vitripennis. The sequence continues at coordinate 249,248,333 of NC_060207.1, forward strand.
TCGTTTTCCTCTGTAGACCTAACTGAGTGACTTCTTCCATTCAACATTGATTATGTAACCTTTACTATAAACCTCATAATCTGAAACACGCAAGCATAGGAGATACAGTATGTACATTAATTATATGTGTGAGAGAGACCGGAAGCGGTCTGTCACTACACCTCCGAAGCGGGACTAAGTCATATTCCGGGTGAATCGAAGATGAATCAAAGGTTACAACAACGGACATAAATACATTGAGTTTTATACATACAAACATATCTTTTACAAAGTTTTAGCTAGGAATAAAAATTGGAACAAGCAAATGAAAATATGTGAAGAGAGTTTTCATTCCTTATCTTTGCATGCATTACTGAAATTTTCTCTACTTCTACTTATCTTACACAAATAATTCACTGCAGTATTATAACTCAGGAATATTATTTTTGAGAAATTTAGCATTGCCTGGGGTTATATTCTACTAAGATACAATCTTCGCCTCTATTTCCAAAATGTCATTACGAGCCTTCACGTCATATATTATGCTGTGATTTAGTTTTGTGTTCGGTTTTAAAAGAATTCCTTCATAAATTTTGTTACGTGTTTGATGAAACTTGCGACTTCTGCAATCTTGCAGCTGTTCTCTACCTGATTTTGGTGCGTCCAAGTAATCTGTCACTTATTTGTTATAATTTAATGTATTTATCCTATTGTATTCTTGTTACACACAAACCATCACAATGGCGAGGCTCTTCTACAAAACAGCCCATGAATTTATTGCCTCTGTTCACTACTTCAACTGATGAACTATTATGGAACAAATTCATTTTATGTGTTTGTATTCTCGCTCACTTTATATTCTGCTGGAACTGTTCAGAAAAATGTATTTTCCAGCTTTTAGAACATCTAATGTTTAACTTAGGACAAATCTGTTTTAATGAATCTGCAAACGTTTTTAGCAGATCCACTGCAGCCATGTCTCACCATAGTCGGCAAGTAGGAGTACCAACCTTCCCACGCGATTGTCGACTGGCCCAGATAAGCCGACCTTGTAGTGTGCCGAAGAGGCGTTCGGTTGCCTGCCTTGGATTACCCAATGTATCTTTTCCCTCTTTACATCGACAGCAGTAACAATTAGTACTGTAATTATGTGTCTTTCTAATGGACCGGTCGATAAGATTTATTTTACCACCAATATAACTCTGCTGAGGAATTATTGGATTCAAATATACGAATATAGTGTATAATATACCAACGTAATTTGTTAATTTTTGTCCAGCTATTAAAAATTTTGTAATATTCCATCGATTTTCCCTCTTATTTAGTGGACTTGTTTTTTATATGTACATCGTTGAAGCTATCTACAACATTTACGGCAGTAATTTGATAATTTGTTTTTATTTCTTTCAGAGATTTAAGCAAGAATCAGATATCAAAAGTAGCAGTGGATGCGTTTCTTGGACTAAAATCCTTGACGTCTTTGTAAGTATAATCTCAAGATATGTAAGTACCATGTTTAAATTATTAAAACCGAATGCCTTACAAACTTGACCACTTATTTCAGTATATTCAGAATTTAGTGACATTCAGTAGGGTTGCCCATGTTAAATAATGGAATCGTATTTCATAAACTATTTAAAACCGAATGCCTTACAAACTTGACCACTTATTTAAGTATATTCAGAATTTAGTGACATTCAGTAGGGTTGCCCATGTTAAATAATGGAATCGTATTTCATAAACTATTTAAAACCGAATGCCTTACAAACTTGACCACTTATTTAAGTATATTAAGAATTTAGTGAGATTCAGTAGGGTTGCCCATATTAAATAATGGAATCGTATTTCATAAACTATTTAAAACCGAATGCCTTACAAACTTGACCACTTATTTAAGTATATTCAGGATTTAGTGAGACTCAGTAGGGTTGACCATATTAAATAATGGAATCGTATTTCATAAACTATTTAAAACTGAATGCCTTACAAACTTGACCACTTATTTAAGTATATTCAGGATTTAGTGAGACTCAGTAGGGTTGCCCATATTAAATAATGGAATCGTATTTCATAAACTATTAAACTGGACAAGAGGCTGAGTGTTGAGAGGCATTTCCAACAAATCTGTGAGAGCGAGCGACTTTGAGGTGGCAGCTTTTACCCGAGCCCGAGGTACAAACAAGTCACCCCCTCCCCCTCTCCCCCGGCACAGCCTCCACGTAATGAAGTCCCGTGTCGGCATTTGTAACCGTAATGTGTGACAATTACAGCTACAGAGGAGACACTCTTTCATACAGTTTTAATGAGTCTGTCACTCACGGTAACGTTCACGTTCCTCGTTTTTGCCGAAAATCCTCCCCAGGTAATGAGGTTGACAGGTTTTAATTTGCGAAACTCAACCCCTCCCCCCCACTAGCGTGGCTGCAAGAATTGTTGGGCATCGAAATGGCGCAGGAATACGAGATACTCGCAGAATTAGGCGCTTTGAAATTGATTCACTTTCTCCCCGCGGAGATCTTTTGCAATGTTTTTAAGATGATTCAGTGTCAGTTTGTTCCGTAACCGTAACCGTACTCCTTAATTTATTCATTCATAGCGTATCTTCTCAAGTATTATGTAACCTAACGTATAAAATTAAGTTTAGTCTAACATTGTTCACTTTTGGATTTTCTCGTAAATGCTGAAACCAATAATTAACTGTTAGCGCACTGAACGTCCTATAATTCCCTGGTGCTTGTAACCTAACGTATAAAATTAAGTTTAGTCTAACATTGTTCACTTTTGGATTTTCTCGTAAATGCTGAAACAAATAATGAACTGTTAGCGCACTGAACGTCCTATAATTCCCAGGTGCTTGTAACCTAGCGTATAAAATTACGTTTAGTCTAACATTGTTCACTTTTGGATTTTCTCGTAAATGCTGAAACCAATAATGAACTGTTAGCTCACTGGATGTCTTATAATTCCCTGGTGCTTGTAACCTAGCGTATAAAATTACGTTTATTCTAACATTGTTTACTTTTGGATTTTCTCGTAAATTTTGAAACCAATGAACCGTTAGCGCACTGGATGTCCCATAATTCCCTGGTTCTTGTAACCTAGCGTATAAAATTACGTTTAGTCTAACATTGTTTACTTTTGGATTTTGACGTAAATGTTGATACCAATGAACAGTTAGGCCACTGGATGTCCCATAATTCCCTGGTGCTTGTAACCTAGCGGCGAATGTTGTAGGTGAGGTCGGAAAGTCAACTGTTCTCACTTGTTTCCGTATAATTGTAATTGGTCATTAGAGCGTGGTCAAGTTATGGGATAATGCTCGTTAATCCCTACCCAGCACTTCAACATGTATGGCTCTCTCTCTTACACACTGTAATGTGATATTCTCTCTCCGTCTGTGTTGCAGGGTGCTCTATGGCAACAAGATTAAGGACCTTCCCGGTGGGGTGTTTCACGGCCTCTCTTCCCTGCAGCTTTTGTAAGTTAAAAAGTCTATTAGCATTTTGTTGCCTCCCCTCAAGTTGTCTCTCATAATTGTTATTTAATTACTGTTTCCAGGCTCCTGAACGCTAACGAGATCTCATGCATTCGTAAAGACACCTTCAAGGATCTCCACGGACTGAATTTGTTGTAAGTACATCTTTATGTATTTCACGTTTAATTTGTGTAGATACGTGGAATGTTTCTATTGCTTGGATTTAGTGTGGCAGGGTAGAACACAAGGTATTGGATAAATAGCTGCCATCTGTTTTGTAAGTGGAAAGGTACATTCTAAGTGGATATCCGTTACATTTTTTTAATTCAAAATTTGGGCTGACATTTAAAAACGATAAAAAACGATTTAAAAAACGAGTTTGCAACAATTTTGGACATTTGCTAAAACGTAATATTTTATCGATAAGAGAGATATACAGTTCTCGTGTTTCACAAACTTAAGTGCGTATAACGAATAACTATGTAATGTACTTTTAATATTGCTGCTTATACTGTCTTTCTTCCTTAAAAAGTACCCCTATAAATGTTAGAAAGTCACCAAAATCTTAGTGACGAAAGAAATATCAATAGTAAAACATCATTATTTATTTGCAATGAAAAAACTGATATAACTGATTTGCAGCTAAAATAAAACCTACTAGTTAAAAAATTAATGGTTCTCCAATTGTGCGAGAAGCGAGTGACTTGGCCGTTAAATTGCCTCACTCCTCGTTGAAGGCTAGTATTGTTATCGAGAACGGGCACCATCTGCTCCCAGATAAGGACGCGGTCATTCCCATGTAAATCCTGGGCCTCGGACTCCTGAGCCGAGCGGTACTGCGATACACGGTACAAGGCGCGGGACTCGGGAGTCGATGCAATCACACCCAGACTTATGTCCTACATAACCTCCAAACTGCTGCTGTTTTGGCTTAATGGCCGCCATATTGAATCGTAAACATGTCCCTTTTACTTTCCCGCTCCGCTAGTTGCCACTTCATAACGCGTTAATGTTCCTTTACCGTTTGTGGCTTGTCTTTGTTTTAGCGGTGTTAAACGCGCAGCTTTTCTAGTAATGTTGTGTTTTTTGTTTCTGAATAAAGTGTTACTCTAATAAACATGTAACATTCATAATGGAAATGTTTATATTCAGCAACTTAAGCTAAAATCCGTACTTTTGTGGTTTAGAAAACTAGTATTTTATTGGTGTATACAAAATAATTAGATGGTTTTTCGAATAGCCCTGAACATGTTCTGAACCAGATTTGTAAACTATACCGCCTTCAGGTAAACAATGCTCGCTTCTTAATACGGTCAGACGCCTGAAAATGACTTGTTCAGATGTAGAAACTGTTGACCGGACATCCCCTCTTCGTGTTCTCTTCACACGTTCTCCCGGTTATAAACAGCAGTATAAAGCCGTGCAGTCATAAATTGATACTCATTAAACTACGTTAGTATTACGGTAGTATACTATTATGATTATGAATAGCGGGTCCAATTGGTTAAGAGTTCTCTGCAGCATATCCAAGTTACCGTGAAAGTAACTAACGGTGCAGGTAATCATAGCGATACAGAAAATACAAATATTTCTGACTACATCGCTCGGTGCGGTGTCGGACGGAACTAAGCTCACAAAACCGCTCGCTACCTTGTCTGAGTGGACACTTGCTCGTCTGAGTTAACGTATTAATTCCGCCTTATAGATGCACGATGTGGACCACAGTGGAAGGACTTTAGATAAGTGAAATAAGAGACTGCATTATACATTGTGTAAATGTGTGGAGCTTATGGGAGTAAGTTGAGTTCAGGTCAGCCTTTGACGTTGCTGTATGAACTGTTGCATGGCTAGAAAATGAAGGTCTACTGATGTGTCAGAAATGTGTGGAGCTTATGGGAGTAAGTTGAGTTCAGGTCAGCCTTTGACGTTGCTGTATGAACTGTTGCATGGCTAGAAAATGAAGGTCTGCTGATGTGTCAGAAATGTGTGGAGCTTATGGGAGTAAGTTGAGTTCAGGCCAGCCTTTGACGTTGCTGTATGAAATGTTGCATGGCTAGAAAGCGAAGGTCTACTGATGTGTCAGAAATATGTGGAGCTTATGGGAGTAAGTTGAGTTCAGGTCAGCCTTTGACGTTGCTGTATGAAATGTTGCATGGCTAGAAAGTGAAGGTCTACTGATGTATCAGAAATGTGTGGAGCTGATGGGAGTAAGTTGAGTTCAGGTCAGCCTTTGACGTTGCTGTATGAACTGTTGCATGGCTAGAAAGTGAAGGTCTACTGATGTGTCAGAAATGTGTGGAGCTTATGGGAGTAAGTTGAGTTCAGGTCAGCCTTTGACGTTGCTGTATGAAATTTTGCATGGCTAGAAAATGAAGGTCTACTGATGTGTCAGAAATGTGTGGAGCTTATGGGAGTAAGTTAAGTTCAGGTCACCCTTTAACGTTGCTGTATGAAATTTTGCATGGCTAGAAAGTGAAGGTCTGCTGATGTGTCAGAAATGTGTGGAGCTTATGGGAGAAATTTAAGTTCAGGTCAGCCTTTGACGTTGCTGTATGAACTGTTGCATACCTAGAAAATGAAGGTCTACTGATGTGTCAGAAATGTGTGGAGCTTATGGGAGTAAGTTAAGTTCAGGTCAGCCTTTGACGTTGCTGTATGAACTGTTGCATGGCTAGAAAATGAAGGTCTGCTGATGTGTCAGAAATGTGTGGAGCTTATGGGAGTAAGTTGAGTTCAGGTCAGCCTTAGACGTTGCTGGATGAAAATTTGGCATGGCTAGAAAATGAAGGTCTACTGATGTGTCAGAAATGTGTGGAGCTTATGGGAGTAAGTTGAGTTCAGGCCAGCCTTTGACGTTGCTGTATGAACTGTTGCATGGCTAGAAAGTGAAGGTCTACTGATGTGTCAGAAATGTGTGGAGCTTATGGGAGTAAGTTGAGTTCAGGTCAGCCTTTGACGTTGCTGTATGAACTGTTGCATGGCTAGAAAGTGAAGGTCTACTGATGTGTCAGAAATGTGTGGAGCTTATGGGAGTAAGTTGAGTTCAGGTCAGCCTTTGACGTTGCTGTATGAAATGTTGCATGGCTAGAAAGTGAAGGTCTACTGATGTGTCAGAAATGTGTGGAGCTGATGGGAATAAGTTGAGTTCAGGTCAGCCTTTGACGTTGCGGTATGAAATGTTGCATGGCTAGAAAGTGAAGGTCTACTGATGTGTCAGAAATGTGTGGAGCTGATGGGAATAAGTTGAGTTCAGGTCAGCCTTTGACGTTGCGGTATGAAATGTTGCATGGCAAAGAGCACTGAAGGTCTGCTGATGTGTCAGAAATGTGTGGAGCTGATGGGAGTAAGTTGAGTTCAGGTCAGCCTTTGACGTTGCTGTATGAAATGTTGCATGGCTAGAAAGCGAAGGTCTACTGATGTGTCAGAAATATGTGGAGCTTATGGGAGTAAGTTGAGTTCAGGTCAGCTTTTGACGTTGCTGTATGAACTGTTGCATGGCTAGATAAGGGTCTGTTGATGTGTCAGAAATGTGTTCTAAAACCTGTCCTATAAACGCCGAGTTCGAATGTTAACCAGTTCTTTCGTCATATCGGATCTATGGCCTTACACGGGCAAATGTGTAAATATTACACGAATCGAACGTACCGTACTACATTTCTGTAATAGTTCGTGTTTATAATGATTTATTGTTTAAACGTGTCACACAACGGTACTGAGGATTCGATATAAACTAAAAATAAATGTCACGCCGATGAAAGACATGTTTGGATACATTCGAATAGGGGAAGATCGCTTAAACCCCGGTTTCTGCAAAAGGTGCGAAGTAAAGAGAAGTTTTGAAGAGCATCAGTGAAGAGAGCCGCTCAGGCGTGCAAAGCGCTTTCACTCTACTTTACTGATACTTGTCGAGTCGTGCCGCTTTGTTGCTTTAATATACTTGTCGCTACAAGCCGGGACGAGACAAGTTGTTCCACGTCAAGTCTCGACTCGACTCATTACAATAACACGCCAGTAGTGAAGACGTTTAATATCCTCAAGCAGAGGACAGGTCTTTACAAACTTTCGGTAGACTGTTCGACCGACATAAAGGAATTTGCTTAGGAAATAAAAGCAAATTGCTGACGTAAAGCGTGCTTTTGCGTACTCAGTTGCACTAATAAAATATACCAGCTCTCATTCGAAAAAAACCACAAGGTTGTGTTATTCATAGTTTTAATGGTCCATGCATTTTTATTAACGACGACGTATGGTTCCAATAAAACTATTATGTTAAAATGTTAGTGTGCGATCTACGCAGATAGTTTATGACTGCAGTTGGCGATTTTCGGAACATAGCTCATTAGTTGTGCTTATCCTGTTCCAAATCTGTGAAAATCTGTACAATGTTATATAAAAGTATATATAAAAGTCATAATAAAACAGATGAGTTTTACCTAATTTGATCTGTTCGAAATGCAAAATTTTAATTATGCGAACGGATTAATGCTTGGTATTGTTTTTTATTTACTTCGAGACACTATTAATAGAATCTTGGAATCAGAGATCTCATTCACTCATATTTGCCTTTTATTTGAAAATTAAAATTTCGATGTTTTGAAATGAATTCTTTATGCACTATGTATGATATAAATTGTCGAGGTAATTTTAGCTCATATACATAATATGAATTATTACGAGATATTTATTTCATATTCATTTATTTTAAATTTTTATTTCGCTACGATAAAGTATGCACTATACTAACCACGTAAAATACCATTTGTAATAAATCATTATGTTAAAATCGAATACCGTGATCCTACCAGATTAGTGATCGTAACCTCACAGAGTTCTTTATGAGCAATAAAATCACATGCCAACTCCAAGCAGAGGAGCCTAGTTCCGTGTCAGAATAGCGAGATGGCTACCTTTTTTTCAATTTACCCTTTGGTGAGGGTTAAAAAGGATCAAAAATACCAAACAATAATTGTCTTGTAAAATAATTTTTATCTCAACACACTTAAAACCAACAGTCGATCTCGAGGGTATAAGTTGTGTTATCAGCATCGGCCAACCAGAAAATCGACTGTTTGGCTGAAAACAGCCAGCGACTCACGTGTTTGTCTCCTATTATTTATGCGCCAGAAAGTTGATATCATATATTCTCTTTAAGGTTCAATTGATTTGTACAGTTATTAGATTACAGAATAGATTGTTGCTTCCGACAACTGCTAGCTGTTTGTGAGGCCCTCTTTTTCGCAACTCGCAAGATTCTGTTAGAAATTGTTCTTACCTTAATTACTTAAATATTAGCTTTGCACCATTGGCACAATTTACAATGTTTATCGTACTCAATATTCAATATTGTTGTTTCTTAATGATTTAAAAGTGATATTAGTCATTTGGGTATAAAGAGCTTCTAAAATTCGATTCACCGTTTGGAAGAACTCGAGCTTTCCTTTGGCTGTTTGCTCGCTGTCCGAGGCAGATACTCCGGGTGGTCCACGGACGTCGGTTGTTGAAAACGGCTGTCAAGTTTAGTCAAGCCGAGAGAAGGGGAAGAGGTATTAGAATATCGTCTCGCCGGCCGGACGAGTTGATTAAATCTGCCAACAAGTAATCAACTTGTAATCCAGTGCAAGTAATCAATACAGAACGTCTCTGGCAGAATGCCTCGTTGGCTCATGGTGGACTGGACGTCCTGAGGATTTTTCTTGAGAAACATTACCTGCGAAATTACTGCTAAGTCAGAAACGACTCTAGCTATTCTAAAATATTGAACTATAGCCATTTGTATCGATTCTCAGTAAAGATAATTTATTAAGATCACTAAATATAATAAAATACAAAATCATCATTTTTGTGTATAAATATTCTGTATGAGTGCATTTTATTATAGACAACGCAATCTAATTTGTAACATTTTACAAAGTAAGAGCATTCAGTTTAATTTCGTAGTACCTCCATGTGTTTTAATGGGTTGAAAAATTATTGTTAAATTCACGTGAGTGCTATATTAATACTTAATATTAAACTGAGGTGATTGAGTTTTTACTGATTCGCGTTCAATAATTTGAAATTAATATCCAAATATGCACTAGATATAATGTTTGGGAATTAAATATAATTAGGGATGGTTTCTCCTTGTGCGTTTACAGTAAAATTTATCAATCGTATTTTTCACAACGAGCTTAATTGCTACATACAGTTCCAAAAGAGGATTTAAAATACTGAGGTTTTAATGTAATGAATTTAGTAAAGGTTTTAAGTGTCTTTATAAATTACTCTGAAAAAACAACCCGTTGATTTCGCAAAATAACAAACAACTAGGTGATTAATGAAACGGTAATTTATTAAATTATTCACTGCTGTTCTATTAGACACGTAATCTTATCGCCACAGAGTAATGAGTGTAACTGGAAGTTGTGACAGTTTACAATGTGAACTCGCGTTGACAGATGTTGCAGGGTACACTAATTATAAATTGTCACCCCTATTTTGTGAGCCAGTCAGACCGAGAGTGAGGGGATACACTGGAGAATTGTGACAGTTTAGAATGTGAACTCGCGTTGACTGATGTTGCTGGGTACACTAATTATGAATTGTCACCCCTATTTTGTGAGCCAGTCAGACCGAGAGTGCGGGGATACACTGGAGAATTGTGACAGTTTAGAATGTGAACTCGCGTTGACTGATGTTGCTGGGTACACTAATTATGAATTGTCACCCCTATTTTGTGAGCCAGTCAGACCGAGAGTGAGGGGATACACTGGAGAATTGTGACAGTTTAGAATGTGAACTCGCGTTGACTGATGTTGCTGGGTACACTAATTATGAATTGTCACCCCTATTTTGTGAGCCAGTCAGACCTAGAGTGCGGGGATACACTGAAGAATTGTGACAGTTTACAATGTGAACTCACGTTGACAGATGTTGCTGGGTACACTAATTATGAATTGTCCCCCCTATTTTGTGAGCCAGTCAGACCGAGAGTGAGGGGATACACTGGAGAATTGTGACAGTTTACAATGTGAATTCGCGTTGACAGATGTTACTGGGTACACTAATTATGAATTGTCCCCCCTATTTTGTGAGCCAGTCAGACCGAGAGTGAGGGGATACACTGGAGAATTGTGACAGTTTACAATGTGAACTCACGTTGACAGATGTTACTGGGTACACTAATTATGAATTGTCCCCCCTATTTTGTGAGCCAGTCAGACCGAGAGTGAGGGGATACACTGGAGAATTGTGACAGTTTACAATGTGAACTCGCGTTGACAGATGTTACTGGGTACACTAATTATGAATTGTCCCCCCTATTTTGTGAGCCAGTCAGACCGAGAGTGCGGGGATACACTGAAGAATTGTGACAGTTTACAATGTGAACTCACGTTGACAGATGTTGCTGGGTACACTAATTATGAATTGTCCCCCCTATTTTGTGAGCCAGTCAGACCGAGAGTGAGGGGATACTCTGGAGAATTGTGACAGTTTACAATGTGAATTCGCGTTGACAGATGTTACTGGGTACACTAATTATGAATTGTCCCCCCTATTTTGTGAGCCAGTCAGACCGAGAGTGCGGAGATACACTGGAGAATTGTGACAGTTTACAATGTGAATTCGCGTTGACAGATGTTACTGGGTACACTAATTATAAATTGTCACCCCTATTTTGTGAGCCAGTCAGACCGAGAGTGAGGGGATACACTGGAGAATTGTGACAGTTTACAATGTGAATTCGCGTTGACAGATGTTACTGGGTACACTAATTATAAATTGTCACCCCTATTTTGTGAGCCAGTCAGACCGAGAGTGCGGGGATACACTGGAGAATTGTGACAGTTTACAATGTGAATTCGCGTTGACAGATGTTACTGGGTACACTAATTATAAATTGTCACCCCTATTTTGTGAGCCAGTCAGACCGAGAGTGAGGGGATACACTGGAGAATTGTGACAGTTTACAATGTGAACTCACGTTGACAGATGTTTCTGGGTACACTAATTATGAATTGTCACCCCTATTTTGTGAGCCAATCAGACCGAGAGTGAGGGGATACACTGGAGAATTGTGACAGTTTACAATGTGAACTCGCGTTGACAGATGTTTCTGGGTACACTAATTATGAATTGTCACCCCTATTTTGTGAGCCAGTCAGACCGAGAGTGAGGGGATACACTGGAGAATTGTGACAGTTTACAATGTGAACTCACGTTGACAGATGTTTCTGGGTACACTAATTATGAATTGTCACCCCTATTTTGTGAGCCAGTCAGACCGAGAGTGAGGGGATACACTGGAGAATTGTGACAGTTTACAATGTGAACTCGCGTTGACAGATGTTGCTGGGTACACTAATTATGAATTGTCACCCCTAGTTTGTGAGCCAGTTAGACCGAGAGTGAGGGGATACACTGGAGAATTGTGACAGTTTACAATGTGAACTCGCGTTGACAGATGTTTCTGGGTACACTAATTATGAATTGTCACCCCTAGTTTGTGAGCCAATCAGACCGAGAGTGAGGGGATACACTGGAGAATTGTGACAGTTTACAATGTGAACTCGCGTTGACAGATGTTGCTGGGTACACTAATTATGAATTGTCACCCCTAGTTTGTGAGCCAATCAGACCGAGAGTGAGGGGATACACTGGAGAATTGTGACAGTTTACAATGTGAACTCGCGATGACAGATGTTGCTGGGTACACTAGCAAGTTTAGTGCAACATACCTTACTACTAAAAATTACGTCTTCTAAGTAGGAATCCCACAGGCCTTACCTACTAATGGCCTTACCAATAACGATAGCTTTCTGTAATTTGGAAAGTTAATTCTGCCAATTTAATTGTATTCAGTTTGTTTCAAAGGATTCTAATAACGCAGATTTTGTTAATAAACAGTTACGCGTTTAAATGTAAAAAGTGAGTTTTGTAACGTACTTATCACTAATAGGATCTTTACTTGCTGTTTATATTGTTTTGCTCTTCTCTCTTACTTTAAAATGTTCATTAATGTCCGACAGTTACTCATTAGTGCAAACTCATTAGCAGACTCATTTGAGGCTCGTAACATGAGTCGTTGACATATCAAGAGGTTATCCACACGTTGAATATTCTAACACAGTGTAAAATATAAGCGTCTTAATATTAAGTACACACTATTTAAAATTAGTATAATCTCACTTTGAAAACGATCGCCCTTTTTAAATTGATTGTAGTATGAATTACAATGTTTAGTAACTTGAGTTCAGTTACTTGGTACCCATACTTGGATTTTATTGTTAAATTACAAATTTATTATTTCAAGCGGACACAACAAGTAACCCCAAATATTAAGAAATGTAAAAACGATATTTATGGCAATTGATTGGAATATTTTAGTTGGTCTTGACAATTCTTTACAAATATTTCTATTAATTGTAATTTTAGAAAAGTATATGAAATATATTTTATACCTACCATATGTATAAAGCATATTTGTAGTTTCTAAAATGTACAGGTGTAAAAAAATGAAATGAAAAAGTCTTTATTATAGGCGAAGTTAGGACTGTAAAATCCTCTCTACCACTTAACCTCAATAATAATTTAGATAATAAATACGATAGTTATTTAGATAATAATAATTTCGATACGGTATAATTTAGATATAGAATACATATATAGGTTAAAATAACTGGTTTATGCAATTCAGATAGTTTATGAAGAGCTTATATCTTATTTAGACTTAAGATAATTTAGATGTAGGGACTAATTGATACGCTTGTTCTAAATGATCTTGTGTTACGTAACAAAGAGTAGCAATTGTTAAATGTTTCATTGTGACCAGCGTGTTGTGTAACAACATCTTCTGTTGGAAGAAGACCAAAGGTTATTCATCCTACTGCGTAAGAGATTTGTAGTCAACCCAATATTTACCAAGTCATTGGGACAAAATTTACAAGACACCAGATAAATTATGTTATTTTATTAACAGTTACTGTCACTTGTAATTGTTTTATTAGTTATGCTACTTGTTACAGATGTTGAATGATTTATAATATTGCGTGTAACAAAACGTCGGACTACGCAAGAATGGCGAACTAAATAATTAATGCGTCTGAATTTGGAATTTGGTTACGTAATCATTTTACCATTTAATTTGTTATCAAATAGAAAGAAGTAAAAAATTAAATTATAAATATAAATCATAATTTGTATTTGAATAGTGATATAAATTACATGTTTACCTTTGATTTCCTGTTTGTAAACACTTATTTTTATGACCTTTTTGAAAACGATAATTACATATATATTATTAAGGAACGCCTACAAGCTGCAGGAGTCTGTTGTGTCGCGTGGACGGCAATTCTTGAGAGATAAAGAGGATATACACAAGTGTCCGAGACTCGGGAGCGATACAACGCTGTACGTAATTAAGGAACGCCTACAAACTGCAGGAGTCTGTTGTGTCGCGTGGACGGCAATTAGAGGTCTTGAGAGATAAAGAGCACGATATACACAAGTGTCCGAGACTCGGGAGTGATACAACGTTGTACGTAATTAAGGAACGCCTACAAGGTGCAGGTGTCTGTTGTGTCGCGTGGACGGCAATTAGAGGTCTTGAGAGATAAAGAGCACGATATACACAAGTGTCCGAGACTCGGGAGCGATACAACGCTGTACGTAATTAAGGAACGCCTACAAACTGCAGGAGTCTGTTGTGTCGCGTGGACGGCAATTAGAGGTCTTGAGAGATAAAGAGCACGATATACACAAGTGTCCGAGACTCGAGAGCGATACAACGTTGTACGTAATTAAGGAACGCGTACAAACTGCAGGAGTTGGTTGTGTCGCGTGGACGGCAATTAGAGGTCTTGAGAGATAAAGAGCACGATATACACAAGTGTCCGAGACTCGGGAGCGATACAACGCTGTACGTAATTAAGGAACGCCTACAAACTGCAGGAGTCTGTTGTGTCGCGTGGACGGCAATTAGAGGTCTTGAGAGATAAAGAGCACGATATACACAAGTGTCCGAGACTCGGGAGCGATACAACGCTGTACGTAATTAAGGAACGCCTACAAACTGCAGGAGTCTGTTGTGTCGCGTGGACGGCAATTAGAGGTCTTGAGAGATAAAGAGCACGATATACACAAGTGTCCGAGACTCGGGAGTGATACAACGTTGTACGTAATTAAGGAACGCCTACAAGGTGCAGGTGTCTGTTGTGTCGCGTGGACGGCAATTAGAGGTCTTGAGAGATAAAGAGCATGATATACACAAGTGTCCGAGACTCGGGAGCGATACAACGCTGTACGTAATTAAGGAACGCCTAAAAACTGCAGGAGTCTGTTGTGTCGCGTGGACGGCAATTAGAGGTCTTGAGAGATAAAGAGCACGATATACACAAGTGTCCGAGACTCGGGAGCGATACAACGTTGTACGTAATTAAGGAACGCCTACAAGGTGCAGGAGTCTGTTGTGTCGCGTGGACGGCAATTAGAGGTCTTGAGAGATAAAGAGCACGATATACACAAGTGTCCGAGACTCGGGAGCGATACAACGCTGTACGTAATTAAGGAACGCCTACAAACTGCAGGAGTCTGTTGTGTCGCGTGGACGGCAATTAGAGGTCTTGAGAGATAAAGAGCACGATATACACAAGTGTCCGAGACTCGGGAGCGATACAACGTTGTACGTAATTAAGGAACGCCTACAAACTGCAGGAGTCTGTTGTGTCGCGTGGACGGCAATTAGAGGTCTTGAGAGATAAAGAGCACGATATACACAAGTGTCCGAGACTCGGGAGCGATACAACGCTGTACGTAATTAAGGAACGCCTACAAACTGCAGGAGTCTGTTGTGTCGCGTGGACGGCAATTAGAGGTCTTGATAGATAAAGAGCACGATATACACAAGTGTCCGAGACTCGGGAGTGATACAACGTTGTACGTAATTAAGGAACGCCTACAAGGTGCAGGTGTCTGTTGTGTCGCGTGAACGGCAATTAGAGGTCTTGAGAGATAAAGAGCACGATATACACAAGTGTCCGAGACTCGGGAGCGATACAACGTTGTACGTAATTAAGGAACGCCTACAAACTGCAGGAGTCTGTTGTGTCGCGTGGACGGCAATTAGAGGTCTTGAGAGATAAAGAGCACGATATACACAAGTGTCCGAGACTCGGGAGCGATACAACGTTGTACGTAATTAAGGAACGCCTACAAACTGCAGGAGTCTGTTGTGTCGCGTGGACGGCAATTAGAGGTCTTGAGAGATAAAGAGCACGATATACACAAGTGTCCGAGACTCGGGAGCGATACAACGCTGTACGTAATTAAGGAACGCCTACAAACTGCAGGAGTCTGTTGTGTCGCGTGGACAGCAATTAGAGGTCTTGAGAGATAAAGAGCACGATATACACAAGTGTCCGAGACTCGGGAGCGATACAACGCTGTACGTAATTAAGGAACGCCTACAAACTGCAGGAGTTGGTTGAACACTCTGTTCATGGCTGAAGGGGGGCGGGGAGTCGAGAGTGAACAGAATTTGTAAATAAGGAAATTTGTACGTTTTTCTTAAATTGCTAATAGAATCAATTAGTAATGCTAATTTGTGTTACAAGATGACGTTTCCATTTTAAGATTCCATATAGTTATCAAGTATTTTCCATTTACGTTTTATATTGATTGTAAGTAGAGACACGTTGAAATTAGCTACCGGAAAGATTAAGAAGATAAACTTTGAAAAATAAAAGCGTTATTTAGTTTATTGTTTTATTTGTGAGGCGTATCTAAAAAACTATTATCTTCTCGATAGAAATTTTCTTATATTATCTAAAATCGGTTAAAAATGAAACAACCTAAAAAAAAAATTTCTTGGATCAAACAGTATCCTCTCCACGCGATAGAAAACGTCAGTTAAGCCAACAACTCCACAACTCTTTTATTTGTCAACCAATTTACCCGACTGGTAAACCGTTAAGTTTGTTTGGACATTCCCAACTAAACATTATTTTTGCAAATTTACTGTTGATCTTACGGTTTTCGAGATATAAACTGTTTACACTTTTTAATATAACAATTTTAAGATGA
Organism: Homalodisca vitripennis; assembly: GCF_021130785.1. Lineage (NCBI taxonomy): Eukaryota > Metazoa > Arthropoda > Insecta > Hemiptera > Cicadellidae > Homalodisca > Homalodisca vitripennis. The sequence continues at coordinate 249,264,846 of NC_060207.1, forward strand.
AATGTGATATTATTTATTTTATTATTTATTAGTGTTCAAAGGAACATTTTACGTGTTTGTATTCATGTAAAGCTAATTAAAGGAATTAATTCACGAAAATATAAAGTTTCAAACTATTCATACTAATCATTCTTGAGTGATTATAAGAACTTTGTTGACAGGCAAATCCTGAACAAAGAGAGATAGGACACAAGTTCATATAAATATTTTTTGTTTTTTTTTCTGCTATAATTTTTTAATTGATGTGAATCTATCGTGAAACATCCTGTATATTGATATAGACTAGAACACACAGATAATGTGACCTACTGTAACGTACAACGTTCCCTTGTTATAACCAGCGTGAAGGCTTGATATTTGCTCACCGCAGATGTCTGATGTAAATCCTATTACCATACTTCAGCCACAATTTGCTCCTGCCGAGAGACCTCCCTTGTTAACCGGGTTTCCAAATTAATACCTGTCATGCCTCTTCTCGATGCAATTCTCCCAATTAAAACTAATAACTGGCTTTCCGTGTCTCATTCAACCCGTTTAACGGAAGTAACTATTTTCAAATGAATTCGTTTTGTTTCTCAAAGGTGGTGAAAGTTCGTGTCCTGTCCCCGCCGCTGCCGGTCTTTGCGGGTACGTTGGAGAGGAGTGTGGGGGGGGGGGGCGACGAGGATGTAAAAAACAGAAGGGAGAGAAACGGAAATTAAAAACAGGGCGGAGGGCTTTCCCTCATCTTGGATGTGGAAGTTTTAAATAGACAAATTTGCTGCCGAATCAAATAATGACACGATGAAAAGAGGGTTAGGAACGCTTGTTGAGCCTGGGATCGATTGAAGGTTAGTCTGTTCGCGATTATATACTTCTGACGGAAATACTAAAATAAATGTTCGACGTATGAAGAATAAGGTTTTAATCTTATAACTGAGGGCCTGCTTAAAAAAATTTATAATAAATTATTCTAGTGATTTAAAGTGAATTTCGATACAATGCAGGTATGCATATCGTAATCACAAGATCATTATTTGCACTGCTTTGTTTAAGAATACATGAAAATTAACGTTTTTAACGCCTTGAAAAATCTTCGACATTTATCTACAGGACAACAAATGCCTGTTATCAGAAATAGTTTCTTCCTGACTCGACCCGTAAGAGCTTAGTGTAGCCATATTGGCACAGTAGGGTGCACTTTGCACAGGATCTACACCTGAGCATGGTACTATCACTTTAAAACCTGTGGTAGGGTTAACACGAATATATGATTATGTATTTATTTAATTAAAGTTAAGTAAATAGTTTGTGTTTCTCTTTGTGCGAGCCGTTATTGTGTTTTGTCAATTAATCGTACATAGGTGCCCAATGAATCAATTTGTGTTGGTTTTTTACAATTGGATTGCTCAATTCATAAGTAATTTCGAACAATGTGTTACCTGAATACTTCTCCTTAGCATAAAAAGAATGCGTTTATTTCCGTAAAATCTAGCAGTGTTATCAGACAAAATATCGCCCAGGCCGCGGTGTCCACTGTCGGCTCCAAGATCTACAATTACCGCACATAAATATCAGCACAGACCTGGTCACAGGGTGTTAGCCAGAATACTAATGGTCGGATTGGCCAATGGTCTTACAAGCACTTTACAATGCTGCACCCACGTGGGCATCAATTCCCCTTAATAATAAATAGGCTATAGTACTTCTTATATCGATCCGTGCCTACCATTACTTATCCACCAACATATAAAATAACCTTCTTGGCGCTATAGCTATTTAGAAATAAAAATAGTATGTATGAAATTGTATTATTTTCAGAACTGCTAGTCCCGGTATTACATTAATAGTACTTGTCGTATTGTGTAAATGGTATATAAATTCAAGTGTGAATCTGAGAAATGAGAAGTTAAATTGTATGATTTTTAATATTAATATTGGAAAATAGTTTCCCTTTAATGATTTTTCAACGTAAAACAATGTAAATACATCTGTGTGAAATAAAAGATAAAACGTGTTCCACATTATCTGTTCCGCTGTTCCTCTGCTTTCCCCGAGCTATTTGAGGAGTTCCAGCGGATAATGCAATAAAAGCGCGGTGGGAAAGTTAGGTCTGAGAACGAGTATTTGGTTTGTCAACTCCCTTCTGGAGATAAATCAATACACCCCTCAGGTTGCACCGTTATCTGAGGCGATAACTGGTGTAGATAACAGTTACTTCTCCTTTCGACGGATTTTGTTATCTGCTGTTACAAAATAACGAGGGAATAATCTCGGTACTGAATCGTAGAAGGTGTGCAGGTGAAGGACGTTCAAGCTTAAGCAGAAATTAAACATAATAATAACATAAACTTCCAATAATTCACACTAAGCTTCATAGATGGTATCGCTTCTATACTTAAGTTGGAGTAATACAATCGTAGAAGGTGTGCAGGTGAAGGACGATCAAGCTTAAGCAGAAATTAAACATAATAATAATATAAACTTCCAATAATTCACACTAAGCTTCATAGATGGTATCGCTTCTATACTTAAGTTAGAGTAATACAATCGTAATCAATCGTAGAAGGTGTGCAGGTGAAGGACGTTCAAGCTTAAGCAGCAATTAAACATAATAACATAAACTTCCAATAATTCACACTAAGCTTCATAGATGGTCTCGCTTCTATACTTAAGTTGGAGTAATACAATCGCACTCAATCGTAGAAGGTGTGCAGGTGAAGGACGTTCAAGCTTAAGCAGCAATTAAACATAATAACATAAACTTCCAATAATTCACACTAAGCTTCATAGATGGTCTCGCTTCTATACTTAAGTTAGAGTAATACAATCGCACTCAATCGTAGAAGGTGTGCAGGTGAAGGACGTTCAAGCTTAAGCAGCAATTAAACATAATAACATAAACTTCCAATAATTCACACTAAGCTTCATAGATGGTCTCGCTTCTATACTTAAGTTGGAGTAATACAATCGCACTCAATCGTAGAAGGTGTGCAGGTGAAGGACGTTCAAGCTTAAGCAGCAATTAAACATAATAACATAAACTTCCAATAATTCACACTAAGCTTCATAGATGGTATCGCTTCTATACTTAAGTTGGAGTAATACAATCGCACTCAATCGTAGAAGGTGTGCAGGTGAAGGACGTTCAAGCTTAAGCAGCAATTAAACATAATAATAACATAAACTTCCAATAATTCACACTAAGCTTCATAGATGGTCTCGCTTCTATACTTAAGTTAGAGTAATACAATCGCACTCAATCGTAGAAGGTGTGCAGGTGAAGGACGTTCAAGCTTAAGCAGCAATTAAACATAATAACATAAACTTCCAATAATTCACACTAAGCTTCATAGATGGTCTCGCTTCTATACTTAAGTTGGAGTAATACAATCGCACTCAATCGTAGAAGGTGTGCAGGTGAAGGACGTTCAAGCTTAAGCAGCAATTAAACATAATAACATAAACTCCCAATTATTCACACTCAGTTCCATAGATGGTCTCGCTTCTATTATACTTAAGTTGGAGTAATATAATCGCTTTTGGGGTTGGAAATTATTTTTTAATGTGATGTTCACAGCTATTTAAGATAACTTTACAAAGTGCAGAAAAGTAGGAGTTTTGTGTTTTTCTTCAAGTGAAATTACTTGCGTTTAAAGTAAAAAATTAAGGAATTATATCAATCAGGTTTATATCAAAACGGCTGGAAATAAAAATATGTAATTTCAACATTATATTTGTATTATAGCTTCAGAAAGTGACGTACAGTAGAACCCCTCATATCCGGCCACCACGGGACCGAGCCCCTGGCCGGATAACGATTCGGCCGGATAAACCAACCTACAGTACACAGCACTTGACGAAACAAAACAATTGTACTGTACTGTACTAACCGCACTGGGAATAATCAACAAACTGTTTAAAGGTTAAACCTATTAGCTCAACTGAGGACAACACAGGAAAATGTAAACAAATAGATACACCAAAATAACGCAAGAGTCGTGGGAGACTAGTGCGTGCAACTGCGCGTCTGCAAGCCGTGGTAAATAAATTTCGATATTGGCTTCCGGGAAGTGGCCGGATAAACCGAGGTGCGGTAAAACCGAGGCCGGATATGAGGGGTTCTACTGTATTTTTATTCACATAAAGATATATTATTTAAGAAAGAAATATTATACAATTTCAATTATATTCCATGGAAAAACATAATTTCTGTAAATGAATAAAAACAAGCCTTACTTGTTTGGCTTGAAATACACGTGACTGTACCATGTTATATTTAGTAGTTTTAATGTGCGCCGATTACAAAATTGTCTAATTTTCATACTTTAAATGGCTGCAACTTCACATAGAGTGAAAACGCCTACTTTTTTACATTCATAGTAGTTATCTCAATAAGTTATGATTTTAATATACAAAATATGTTCCAACCCTAAAATCGATGTCGTTACCATAACGTAGCTATTCAATTACTTAGATTACAAATAAGTTTCAAATTAAAGAATATTCCTGACAACATGAAGACTAAATAATATAAATATTTATTTTGGAAATTTATTTGTTCACTCAGGTCTTGTTGTTATCCTTTTGAGCTGTATAAATAGTTTAACTCGGTCAACAACAATAAAGAATTGAGTACCAACCCTTGTGAATTGACGAGTAAGGAGTTATCCATGTGATTACTAACGTTACACGTACATTTTCCTACGTAAGAAAATCCATGACCCAACGCGATCAAATATGATCTTCACAAAATTTTATTTGTTCCTTGGAGAAATTCTAGACCTAAATTACTGTATTACTTATTTTTATAGCAGTTTCATGAAGTACATTATTTTATAGATATTATTAATAGGCTTAATTTATGTTCTTTTGGTTTTGTAGTTTTTCAATTAAAAACTCTATACTGTATCTTAATCAGAATGTTCAGTTGTGAAACAGATCCTTAAATGGGATTTGTGGGGATAGTTTAAAGCTACTGATAAGAGAATTCAGTGCTGTTAGTCTGATCTTGTTTTATAGGGTAAACTGAAGGTCGTATTAGGCACTTATCGTTACTCTGGGATAAAGTAGTGTCCTGGCCAGTCAATTGAAATAAAAAAGCGGCTGATTTCTACATTGGTTTTTCCATTTTTTGATTATGATTATGCAGCCATGTGTGATTTAAAGAATAATGGAATAAACGACCTTCAAAGAGCACAAAATGCGTGCATACGGTATATTTTTAATTTAAAAATAGATGAACACGTTACACCATGTTACAAATTGTTAGGATTGTTAAAAATAAATGAAAGGTTAGAATACAGTGTCTTGTCTTTAATGTATAAATTATTGTTAGTTTAAAGAAAACCAGAATATCTGTTTGAAACATATATAACCATGCAAAATGTACATTCTAGGCAGACTAGACTGGGAAATACTACTTTACAATTATGTCCTGTACATTGAACTGTGTTTTATACGAATTCATTTCATGTTAAGTCCATTAGATTAATGAATGCCCTTGATAATGAGATTAAACAAGCTTCTAGTGAAGCTATCTTTCACAAAAGACTTAAACAAAAATTGTTATTAAGGTATAATTAAAACAGCCTGAACCAAGAGCTTATTATATTATTACAGTTAATAATATATCGTTCTTTGTAAGTTTGATAATTTCTATAAAAAATGTATAAATACAAAAAGGTATATTTTGTTGGAACAATAAGCTACTTTATTCTGAATAAAAACAACCCCTTTACATTTGCAAAGCTAAAGTTTTGGAAACAAGACATATTTTTTCAATTATCCTGACTTTAAAGCAAAGACGAAAAATAGTTCAGACATTTATAATATACAGATGCTCTAGACTTTCTTATTTCCACTTGTGGAATATAAAACAACTTTTCTTCTTTTCAGATGTATAAAATTAAAATAAGAAGTAAATAAATTGTTGTTTACATGTAAACTACATTTAGGTCTACATTTAGATAAAACCATTTATGAGTGTATTCTGGCATATGAAATGTTCTGTGATAACAAGGAACCACGAGATCTGGGACTACCGGCATTTACGTCAGTTATAAGAAGTGAACGGTTACATTTTATTTGAAATACGGATATTATTTAATTACGCAGTTGATCTTGAAAACGTTCATATTACGTAGTTCTGTAGTACATTTCACCTGGTTTTGCAATATTTGTGGTCTTGTAATGTGTATACATTCTTACGTTTCAGATCGCTGTACGACAATAACATTCAGTCCTTGGCAAATGGGACGTTTGACACGATGTACGGATATTATTTAATTACGCAGTTGATCTTGAAAACGTTCATATTACGTAGTTCTGTAGTACATTTCACCTGGTATTGCAATATTTGTGGTCTTGTAATGTGTATACATTCTTACGTTTCAGATCGCTGTACGACAATAAATATTCAGTCCTTGGCAAATGGGACGTTTGACACGATGTACGGATATTATTTAATTACGCAGTTGATCTTGAAAACGTTCATATTACGTAGTTCTGTAGTACATTTCACCTGGTATTGCAATATTTGTGGTCTTGTAATGTGTATACATTCTTACGTTTCAGATCGCTGTACGACAATAATATTCAGTCCTTGGCAAATGGGACGTTTGACACGATGTACGGATATTATTTAATTACGCAGTTGATCTTGAAAACGTTCATATTACGTAGTTCTGTAGTACATTTCACCTGGTATTGCAATATTTGTGGTCTTGTAATGTGTATACATTCTTACGTTTCAGATCGCTGTACGATAATAACATTCAGTCCTTGGCAAATGGGACGTTTGACACGATGCGCAGCATTCAGACTCTGTAAGTAAACAACCACAGTAACTATTAAACGTACCTAAACAAAGTCCATCACTGTGGGGCTGGTAAAACTTAAGTTCTGCCTGTCTGTTTGTCTATCTATTATCTCTGTCGAAAACGGAACTGAACTATACACCTGGAATTGTGTATGAAGCTTTGTTTTTACATGAGGAATACTGAGTTCGATGATAATGCATGTCAGGCCACGGAATTTAGTTGAGCGTTAGCGAATATTTTAACTTTGGTTAATTGGTAACCGTGATGCAACGAGAAAATGTCAGAATAATTAAATCTGAAAAGAAACTCAGTGTACTCACGTAACATACTTGCACGTGTAACCTGCATAATACATAATACATTGAACACTATCGTTATTGATATATGTCTCAGAGAATATTGCTTTGTGCAAGCGTAAGCAAAATTATTCGTTAATGTTTTAACAACTTTTATCAGATAGCGGGAAATACAACATTTTGGGTTTCAACGTATACATAAAAATAATTGCTTTAAAAGCAATGTATGTGTTATGTATGACATGTATATTTTAAACATTTGTGATTCAATCAGCACATTCTGCCAAGTCTCTAGCTAAGTAACAGGGACATGATTCAGTTCTTTTGTAAGACACTATAAGTAGTTTATGCAACTGTTATGTCGCCTGTCACAATTCTATTTTATGTTTATGTACGAATAAGTCCAACATTAACGTATCAGCGTGACGCACAGGTTTTGTTGGAGTGTTGCACTTTATATTGCTATACATTTATTGAGTAATACGTTTTGATATCTTGAGCATTTGTACTCGTACTTAATAAAAATCCAATCCTCATTAACAGATTTTGGTATTCCGCTCATTCAATGTCCATGAAAGTAATAAGCTGTTTCCCTCCCTGACAGTCGTAGCTCTAGTAGTACAGGCGACAGTCATCATTTATTAAGTTATGAAACAATAACGTAAAATGCTTAACGATGTTGTTTGTTCATCATGATGTTATACATTCCGCTCACTCAATGTCCATGAAAGTAATAAGCTGTTTCCCTCCCTGACAGTCGTAGCTCTAGTAGTACAGGCGACAGTCATCATTTATTAAGTTATGAAACAATAACGTAAAATGCTTAACGATGTTGTTTGTTCATCATGATGTTATATATTCCGCTCACTCAATGTCCATGAAAGTAATAAGCTGTTTCCCTCCCTGACAGTCGTAGCTCTAGTAGTACAGGCGACAGTCATCATTTATTAAGTTATGAAACAATAACGTAAAATGCTTAACGATGTTGTTTGTTCATCATGATGTTATATATTCCGCTCACTCAATGGCCATGAAAGTAATAAGCTGTTTCCCTCCCTGACAGTCGTAGCTCTAGTAGTACAGGCGACAGTCATCATTTATTAAGTTATGAAACAATAACGTACAATGCTCGGTTGTTGTTTGTTCATCGTGATGTTATATATTCCGCTCACTCAATGGCCATGAAAGTAATAAGCTGTTTCCCTCCCTGACAGTCGTAGCTCTAGTAGTACAGGCGACAGTCATCATTTATTAAGTTATGAAACAATAACGTACAATGCTTATCGTTGTTGTTTGTTCATCGTGATGTTATATATTCCGCTCACTCAATGGCCATGAAAGTAATAAGCTGTTTCCCTCCCTGACAGTCGTAGCTCTAGTAGTACAGGCGACAGTCATCATTTATTAAGTTATGAAACAATAACGTACAATGCCTATCGTTGTTGTTTGTTCATCGTGATGTTATATATTCCGCTCACTCAATGGCCATGAAAGTAATAAGCTGTTTCCCTCCCTGACAGTCGTAGCTCTAGTCGTACAGGCGACAGTCATCATTTATTAAGTTATGAAACAATAACGTACAATGCTTATCGTTGTTCTTTGTTCATCATGATGTTATATATTCCGCTCACTCAATGTCCATGAAAGTAATAAGCTGTTTCCCTCCCTGACAGTCGTAGCTCTAGTCGTACAGGCGACAGTCATCATTTTTTAAGTTATATAACAATAACGGTTAGAAAGACCAAGTCTATTTGAAAAACTTCTTGTAAAAATATAAAACACAGAAAAAGTAATAATGGTTCCTGTTGTAATAAGAACCTATCAGTTGATAAGGTTTATTGACAACAATAATAATGATTGAGAGAGGTAATTAATTAAAAATATTTAATATACGTGCTGGTTTATCAAAAATAAATATAAGGTTAGAGTTTAACTGATCAAGATATTACTAGTTATGTAGCAATACACTTTGTTTATCAAGAAATATCATTTATTGTTACTAAAAAAGTGTTTAAAAAATAAATTGACAATTACACGTACTAATTTGTTCTTAAATATGAAAAAATATAGGTAAAATTAGTCTGCTTCAAAAATATATAGGAAATTTATTAAATTTTCACGTTGTTTTAGTATAAAAACAAAATTCAGTGGATACCTTCAGATCCTTAAGATTATAAGGGACGGTGTAATGGGCCACACGTAGCCCGTCTATTCGGTAGCGCTCGCTTCCTCGGTATTTAATATCTAATATTCTCCGTCTTGATATGAAGCGTAGATAATTTTTCAATAACCCCGACTCTGGTGGTGGGTGTATGGCTTGAATCGTAAATGCCACAGCAAAACTGCGTAACTGCATATAGTCTGCCACCGTCGCCCCTGACTTATCCTGGGCCCTGAGTTAAGCGCTATTTGCTATTTACAGCAATAACCCTCTCTCCAATATCGCTTTACTGCTATCGCACAGCACGATCTTTACATAAAACGCGATTCGATCTGATCGTTATCTTCTACCCCGAAGATCAAAGTAAAGAGGTTTACAGCGAGTGGCTTAATAAAACGTACATTATTTCGTTCAATTTAAAAGATTTTCAAGGCCGCTTACGCCTTTATTAGTTATGTAAGACGTTTAAGAGTTTCTCTTCTCAAAAGATGATGGGATTCAATCAGTTTAACTGGATGCGTCTATTGGACGTCTTGAGTTTCAACAATAATTCCCTTCACTTCCAAAGGCTGTCTCTACGCGCGTACGCTTCTGAATGCTTATATATTTAGTAACACTGCACATGTTTATATAAGGGATCTAGATATTATATTTTGTACTTGGAAAAAATACAAAAAATGCAATTATAAAAAACTGCGTATTATAATTAATACACTATATAAGTCGTCTTACAAAGTAAAATTAATATGCGATGAGAACACCGTACCTGTACTATTGCAATATTGCAAAGAGATATATCCCAGGGCTTGATCTTAACGTCTTAAGGTCAACATATAACAAACTGAAATATGTAGAACCTCTGGTAACCACTGTATTTATTCTTCTCTGCTAATAAGACTGTTGAGGAACGGCTGTGCTAGTTTATTGTGTCACTACAACTGTGCTGTTATTCTTCTCTGCTAATAAGACTGTTGAGGAACGTCTGTGCGAGTTTATTGTGCCACTACAACTGTGCTGTTATTCTTCTCTGCTAATAAGACTGTTGAGGAACGGCTGTGCTAGTTTATTGTGTCACTACAACTGTGCTGTTATTCTTCTCTGCTAATAAGACTGTTGAGGAACGGCTGTGCTAGTTTATTGTGTCACTACAACTGTGCTGTTATTCTTCTCTGCTAATAAGACTGTTGAGGAACGGCTGTGCTAGTTTATTGTGTCACTACAACTGTGCTGTTATTCTTCTCTGCTAATAAGACTGTTGAGGAACGGCTGTGCTAGTTTATTGTGTCACTACAACTGTGCTGTTATTCTTCTCTGCTAATAAGACTGTTGAGGAACGGCTGTGCTAGTTTATTGTGTCACTACAACTGTGCTGTTATTCTTCTCTGCTAATAAGACTGTTGAGGAACGGCTGTGCTAGTTTATTGTGTCACTACAACTGTGCTGTTATTCTTCTCTGCTAATAAGACTGTTGAGGAACGTCTGTGCGAGTTTATTGTGTCACTACAACTGTGCTGTTATTCTTCTCTGCTAATAAGACTGTTGAGGAACGGCTGTGCTAGTTTATTGTGTCACTACAACTGTGCTGTTATTCTTCTCTGCTAATAAGACTGTTGAGGAACGGCTGTGCTAGTTTATTGTGTCACTACAACTGTGCTGTTATTCTTCTCTGCTAATAAGACTGTTGAGGAACGTCTGTGCGAGTTTATTGTGCCACTACAACTGTGCTGTTATTCTTCTCTGCTAATAAGACTGTTGAGGAACGGCTGTGCTAGTTTATTGTGTCACTACAACTGTGCTGTTATTCTTCTCTGCTAATAAGACTGTTGAGGAACGGCTGTGCTAGTTTATTGTGTCACTACAACTGTGCTGTTATTCTTCTCTGCTAATAAGACTGTTAAGGAACGGCTGTGCTAGTTTATTGTGTCACTACAACTGTGCTGTTATTCTTCTCTGCTAATAGACAATGGACAATAGACAATATTCTTTATTTGCAATTTCTTTAAGAAATACAATGGTGTCAACATGTGGTAATCTTGCTTTACAATTTTATGTATCTATTTATTTATTAATTTTGTGTAATGTTTTGTCATCTTATAAAAGGTCAAAAAAAACACCTTGGTCGAGTATAAGGGTCGCTCCACTAGCCAGTTCTGAAGTTCATTTTTTAACTGGTTTCCTCTCTTGTCCTTAAGGTTTTGTGGCAATGAGTTGATGATTTTGCGGCCAATGTATGAAGGTTTTTTGCTAAAAGTCCTGTTTTGTGTGGTGAATAGGAAGACTGTAGTCGGCTGCTCTCCTAGTGTTGTATAAATGTATGTCTTCATTTCTTGGAAGGTCCAGCTGATTGGTGTAGATGACAACTGCAAGTATGTAGAGTGATGTGACGGTTAAGTTAAGTGACTTGAACGCTTCTCTGCAGCTATCTGTAGGGCCTAGGCCTGCAAGTGTTCTAATAGTTTTTTTCTGGAGGATCAGGATTTTGTTAAGGTTTTCAATCACTGAAATTTTCATCATAATCATATTTTAAGAAACAGCGAAAAGCTTATATCATCTCCGTCTCCACAGGCGTAGCTGGAATTTTGAGGAACATGTAAAACTACAGGCATAATATCTTTTTAATGGATTCTTTAAAACAGTTACTAGAGCGTTATCAGAAAGTTCAATATAGTCTAAACGAGGTATACATATGAGTCAAATATTACCTTTCATCCGAATTGTCCAATGTGTTTTACGAGTAAATGAAATCCTTATATCTTTTCATGTGTGTCCATACGTTTCGCAGTTTGTTGTATAGACATATGTTACACTAGAGACAATGTTATACATAATATAAAAATATTAACACAGAAATATTACCACTATTATATCAGAGCACTTTACCTTAAAATGTATTTTTGTACTATTAGTAGCTGAATTATTTCATAAAACTGTAAAATAAGAAAATTAGGATTCCGTGATACCTAACTGGGTTGATATTCTGAATCGAGATCTTCATTATAAGGAACTTGTACAGAACTTGTGCAGAAGAAAATGTTGAGTGGATTTCCCTTGCTGTATCTATTCTGACCTGTCAATGTCAACTAACTGTGTTGATATTCTGAATCGAGATCTTCATTATAAGGAACTTGTACAGAACTTGTGCAGTAGGAAAGTTTGAGTGGATTTCCCTTGCTGTATCTATTCTGACCTGTCAATGTCAACTAACTGTGTTGATATTCTGAATCGAGAACTTCATTATAAGGAACTTGTACAGAACTTGTGCAGTAGGAAAGTTTGAGTGGATTTCCCTTGCTGTATCTATTGTGACCTGTCAATGTCAACTAACTGTGTTGATATTCTGAATCTAGAACTTCATTATAAGGAACTTGTACAGAACTTGTGCAGTAGGAAATGCTGAGTGGATTTCCCTTGCTGTATCTATTCTGACCTGTCAATGTCAACTAACTGTGTTGATATTCTGAATCGAGAACTTCATTATAAGGAACTTGTACAGAACTTGTGCAGTAGGAAATGTTGAGTGGATTTCCCTTGCTGTATCTATTCTGACCTGTCAATGTCAACTAACTGTGTTGATATTCTGAATCGAGAACTTCATTATAAGGAACTTGTACAGAACTTGTGCAGTAGGAAATGTTGAGTGGATTTCCCTTGCTGTATCTATTCTGACCTGTCATTATCAGCATTGAATATCTACTAGTCGTGTGCGTACGTAGTGAGTGTTTCTCCAGCCGTCCGCCTGCCAAGAGCAATGTCGGTCACAGAAGGAGCGCTGTTGCCGTTGCCGGGTACCCTGGCCCCCCCGTGGGTCTGCCACTGACACTCAGGGGTTGGCTGGCAGCGGGGGGATTGGGGGGGGGGACTAGCTGTGAGCCGCTCGAACTGGCAACATTATATTACTGTCAAATCTTTCTGAAGCGCTTCAATACCTATACCGCATTCTGTGCAGTAAAGTTTCATCGTAACGCTTACTTTAGAATGAAGGTTTTAAGGTTCGGTAATAAATGTCACTAATGGGCTGGACTACACTCAAGTCTGACATGGACGCTAGTTCTGTTTGAGTGAGCATTTTCCGCATATTCATTTACTGAATAGAAATTGACCGGTGGAAAAATATTATAAAAGTAAATGAACCAGGAACTGTTTATGTATTTGAATTCGGCGATACTTTTCATAAGGTTACCACGAAGATACACACAATTTGCCGGTCTTAATAGCTGTGTGTCGTTATTATCGAAATTAATGAGTGAAAACTAGTATTAATACGACTTGGGATATTGATAAGGAAAAAGCGCAGTAGATAATAATTTAGTGTACAGCGTCACACTGTTTTATTTTCTAAATAGTCACTCTATACAATGTATGTGTGAGTAAGCATGTGATGATTTAATTTAAATATCACATGTGACTTCACGCAATTCGAGTAGGAAGAAAATATGAAAAATAAGATTGGAGTACAAGAAATGAAACTTTATTTCTGGTACAACCATGTGCGTTTGGGACCACGGCAACGCCTTCACTGAAAGAACGCAATATAGGTACAGTGTAGTACTACACAGTGTATCCGAGCCGTCATGAGCTTACGTGGTGCAATATTTTATCTTTGTTCAACCTTAATTTCACTTGTTCGTGTAGAATATATTGTGCAATACTTGTTTGTGAGGCACTTTGCTCTTGTGCTAAAATTAAAAACGCATTTAACAATTACGAAAGTATTATCGCATATAACTACAATGCAAATGGTTAACTAGAAGATAGCTAAAACTAGTTTTAAACATATTACTGCATTAGTAATTACTATATTTTGTAAGTGTATTTTGATAATTAATATTATTTTATTAATAAATTTGCTGCTCCTAATAAGTTATGAAAAGGACTCACGAACCACCAGAAAGGTATCGGTAGAATTGTATATTCGTATTAACATGTTGTTAACACTAAAAGTATTTTATTTTATCGCTTAATAACTGTAATAATATTTTTAATATATCAGAAAATCTAGTAATATATTGCCTAATAAGTGAATGGACTATTGTAAATTATGTTGTACGATATATCCGTTACAATTTTCCCCACTACGATGTTTCGTGCCGGTGACACTTACGCTCACAGTTTCGGTTACGTTCCCTCGTATTGACCGACATTGTTAGTATCAATCTTTGTAACGCAACTCACCAACTGTTGTAGTGTAACCATTAACAGAGTCTGTTGGTTGCCAGGCACCTGGGACGCAACCCCTTCATCTGTGACTGTAACCTCCGCTGGCTGGCAGAGTACCTCCACCGCAACCCCATAGAGACTTCTGGAGCTCGCTGTGAGACTCCCAAGCGCATGCAGCGGCGCCGCATAGAGGCGTTGCGGGATGAGAAATTCAAATGTAAGGGTAAGCGAAACCAGCTTCCCCTTGTGCATTTAACGGTGCTGTCCACCATTACCCTAACCTCACCTAACCGCCACGGCCATATCATCACTAGCGATCTTGCTCATTTATCTCCTTTTCTTTTCTCGACCAAACCATCGACGATTTTAAGTTCACAAAAGATCACGTAACACACTAGAGTTTCATAGCCACTGCTTCACTTTATGTATTGTATAACTTAATCTTACGATTCCAACTAAACCAAGATCTAATCTTACTCTTACTATATTTCCATATTTTTTGCACAAATTGTTCTAATCCACTTGGATTTAGTAGATAGTAATAACCAAACTAACAGCGGTATTGTTGGTGTATTGCAAGTAACATAACCTGTACATCCCAATACTGTTCTATCTCTGCCTCACTTAC
The DNA here is from genome assembly GCF_021130785.1 of Homalodisca vitripennis. Classification (NCBI taxonomy): domain Eukaryota; kingdom Metazoa; phylum Arthropoda; class Insecta; order Hemiptera; family Cicadellidae; genus Homalodisca; species Homalodisca vitripennis. The sequence continues at coordinate 249,279,888 of NC_060207.1, forward strand.
TGTAGTTGCGTCATAATGATTTTGTACTGGTGAGGGTCAAACCTCTAAACAAATTCAACACCTTCAACTAGTAATCTCCATCAAGTCCAGGCTATCAGTAGATAGATTGTACATTTTGTTTCAGCATTCTTTTAATCTTTGAGCTGATTTTGTTCATGGAGTAAAAATAAAACAAAAACATCTGACAAGTAACATAATGTTTATCTACTTATCTGTTAGCACATTAAAAAAATACATTTTGTAAATAGTTGGATGGTTGTATTTTTATACACAATGCTACATTATGAAGACCTGATTAGGTCTTAGGTCCAAGATTTTGGAGGTATGCAGTTTTAAAGAGTAATGCAATAGTTTTACTTGTTTCAAAATAAGAAGTGCAAAATGAATGACAAAATTTAATTAAAGCAGAATAAAATTAAATTGCATGTTGAGTAGCTCTAACATGTAAAACTTCTGGTGCCTTGTTTCTTGGGATCAATTATAGGAATACGACTGAGCAAATATACATTCTTACAATGTTCAAGTGCAACACCTTTAGTTCTATTTGGCACATATTCTTTAATTTTTATAGAACGGTATGCTCAACATTTTGAAAAGTTTCTTACTAGACAAAGATTTATGTAAAATTATAATGTACCAAACCAGTTATTGGTTTTACATTTTAAATATATACAATTGGAAGGACTAGATGGACGTCATAAAAATCCGTTATATTTGTCTAATTTTTGGCTGAGAAAGAATAAGATCGCAAATATTGAAAAGATAGGGTGAAAATTCCCGTGGAAATATGCTGCAATGTTCGGGCACACTTCTCATGGGACTTGCACCTGGGATTTTTCTTCAAGTAAAATGTACTAACATATAACAACTGAACAACTTTAATTGCTCTCTGCTTGCTCAGCTACATCATTACTAACCCTAGAAGTAATAGTGTACCTCAGATAATGTTCTGACAATGTTCGGGCACACTTCTCATGGGACTTGCACCTGGGCCTTTTCTTCAAGTAAAATGTACTAACATATAACCACTGAACAACTTTAATTGCTCTCTGCTTGCTCAGCTACATCATTACTAACCCTAGAAGTAATAGTGTACCTCAGATAATGTTCTGACAATGTTCGGGCACACTTCTCATGGGACTTGCACCTGGGCCTTTTCTTCAAGTAAAATGTACTAACATATAACCACTGAACAACTTTAATTGCTCTCTGCTTGCTCAGCTACATCATTACTAACCCTAGAAGTAATAGTGTACCTCAGATAATGTTCTGACAATGTTCGGGCACACTTCTCATGGGACTTGCACCTGGGCCTTTTCTTCAAGTAAAATGTACTAACATATAACAACTGAACAACTTTAATTGCTCTCTCTTGCTGCTACATCATTACTAACCCTAGAAGTAATAGTGTACCTCAGATAATGTTCTGACAATGTTCGGGCACACTTCTCATGGGACTTGCACCTGGGCCTTTTCTTCAAGTAAAATGTACTAACATATAACAACTGAACAACTTTAATTGCTCTCTGCTTGCTCAGCTACATCATTACTAACCCTAGAAGTAATAGTGTGAAGACATGGACCCTCACTACAATAGCGATTACACCCACCCTTGCGATCTACCCTGCCCAGTCTTGTCAGGTCCTGTCTGCTGCGCCTATTAATTGTAAAGTAACACTGCGCCTGATTGATAAGATAGACCTCCTCTCCCCCCTCCTGTCAGTTTGCATATCTTACAGTAGAAGCAACAGCAACCCCCTTGGTCGATTGTGAATCATGGCATTATTAAAGTGGGGGATATTATTTGCATAGCTTCATGGTTAACCGATTTGAATTTAGATTGAGAGAGATGGTGTTTCTTTGGAAATAACTATTTGAATTTAGATTGAGAGAGATGGTGTTTCTTTGGAAATAACTATTTGAATTTAGATTGAGAGAGATGGTGTTTCTTTAGAAATAACTATTTGAATTTAGATTGAGAGAGATGGTGTTTCTTTGGAAATAACTATTTGAATTTAGATTGAGAGAGATGGTGTTTCTTTGGAAATAACTATTTGAATTTAGATTGAGAGAGATGGTGGTTTCCTTGGAAATAACTATTTGAATTTAGATTGAGAGAGATGGTGTTTCCTTGGAAATAACTATTTGAATTTAGATTGAGAGAGATGGTGTTTTCCTTGGAAATAACTATTTGAATTTAGATTGAGAGAGATGGTGTTTCTTGGAAATAACTATTTGAATTTAGATTGAGAGAGATGGTGTTTCCTTGGAAATAACTATTTGAATTTAGATTGAGAGAGATGGTGTTTCCTTGGAAATAACTATTTGAATTTAGATTGAGAGAGATGGTGTTTCCTTGGAAATAACTATTTGAATTTAGATTGAGAGAGATGGTGTTTCCTTGGAAATAACTATTTGAATTTAGATTGAGAGAGATGGTGTTTCCTTGGAAATAACTATTTGAATTTAGATTGAGAGAGATGGTGTTTCCTTGGAAATAACTATTTGAATTTAGATTGAGAGAGATGGTGTTTTCCTTGGAAATAACTATTTGAATTTTAGATTGAGAGAGATGGTGTTTCCTTGGAAATAACTATTTGAATTTAGATTGAGAGAGATGGTGTTTCCTTGGAAATAACTATTTGAATTTAGATTGAGAGAGATGGTGTTTCCTTGGAAATAACTAACTAATTCATTTTCATAAACACAATTGGGTTGTTAACTCTTGGCAAAAGCTGCTTTGAAGTACAAATAACATAGATTCACAGTTTTCTAGTTTCCAAACTTGTTTTAAATGTTGAGTCTAAATTCTCATTAATTTAACATTAATTAATTAGTGGCATATCAAATATGTTTAGGCTGAGACACAAATTATTCTAAAAATAAAAATAGATAAATAATATTGAATGTTCCAACATTATCTAAATTGAGTTAAATCAAACCTATAACTTACTTTAAAACCAACATCTTTTGGATTTTCTCATACTTAATGATATCATTCATCCACAACAAACACTTACAACATAAATAATTTTTCTAAAGCAGTATTGCCCTTTTTTGTTCTTGAGATATAACAATTTAAGTATAACATCTTGTTTCATTTAAGCCTATATAGAAGATTATTTTTTGACAGTTTCTGAAACATGTGGCTATTATTATTTATACCATAAACATTACCTACATAATTGTATTCACAAATTTGTCACTCCATTGTTGCTTTCAAAGTGTTTGTTTTGCATTTTCAAACTTTCAGTTTTGAATTAGAAATTGTGCTGTGGCTTTATAAGGATAAATCCGTACATTTGACATTCAGAAAGGGACAGCAGATTTTCCTTTCCAGCTGTTGTTTGCTTTGGGCTCGGAAAGCTGTGGGGAAGGGGTGGAGGGAGGGGTAGGGTTGTTCACTTTGTTTTGGATTCAACAACATATGCTTCTAACATTATCAACCGAGCTGTCAGACAGAATTCATTTTAACTTTTCTTGTTCCTTTCGCACTTCTGACTTTAAACTTCCACCAGCATAAACACGGCTGTCATTTTCATACAAGTTTATTTAAGTAAGATTGGAATTTAGAATCAGAAAATAAATAAACTATTGCATTCTCAGACAAAAACTGCTTTTGCAGTATTCATAAAATTATTGGCAATTGTTTGTATAGTGACGAATGAACATCAAATTAAATTCTCATTTTACTACAGTAGATAAAATATATTATAGCAACTTTATTACAATTTCAGTTAGGTATAAACAACTATTTGACCTCAAAGTCAATATACATACGTCTCTGGACAGATAAATAAAAATAAACAAATTTATAAGTTTTAATTTCCAAGCTTATGTTTCACTGGATTATTTTAGTTATACATTTTACTCGTAAAAGTCAATTTTCTATTGATCACACTTTCCAGAAAACGTGTCTTGATATTGAAGATTACTATATTAGTAATAAAATGAAAAAATACATTTTTACTATAACAAATTCTAAAAAATTAAAGTAAAAGTCGTAGATAACATTTTAATCACAGATAGATGAACAATTAAAATAATTATATATACATTTTTTGTGCTCTGTACTTTTTTCAGTTAACAGTGTTTTGCTTGTTTACTCCCTAGCCCCTTACCCACTGTCCCCTGTACACCCAGTTTTTGCCCCCCCCTCTCTGGAACCGTTATGCTTGGGGTGCTTGGTTTTGTCTAAGTTACATCTCTCATGTACATTGTAACATGATACCTTGGGTCCATTCATTGCTAATTACCAGTTTTATTAGAGTAAACAGTAGCCAAAATTATTTGCCTATAACACAAAGTAAAGTTGTATTATTCGCTTGTTTAGTGATGTCGCCTTAGAGAAATTACATTTTACGACTCCAGGTGATGTTTACAGAGATATCTTCATGTCGGAACATATTTATTTCTGTTTCACTCGTGTACTTTCATATACATACAGCCATTTATCATAAATGTTTTTCTCATAACAGATTTAGCAAAGTATAGTCAGAAATATGTAATGTATGCATTAACTTAACTACATTATTTGTGTGTGTGCATTGGTTTAGTGTATTTTGTATATAATAATTGATTGCTTGTTGTTTTCTTGGATTGTAGTCATACAGGTAACAGTACTATAAACATTTCTGTGAAATCCAATGAAAATATCAAAATAGTTTTAAACATATTTCATATATAAGTATAATTGTCTAGTATCTAATTAACTGGCTAAAATTTTCCTTTTTATTCATAAAACATAGTAACTACATAAAAAAGTACAACAAATACACTGAAAGAATGTCAAGTGGATACTTGTAATAAGAGTATTTTGTTTGAAAAAAGAAACCTTCCCAATTCCTTGAGTTAATCTCAAATCCTTGAATTTTGTTTAAACTTTGTAGAAAAATTTAAACGTATGGAATATTTATTCAGTGCCAAAGCAACTCATGTTACTCTGCTAAGAGGCGAAATTGATATGTTGTTGGTAAAGTATATTTTTTTTATTCAAGTTGTTGCCCTTTAAATTTAATTCTCTGGAGAAAGGAATTCCACAGAAAATCTAAAATTATGTTACATTTGAGAGGATTTTACCTATGCATATTTATGAAAAAAATTAGGTTGTTTACTTAAAATATCTTATTCTACTGTGATATGTATATCGTACTTGACTTTTTGGTAATAGTATCCGGTCCCACAATGATCTCGTGTAACAATATAGCCGGAACAGTGGAAGTGAATGTATCTGTTGAAGGTGTGGAAGAGTTTCGCACGAGGTTTGCAGGAGACTGTCTCATCGACAGCGTGTGTCCCAGCGGCTGCTCTTGTGACGGCACTGTGGTAGATTGTTCTGCACGGGGATTCAAGGAGATACCCAAGGACATCCCCATGTACACCACGGAGCTGTGAGTATATTCATTAGTATGAAGATTTTCAAAGATTATCTGTTTTTATTTGTAATTAGCTGTTTGTCCTTACATGGTTATTCAACTGATATTTACTCATATGTAACAATATAACAATAATAAATAATTTGTATGACTTGTGTTGCATAAGTTTTGCATTAAAGGGTTGAATATATTTTCTACTCCTGGATGAAAAATGAAGATTGATATTTAGGAGACGGGGAAACAAATGAAAGAATGCATATCAGGAAGAAATAAAATATTAATGCTCTTAAACATACAATAAAATAATACTGCTAGACAAGTAAAAATGCAACTTCTAGTTCAAGGGCATCCATGAGGATGTTTATGATGAAAACATAAGAGTAAATAAAATATTAATGCTCTTAAACATACAATAAAATAATACTGCTAGACAAGTAAAAATGCAACTTCTAGTTCAAGGGCAACCATGAGGATGTTTATGATGAAAACATAAGAATAAATAAAATATTAATGCTCTTAAAATACAATAAAATAATACTGCTAGACAAGTAAAAATGCAACTTCTAGTTCAAGGGCATCCATGAGGATGTTTATGATGAAAACATAAGAGTAAATAAAATATTAATGCTCTTAAACGTACAATAAAATAATACTGCTAGACAAGTAAAAATGCAACTTCTAGTTCAAGGGCAACCATGAGGATGTTTATGATGAAAACATAAGAGTAAATAAAATATTAATGCTCTTAAACATACAATAAAATAATACTGCTAGACAAGTAAAAATGCAACTTCTAGTTCAAGGGCATCCATGAGGATGTTTATGATGAAAACATAAGAGTAAATAAAATATTAATGCTCTTAAACATACAATAAAATAATATAAGCTAGACAAGTAAAAATGCAACTTCTAGTTCAAGGGCAACCATGAGGATGTTTATGATGAAAACATAAGATAAATAAAATATTAATGCTCTTAAACATACAATAAAATAATACTGCTAGACAAGTAAAAATGCAACTTCTAGTTCAAGGGCATCCATGAGGATGTTTATGATGAAAACATAAGAGTAAATAAAATATTAATGCTCTTAAACATACAATAAAATAATACTGCTAGACAAGTAAAAATGCAACTTCTAGTTCAAGGGCAACCATGAGGATGTTTATGATGAAAACATAAGAGTAAATAAAATATTAATGCTCTTAAACATACAATAAAATAATACTGCTAGACAAGTAAAAATGCAACTTCTAGTTCAAGGGCAACCATGAGGATGTTTATGATGAAAACATAAGAGTAAATAAAATATTAATGCTCTTAAACATACAATAAAATAATACTGCTAGACAAGTAAAAATGCAACTTCTAGTTCAAGGGCATCCATGAGGATGTTTATGATGAAAACATAAGAGTAAATAAAATATTAATGCTCTTAAACATACAATAAAATAATACTGCTAGACAAGTAAAAATGCAACTTCTAGTTCAAGGGCAACCATGAGGATGTTTATGATGAAAACATAAGAGTAAATAAAATATTAATGCTCTTAAACATACAATAAAATAATACTGCTAGACAAGTAAAAATGCAACTTCTAGTTCAAGGGCATCCATGAGGATGTTTATGATGAAAACATAAGAGTAAATAAAATATTAATGCTCTTAAACATACAATAAAATAATACTGCTAGACAAGTAAAAATGCAACTTCTAGTTCAAGGGCAACCATGAGGATGTTTATGATGAAAACATAAGAGTAAATAAAAGGGGCAAGATTATTTTACTAATATTAATCCAACCATTATTATTTGTGGATGTAGCCTAGTTCATTGGTTTAAAATGGTTTTCATTGTACAAGTACTAATTTTTTATATATTTTCATATTAAATACCTCATTTTTATGACAAAAATGTGTTTAATTAACAATGAGGTAAAGATAGGTTAGGGTTACCCTTTCATTGCTCGGAGTATTATAAAACGCTGTTATCTACTAAAAATTACCTAAATGGATTCTTACACAAAGTAACAACCTAAAGAAGAACTGTCAAATTTATCCTTGTTATTCTTATGTAAATTTCCTCCACCAGTTACTTTGCCCATCTTACTGTTTACAAAATAATTAAATCAGTGTTACTTACTGGTTGTCAATAGCATGCTTCGTCAAAGTGTGGAAAATCTGGTTCAAACATAGAGTTATGATTGTACAAAGAGGTCAGAACAGTTTCTGCCTCAAAGCAGCGAAGAGCAATAATTTCAAAGCGGATGGTGGCTACAATATTGGCCAGTTGTAACAAAGCACAGCCACACCACGCCATGCCATGCCACATCAGAGGCAACGGCAACGGAGGCAGCATTCCAGCACTGGCACTGATGTTGCCGCTTCACCGCCTCCCCCCTCTCTCTCTCATATACACTTATTGCATCAGTTTGATGTTCATAGAAGCAATAACTGTGCTGTTCGGTAAATAGGAATCATATTACTGTACTGTGTGACTACAGAACTCTTTATTATATTTTAATTTGTATGCCGTATAATAATGTAAAATTCTGACAGTACCATTAAAAATAAACTTTTCGGTTAAAAGCACTCCACTAAAACATCTACTTAAAAGAAGTCCAATATACATAGTGTTCCAATATAAACATGTTTGATTTGCTATTGCTTGCTCATTCCTTCATCCAACTCTTTACAGCGTTGTACACTCTTCAACTGGTGTATCAGGGATGGTCTGTTAACATGACTGACTACAATTTTCGGTTATAATTAATCACCAAAACCTCTCCCATTCTTGAACAAAAACCTAAATCAAAAGGAAGTACTAATGTACAGGTGGCTGTCAACACTGGGACAGTACCATGACTGGAAATGTGTCAAAAATTGTCTAACAAAATGTGAGTTCAGTCGACAGCCAAGTACTGAACCCTTCATGGGCATAGCGTTTCTTGTGGAAGTAATGTTTAGGTTTTTTAACATAGAGAAAAAAGTGTACTACCATAGTTTAAAAAATTATGAAAATTAAAAACGTGGCCATAAATGAAATTTATTTGATATTCGTAATTTATCTTAAAGAGTGTACAGTAATTATGTATAATTGGTGGATTTTGCCACTACTGGGTTTCAGTGTGATTAATTCTTTTTTTATAATCAAACTTTAATTGGTATACTTATTTTTTTAAACTTAGTATGTATCAAGTTAAAATTGTAGCATTAAGTGGTTACTTTAGAAACCTAACACAAACGGTACTGAACTTTATTACAACAAATTTTCTTTCAATTATCATTTTGGTTTAAGCTTCAGCGAGCTGTATTTCTAATGTTTTTGAATGACTCCTTCATAAATGAGTTTTTGGATTTTTAATATTCACTAGCATTTAGAGCAAGTAATAGAAAATCGAAGCAATGCAAATCAATAATATAATTATAGCTCTTTCTAGAACATTCAAAGTACGGTATAAATAACTAGAATATTATAATAGCATATAAATCTCTTTCCAGGATTCCCAGTAACATTTCTAAAAAGTAACTAGAGATTTTACAAAAAAAGTCTATTGAAATTGAACCTGAGTATGGTATTTTCCACTGAAGTTGTTTTTATATTTATTCAAGATATAACATTATGAATTCTAAGATCACAAGGGCACGTAGTTCTGACTCCTTGAATTAACCAAGTTTCCATAAAAATAAGCCTTATCATAATTTTATTTTACTTTGTAATACTGGAAGTTTCCTTTGAACAGTATATTATTTCACATTTTATATCAAGATATTGTCACAAAACTGAAATTCAAAGTGCTTAGATTTTAGCACAATAACCTCTTGAGATTTTTTATTTTGAGGTTCTATAAGGGTCAATAAAAATCTATCTAAATCATGAGTGGCAGAGATGGGTTGCCTTTATAATGTAACTGATCAAATGTTTAACTGCTACTTTAACTGTTACTTTATATTAAAATTGATTCAGTAATGTAATAGTAATTAAACATTAAATGATTCAATGATATAAATTATTGATTTTAATAACTTATACTAAACAAAATTTAATAATACAATATTTTTTTTATTATCTGATTCAGTGTAATAATAAAACTTTATTTTAATAAACCATTTGAAAACTATGCACAAAAAATAAATTTAGTTTATTAAAAACTTTGCTTGGTTCCAGGTTGTTAAATGATAACGAGATAGGTCGCATCAAATCAGATGGCTTGTTTGGTCGCTTGCCAAACCTTCAAAAGCTGGATTTACGGCGAAATCAAATCACTGGTATAGAGCAGAATGCTTTTGAAGGCTGCGCCCGACTCTCTGAACTGTAAGTGAATGTTTAGTGATATAAAATATGTAGATGTCTGATTTTCTGCTGAGTTAATTTACACAGTGATTTAATTATATGTTTTTATTATTCGATTAGGCCATTAATTCTCCTTTTCATTTTCAGACTTATTGCTGAGAACAAAATTAGAGAAGTGCACAACAAGATGTTCACAGGTCTACACAACTTGAAATCTTTGTGAGTAGCAAAGCTAGTTTAGTTTAGATATATGTCAATCAATGCAAAACATTACAACATCAGTATAGCTCCATGTTGTTATGTTCCAAATTATTATTGAATGTCATCATTACGAATCCAAGACTTAATTATATAACTGTTAAACTCATCTCCTGACTAAGGTTTTATCCCTTTAGTAAATGATTAAGTGCTGCCCATTTGAGGTTTCCATAATTTCATTCTGCTCCTTATAAAAACACTTTCTTTGTATGATAAATGTGTTGGTTCTCATTGCCCTATATCAAAGTTCTGATTACTAAAAAAACGATCTTATTCGTTTCATTGTCTTTCTTCTAATTTTTCTTGGCAACTTTTCTTCTACTATACCATCTCAGAAGTTTATTTAAAGGAATATTACGCCAAGAAATGTTACTAGGCCAATCTTCATTTTATGAGTTATTGGTATATTGTATCAATAGTAAAACGTTTATTCATAGTTTCATTGCCTGCAGCTTTATTATGAACTGTTTTAATTTTTAATAAAAGCACTTTCCATGTGTAAATGTTTCAGATCATTGTATGGAAATGAAATTACTTGCGTTATGCCTGGCTCTTTTGATTTTTTGGCTGCTCTTCATACACTGTAAGTATATTTTTATACTTTCATTAGTGTAACATTTTGTCTAAACTGAGTAGTTTGTCTTTGAGTTTAGTTTTTAACCCAAGACCAGGAAAATAGCTACTCTCATCACTCCTGGAATAAAACATAAGCCCAAAAGTGTGAAAAGGTTATCAACCATACTCGTAAGTTAATTCCACGTACTTGACCATAATACAAAACTTGTACTTTTTATCTACGTCTTTTTACTTTTACTCTATTTGACCAAAATAACCATTTAACATGCCTATGTCTCCTAATGAATAGATATAAAACATTTATTTTGCCATCTTCAAGGTAGTTATCTTAAAAACTTGTAAAAAAGAAAAAAAGACAAACCTCACAAAAAACTCATTACCTTAAAAGTTCTTTAGTTTTACTAAAAAGTAAATGGCTTCAGTGAATATAAAAAATTATCAAACATTTTAGACTCTCAAAAAATAACACTATTCAATGTAGCCAATTAACTGTTGGTTTTTGTAGTTCAATCAATATAAGTTATTGCTCTCATGTTTGTTATGTTAGATTGGCATGAAGTTGACAGCATGTGCTAAACATATTATATTTATTTCAGATTTTGTGTTCTCTAAATTATTACAAGTTAGTTCCACCCCATTCCACATACCTTTATAAGGAGATTTGCATCTGTGGTTCAGTCAGCTAAAGAATGGCTCTCCACACTGACTGAAATATCTCAAGATAGTATCTGTATTAGTGATGTTTTGGCATGGTGTGAATCTAGTGAGATTAACCTAAGGACTAAGATTATTGTATGTAATCATTTCTTGGAAATAAAATAACCTTTAGTTATTTGCATTGTTTATATAACTGCAAAATCGCATTTGTGATAACTTAATTATTTAATAATAGCTGTAAACTGATGTTAATTTGCATAAAAGTATTTAAAAAGCCAACACAAACATTTACATTTAATGAAAACAAATGAGCTACATATAAAACAGGATTTTTCGATAGCACCGATAGCCGCAGTTTAAAATATATAAACAAGGAAAAAGTGAATTGTCAAGTTGTCTGAAGAGAATAATGAACCATTATGAGTTGTTGAAATGTTTGCAGGAACTTGATGTCAAACCCATTCATCTGCAACTGTCACCTAGCGTGGTTCGCGGAGTGGGTGCGCAAGCGAGAACTGATCGCAGGCAGTCCGCGGTGTGCTGCTCCTACCAGAGTCAAAGATGTGGCCATACACGAGTTACCTCCACACGAATTCAAGTGCTTGAGTACGTCCACACTTTCTTCTATCACCTTTCTTATACAGACATATTAATATTACAACAAGGCAGTAGCTATGTTAGTCTTAGAAGCACTTTTCTGGTATTGTAAACTTGTAATGTAGAGATACTGTGAACTAGTAGATACCGAAATAATATACTAAAGCCATGGACCATGGACTTCCCCCTAAAGTTTGAAAGGCAAACATTCAAATTTCACTCAGTAGTTTTTTTTTATGATAGAACACATTTATGTGGTCTTAAAGCTCAAAAATGTCCCTGGGAAAGATTCCCGAGCCCCTATTTTGAAGGGTATTTAATACCTCTTAAGCCAGCCAGTGTATCCCCCGAAATAATTTTCTCTACATGCCACTGTTGTCCACATTATTCTTTTTCCTGTCAAGCAATGTTTTCTAACTCTTAGAGAACTAATGACTGCACACAGCCAGAGAGGGCTAGAGACTGTAGGTACAATGGTGGCCACAACAAAGTACCTGTATCAGAACTTGTCCCTGTTGGTGCTTTGCCAACTCCTCTCTAGTAAATTTCTCACACAGCTAGAGAGGGCTAGAGACTATAGGTACAATGGTGGCCACAACAAAGTACCTGTATCAGAACTTGTCCCTGTTGGTGCTTTGCCAACTCCTCTCTAGTAAATTTCTCACACAGCTAGAGAGGGCTAGAGACTATAGTACAATGTGGCCACAACAAAGTACCTGTATCAGAACTTGTCCCTGTTGGTGCTTTGCCAACTCCTCTCTAGTAAATTTCTCACACAGCTAGAGAGGGCTAGAGACTATAGGTACAATGGTGGCCACAACAAAGTACCTGTATCAGAACTTGTCCCTGTTGGTGCTTTGCCAACTCCTCTCTAGTAAATTTCTCACACAGCTAGAGAGGGCTAGAGACTATAGGTACAATGGTAGCCACAACAAAGTACCTGTATCAGAACTTGTCCCTGTTGGTGCTTTGCCAACTCCTCTCTAGTAAATTTCTCACACAGCCAGAGAGGGCTAGAGACTATAGGTACAATGGTGGCCACAACAAAGTACCTGTATCAGAACTTGTCCCTGTTGGTGCTTTGCCAACTCCTCTCTAGTAAATTTCTCACACAGTCAGAGAGGGCTAGAGACTGTAGGTACAATGGTGGCCACAACAAAGTACTTGTATCAGAACTTGTCCCTGTTGGTGCTCTGCCAACTCCTCTCTAGTAAATTTCTCACACAGCCAGAGAGGGCTAGAGACTATAGGTACAATGGTGGCCACAACAAAGTACCTGTATCAGAACTTGTCCCTGTTGGTGCTTTGCCAACTCCTCTCTAGTAAATTTCTCACACAGCCAGAGAGGGCTAGAGACTGTAGGTACAATGGTGGCCACAACAAAGTACCTGTATCAGAACTTGTCCCTGTTGGTGCTTTGCCAACTCCTCTCTAGTAAATTTCTCACACAGCCAGAGAGGGCTAGAGACTGTAGGTACAATGGTGGCCACAACAAAGTACTTGTATCAGAACTTGTCCCTGTTGGTGCTTTGCCAACTTCTAGTAAATTTCTCCCTTGTCCCTGTTGGTGCTTTGCCAACTCCTCTCTAGTAAATTTCTCACACAGTCAGAGAGGGCTAGAGACTGTAGGTACAATGGTGGCCACAACAAAGTACTTGTATCAGAACTTGTCCCTGTTGGTGCTCTGCCAACTCCTCTCTATTAAGTTTCTCACACAGATCTTTATGTTTTGCTCAGAAAAATGTTCTTCTTTCAGGAGAAGTGGCTTTGTCTTAATCAGTTATAAGAACAAAACCAGTTTCCAATTGATAATTGGTAATGATTTCAAATTATTGATTGATTGGAAATTGATTGATTGTAATATTATTTTCCATGATAACTTAACTCTCAGCCATCAACTCATTTTAAAATCAATTAATTTTGTATCATAAGAAGACCAAAAGTAAAAATGCTTGAATTAACATAATGTTCACTTCATAAGTTCATTTAGAATATCGAATATAATGAGGTGCAATACAATTATAAATGAAATACTTTAATTTGAAAACGACTTATAAAAGGTGTGATCCACAATTTCAAGAAGTTTAAACTCCCACACATTTCTCTCCAATGACCTCGAGGTTAGCCAAGTGTCAAAGTTTTATAGCTACAAACTGTTTTATCATTGCTCTCTACTCAGTGCTCCCATCTTACGGCTACTTTAGGAATGTCTAATAAAAATATCTATTGAAAGTACAGTTGTACATGTTCATTGCATATTTTATGCCTAGCAATCCTATCTAGGAGTAACATACGAAAAATTTTATCAATCTCTTCATTGACAGTGATTTAACTGTTTTCCTTCCAACTTCCTTTGCTATCTTATGGAATTACTGGACCCATTTGTAACCACCTGCAGCTACTGCTTTACTCTCACAGTACTTATGTTGTTTTTGCAGTTTTTTGTACAGACGTGTAGTTTTATTTAACATAACAATACAAATAAACATTTCTTCTATAAGTGATTATTCATTAAGATTTAGTTTTTTGTTTTTCTAAGCTTAACAATTTCCCAAATACCACCCTGTTATAGAGACTTCAGTAAAATTTACAATGATTTATAATATGTAACAGTTTTGTTTGAACAGAGCTGTTAAATTAATAAAAACACGAATCTGTTTTCTAGCGATCAATTGAGCCCGGTAGTGCCAGAAGTGTGTGACCGAGAGACGGTTAAATTTTGTGATTCTTCATAATCTACATTGGAAATTCCCCGTTAATTTTTTTAAGAATTCAGGAATATTTAGTAAAACTGACAGAAGATTACCATTTAAGAGATATTTGACTAAATTACAATCTTAAATTCACATTTGTTAATTTATAAAGTAACATTATTAATTTTGGTCTGATTGATCAAACTATTCGAAAAATATCAGAGATGACACTAACACGTTGAGAGTGTTACATACTGATTGTGTTATCAGATGACACAGAACACGTTGAGAGTGTTACATACTGATTGTGTTATCAGATGACACAGAACAGTTGAGAGTGTTACATACTGATTGTGTTATCAGATGACATAGAACAGTTGAGAGTGTTACATACTGATTTTGTTATCAGATGACACAGAACACGTTGAGAGTGTTACATACTGATTGTGTTATCAGATGACACAGAACAGTTGAGAGTGTTACATACTGATTGTGTTATCAGATGACATAGAACAGTTGAGAGTGTTACATACTGATTGTGTTATCAGATGACACAGAACAGTTGAGAGTGTTACATACTGATTGTGTTATCAGATGACACAGAACAGTTGAGAGTGTTACATACTGATTGTGTTATCAGATGACACAGAACACGTTGAGAGTGTTACATACTGATTGTGTTATCAGATGACACAGAACAGTTGAGAGTGTTACATACTGATTGTGTTATCAGATGACATAGAACAGTTGAGAGTGTTACATACTGATTTTGTTATCAGATGACACAGAACACGTTGAGAGTGTTACATACTGATTGTGTTATCAGATGACACAGAACAGTTGAGAGTGTTACATACTGATTGTGTTATCAGATGACATAGAACAGTTGAGAGTGTTACATACTGATTGTGTTATCAGATGACACAGAACAGTTGAGAGTGTTACATACTGATTGTGTTATCAGATGACACAGAACAGTTGAGAGTGTTACATACTGATTGTGTTATCAGATGAGAACGACCAAGGGTGTCTGGGAGACAACTACTGCCCACCCAAGTGTTCCTGCACAGGCACGGTCGTCCGCTGCAGTCGTGCCAAGCTCACTGAGATACCGAGAGGCATTCCTGCAGAGACTTCTGAACTGTAAGTCACCCAACAAGGATTTCTAATAACAGTAAATAGATTAGGAACAAAAATATATTAATATTTAAGGCTGTTTTTATAATGGATTAATTGTTGTATAAAATATAAATGGGTTTAATTATTTTATAGTGTAATTTACACAATTAGCTACTATCAAAATTCACTTCCTGACAATATAATCGTAATAATAATTAAATTACTTGTGGTGTAATGCATTGTTCATTGTTAATATTATAGTATTTTATAAAATATATAACGAAAAACAATATTTTCAGATACCTGGATGTGAATGAAATACAAAGCATTAGACAGGACAGGATCAGTCATTTAAAATCCTTAGTGAGATTGTAAGTATAAAACTCTTCTTAATAGTTTATTTTAAACAGTAAACTAAATAGTTTTATTCTATTGTTATAATCATCATCTGTCTTTAAATCCCAAAATCCCAGTTTTAAATGTTGCATTGGCCTTTGGCATAGAAATGCTAGTGATTAGTAGAGAGGCTGTGTGAACCCTGAGCTTTGGTGAGTGGGGGTTTCACTCACCAATGATTAACTGTGAACACAATAATATTTGGCATTTACCCCTTTTAAAATAATCCTTTTTTTTGTAATCCTGAGAATGATACTTTAGGACATCAGTTACACCAAATCGTTGCCTCGATTGGTTACAACCTGTCATCACCGCTACTGTAGAATATCATCAGAATGTGCCATCAACTATCAGCCGTCAACCATCAGCCAACAGCCATCAGTGTTCTGATGAAGTCACTTGGGCTGTCTAGTAGCCGCACTATTCAGTGGTCTGGCAATTGTTCTAGTTGGCTGGACATCTAGTGTCCAACTAAAAAACTGTTATATTTTATAATAACTTTATGTTTGACATGTCTTTGTTGTTTTTGTAAAGTTAATGTAGTCCTGTAGTAAAACAACTGTAGAATTTATATCGTAATTTATATCCTAATCAAAATAGGCTAATACACTTTAAAAGATTTTTTTATAGGGGTGAAAAAAAATACAAAAGACAAGAATAAAAACTAATATTGGCGAAGATTTAGTTATATACACCATATATGATTACATTTCGTTAGCAAAAGTGACTGAAACCATCACGATGACGGTCATGCTGTATGTGCAAGCTCATCTGAAAAAACTCAGTGTAACTGGTTTGGCCTCACAATACAGTGCAGTTAAAGGGTTAATATGCTGAGGAGAGAGGGAGGAATAACTTGCTTTCCACCCCCTCAAAAAGTCAGGGTAAAGGCTACTGAATTGAAAGCCAAAAATCCTCTTTTACATAATAATACTGGCTTAACTAAAGCAATTGACACCAGGAAAAAATGAAAAAAGAAATCGGTTAGCCTATTTAAAAATAATGTTCAACCTTGTAGTCCTAATTTTGAAACTTAAAATCGGAACAGTTGTTTGACTCTGGAAAATGATATTGACAACATCAACGATAACAACAGCTGTGAGGTTGTCATTGAGAGAAACTCAAGAACCAGACGAATGTTAGTATGTAGTGACAGCCATGGGTAAGACTTATCGTGACATATCAATAAAAATTCTAAAACTTTTGATGCTTTTAGTTTCAAAAGCACCTGACGGTCGTGCAAGTCAAGTTTTAAATCAAGATAATATTGATGGTGAAAAATTAGGATAAAGTGACTTGTTGGTGCTGGCTTGTGGTTCTAATGATGTTTCCCACAATTAGGCTTTCTCAGTTATCAATGCTATTTAATCTACTCTTTAGAAGAATATAAATAAGAGGATTATTCTAGTTGATTTACCAAATAGATTTGATCTATCAGACTTGTCCTGTGTAAATGTTGAAATCAGAAAAACTAATAAAGAACTCAAAAGGTTGAGTGAACAGCTTGCAAGCTAGTAAGGCTGATATAAGTCTCCATACTAGGCATGGTATGCACCTCAGCCTTGGAGGGAAACAATGGCTGACTAGTAAAATCTGTAAAAAATGGCAACCCCCTCCATCTGGATGTCAGTAAGAACAGTCGACATCGGCTGAAATTATACCAGGTTCTCTACAAGCATCTCCATCTACTAAATCCTGGTCGGGAAACTCTCCACTGAAGGTCCAGCACTCAGTCACTTAACCCACAACAATGATGACAATTATAACCCTATCTCTAGAGCTAAGTGTAATTTGAGTTGTAATTTAGTAAACAAACATACTCTGGGGTCTAGTCTTAGATTACTAATCTTAAATATTCAGTCTCTAAGAAGTAAACTTAATGAGCTAGACATAATATTAGAAGAAACTGAAACTAATGTGGTTTGTCTGAGTGAACATGAGGACGGAATGTCAATATTTGTTCCTAATGGATTTGTACTAGCGTCAAATTACAGGAAACCACCCCTTAATTTTGGTGGCTCGTCAATATTTGTAAGCCTAGACTTAAGTTCTAGATATCAGAGTTTTGATATTTCTGACTTTTGTATTAATTCTCTATGTGAAGCCTCTGCAATTAAGCTGCTTGATTTTAATCTTATTATCTTAAATGTTAATATATAACCCTTAACTCTGATTTTAATACTTTTATTGATTATTTGGATACGTTATTGTCTTTTTTAATGATTAGAAAATGTAAATATTTTATTTTAACTGGAGATCTGAATGTGGATATTTTAAAGTTGGAGAGTGATGATGATGTTCAGTTTTTTTGTAAATACGCTTAGATCAATGGATTTATATTCCATAAATAGTTTACCAACTAGAAACAAGGCCTGTCTAGACAACATGTACACAAATATTGATAAAAAGCTATGCAATTCTGCCTTATTGAAGCAAGATATTATTTCCAATCATGCTGGCATCTTTGTTGACATTAAATTGGGCTTTAAAAATCTAGGAATAAGGATAGTTCTAAGATAAAAATGAGGCATCTCATTTCACCTGTTAGAATAAGTAATCTTAAGGAAGCTCTCAGTTATTGTGAAGATTGGGATATTTTTAATGATAATTTAAATGCAAATGCAAACTGTTTAATGTTCTTAAATATTTTAACATCATATTTTAATATATATTGTCCACTTGTTAATGTTAAAAGTAAAGCTAACAAAAAACCGAAATTGTCATGGTACACTCCTGAAATTGAACGTATGAGGTCTTATATAGTAATTCTCTATGATAAATGGAAAAATAGTTTAAGTGTAAATGATAAGATTAGGTTTAAGAATTTAAAAAAGCTGTACAAAAGGGCAATCACTAAAGTAAAAAAATCTGCAAAGGATTCACTCATCATAAACTCCCAAAATAAATGTAAAATGGCATGGCAGATAATCAGAAAGGAAGCAGGGGATTTTATTTCCAAAAGTAAAGACAGTGTGATACCAGTAACTCCTGATGTTTTAAACAATTATTTTTAAAATATTCCTGTTAATCTTGGCTTGAACTTTGATACCAATACTCTGTCTAACTGTAATTTGTTACATAACTTTTTCTCGCCATCATAACAGTTTTAAAAGTAACTTTAGTTGGGAAGCTTTTAATATTAGTGAAGTAAAAGCAGCAGTAATTGACTAAGGTGTATCAAGGAGTGAAGATATTTATGGCCTTTCCAATTTTGTCTTTAAGCATATATTTGATGAAATTTTATCACCACTAACCTGCCTTATAAACCAAATCTTAATTGTAAGTGAATTCCCAGACTGTCTAAAATATTGTAAAGTTACACCTATTTTTAAAATAGGACGAAAAGAAATGCCCGAGAACTATAGACCTATTTCTATTGTATCAGCCCTTAGCAAAATAATAGAAATCTGTATGTTTAAGCAATTATATAAGTATTTTATGGAAAACAATTTACTGTAAAAAAACCAATTTGGATTTAGGCCAAATCACTCTACTGCTAAGGCTATAGAATGTCTAGAAAATTCAATTCTAAGGGGTCTAGAAGATAAACAGGTAATTGGTTCTATCCTTATAGACCTAACAAAGGCTTTTGATGTTGTTACTCACTCTATTATTTTTGAAAAAACTTTTCTATGGTGTAAGAAACAAAGAATTAAAGTTGATTCAAAGTTACCTAACAAATAGAATGCAAATAGTAACTGTAAACAATGTTTCATCACAGTATCAGAAGATAATACCAGTTGTTCCCCAAGGTTCTGTACTTGGTCCTTTTTTGTTTTTAGTCTCTATAAATGATTTTCATGTTAATGTTTCATCAATATCTGTACTTTATGCAGACGATACAACTCTTCTTTGTTCTAATGTGAATGTGTGGCAACTTAATGTACAATTAATTAATGCTCTTCAACAAGCTCAAGATTGTTATTCAGCCAACAACCTTATTATAAATAAAAATAAGACTCAAAACATAATTATTTTTACATGCAATAATAATTTAGATTTAGACAATAACTACATTAAACTTGTTAAGCTCTTAGGGATTGTACTTGACAGTAAACTTAGCTAGAGGCCACATGTGGAAGGTATCTGTAAAAAACTTTCTAGAGTAATCTTTCTCCTACGTAAACTTAAGTACTGTGTTAATTTTGAAGCATTGGTAATGACCTACTTTGGACTGTTTCATATACACCTTTGTCATGGTGCCCGTCTATGGGGCAACTCTGGTGCCTCCAAAAAAAGTTTTCTTGTGGCAAAAAAAGGCAATCAGGTTAATGGCGGATCTTTTTAATCAAGAGTCCTGCAAATAGTAATTTTGTAATTTTAAAATAATGACTCTTGCTAGTATATATATATATATATATATATATATATATATATATATATATATATATATATATATATATATATCAGAATGTAGTGTTTCTTAGAGAAAATATTCACATCTTTATCTCTCATGAGTTAGTACATGATTACAACACTAGGTTTCGATATAATCTAGTAGTTCCTCAAGTAAGACTAACTCAGACCTACAATAGTTACAATTCCCAACAAACTAGATTATTCAACAAACTACCATTAGCTATAAGAGAACTACCAATTAATAAGTTTAAATTAAGGATTTCAACTTGGCTTAAGACAAAAGCTTTTTATTCTGTTGACGAGTACATAAAGTGCAACATGTTTGATCTGTTACAAAATACATCTGGTTAATGTAACTAAATTAGTAGTAAGTAAATTAGTTTTTATGTCAAATATTTTTTCCTTGACGAAGCCTATTGTAACTGAAAATGTTATTTAATGGTCAATAAAGATCTTGAATCTTTAATATTGATTACAATGGTGTTGCCATTAATTACCAGTTTACTTTCTTTTTGGAAGTTTTATAGTCCTCCAAAAGTAAAACTATAATATTTGAAGTTAGTTTTTTGGTTAGGTAATATAATATTAATTACTGAGTTACTATACTATAAGATGTTTCAAATGAGTAACTGACATGTTGCAGGGATTTGAGTAACAACCAGATCAACATTCTGTCCAATTTTACGTTTGTCAACCTCAGCAAACTGGAGACATTGTAAGTAAATAATATGTACACAATAAAACCGTAAATATTGCGGTTGTTAAGTAACCCTCGTATGTACATACTGGATTATATATACACTATGGTAAACAACACTGATGTTGCAAGAAACATCAAATCAGTATACACAATGGTAAACAACACCGATGTTGCAAGAAACATCAAATCAGTATACACAATGGTAAACAACACTGATGTTGCAAGAAACATCAAATCAGTATACACAATGGTAAACAACACCGATGTTGCAAGAAACAACAAATCAAAAACTACCTAACCAAGTTACTTTAAAGTTTTCTTACTTTAGTGTTGTAATCAATATCATGGTTGTGTTTCCAGAATCATCAGCTACAATAAACTGCAGTGTATAGAGAGAGATGCCTTGGCCGGACTGAAAATGTTAAAAATACTGTAAGTACACAATGAGAAAATATGGTTGCAACTAATTATAATTAAAACTATTTACAAATTATATGTTTTTAAAGTGCTAGGAAATATTAAAAGTGCTGCACCTTTCTTGTAAAAATTGTACATAAATAGTTACATATAACTGTTTTAGCATAAAATAAATAATTGCAAAACATTTATTCTATATCTAGTCCTTTGTTACAATGTAGTTCCACCTCTCAGCCCCAGATAGCAGCACAGAACAGTTAAAAGCTGATATGGCAGTTTGCATCATCAATTTTATTGACAGTCTACTTACTTTTCAAGTTAAAAAACACCCGATTTTTGCTTTTCTTACTTATTAAAAAATTATCCATTAAAAATAGTGTTTCATTATTCATAATTATCATTTAAACATTTTGTTCTTAAAAAATAATTTTTACAGTAACACAATGTAGGTATTGAAACTGGCGTTAATGTTAAATTCAGTTCCATAAAATATCAATTTTATGTTGTATATTTTATTTACAGATCTCTACATGGAAATGACATTTCTATGGTACCTGATGGTGCATTTTCAGATCTTCACGCTATTTCTCATTTGTAAGTATTGTGTAATATTATTAATATTTATAATCTACAAGCCTTTTGAATAAATTTTACTGTTATATTGAGTCTTTAAAATCTATCTAAGTTTATAAACAATGAAGCAACATTAATTCAACGAACAAAAATTATAGTGATATTTTTTATAATAAGTATGAAATTTATGGTAGTAGTTTGGTGTGATAATCCAGTTTGGAATCATTACATTTAATTGTAAAAATATGAAGTACTAGTTATTTTAATAACAAGATAAGAATTAAGTTAGACAAGATTGAATAAAATTTGAAATATTTGGAGATCACATACTTCCAAATCAAATGACTTATTATTTGTAAATGATAATAACTAGTGAAAGTAATAGTTCAATACTTCTAAATAAGTGTGATGATGTAACATGTGATAACATAACATTCAAATCATTATCTCCCAAACCAAAACTTAGAAAAGTAAATTTTTGTTTTCTTTTATGGTCATTGATGTTACTGTGAAAAATGTTTACCTAATATGCAAAATAAATGATCATTGCATGAATTTTTTTTAGTAAAACATAATAAAAGATTTAAAGTATTGAAAATTTGTTTATATTGAACATGCACTTGATTTATCCTTTTTGGAAGCACAGACTGGAAGTACACGATGTAAGAACTCTTCCAATCACCAGAGTTGCAGGTCTAGTTTAATAAACCATTGATTCAGCTATAAATTGGCTTGAAATCAATACATGTTTTTGGATCTCATATGTGTTATAGTTGCATTAATTCATGAAACTAATCTTTTCATTGTTTAAATCATTGGCAACAGTAAAGTGTAGAGAAAGTACTTCATGCAGGTTCTTGGTGTTTCGATAAGTTTCATGCTGATTTCCTGGATTTTCAGAATGAAAGCAGTGTTGTTTCAAATCATGTTATATTGATTGTACCGGTTTTAAAGACAACTACAGTAATAGTATTGACTGATGCTTCACAGAATCATGGTCTGAAGCTACAATTGTGGTATCTTCGGTATGGCAGAAAAAACCAAGAATATCCATATTTTTATGAAAATTAATCTTTTCAACCAACTCCCAGAGAAAGCATGGTGTACCAATAAACAAATTTCAGGTGGTCTTAGAGAAGTGGTTAAAAGAAACTTTTGTGTTCTGTAGAATAGTTGATGACCTGTGATATGGGTAATCTTAACATTTAATCATGTATAAATGTATGTTGTATCTTAATAACTAGTTTTATGTTGTTTTTAATTGTTATACTGTTTTTAAGTTATTGTTAATTGTTTATATTCTTTTTTTTTAGTTGGCATTGAATTTGTTAATTGAATTATTGTAAATGCTTTATAATAATAAAGTTTCTTGAACCTCTAAAATCCATATTGTATTTGGATGTTTACAAAGACGGATGTTATAAAGAGAACGCGATGATAATTTATGCTGTATAGCCTACTTAGGTGGAGAAAGTAATAAAATCTGATTAGTTCGGTACCGGTACCCATGCATAATGAGCAGAGTGTGTGTTTTACAATGTATTGTTGGAGAGCTCTGGGGTCCAACCCGCTCAACTTTGAATGCAGTGTGTGATACAATGTGTGAATATTGTTGGAGAGCTCTGAGGTCCAACCCGCTGTACTGTGAATGCAGTGTGTGATACAATGTGTGAATATTGTTACAGAGCTCTGGGGTCCAACCCGCTGTACTGTGACTGCAGTGTGTGATACAATGTGTGAATATTGTTACAGAGCTCTGGGGTCCAACCCGCTGTACTGTGACTGCAGTGTGTGATACAATGTGTGAATATTGTTACAGAGCTCTGGGGTCCAACCCGCTGTACTGTGACTGCAGTGTGTGATACAATGTGTGAATATTGTTACAGAGCTCTGAGGTCCAACCCGCTGTACTGTGACTGCAGTGTGTGATACAATGTGTGAATATTGTTACAGAGCTCTGGGGTCCAACCCGCTGTACTGTGACTGCAGTGTGTGATACAATGTGTGAATATTGTTACAGAGCTCTGAGGTCCAACCCGCTCAACTGTGAATGCAGTGTGTGATACAATGTGTGAATATTGTTGGAGAGCTCTGAGGTCCAACCCGCTCAACTGTGAATGCAGTGTGTGATACAATGTGTGAATATTGTTACAGAGCTCTGGGGTCCAACCCGCTGTACTGTGACTGCAGTCTGCGCTGGCTGGCTGAGTGGGTCAAGAGAGACTACGTGGAGCCCGGCATCGCGAGGTGTGTGGAGCCGCCCAGCATGAAGGACAAACTACTCCTCACCACTCCTGCAACATCCTTCCAGTGCAAGGGTACGATTATAGAAGTGCAGCAGTGTCGCACTCACTAGTTAACAAACTGTTAGTTAGCGAAACGGTTATAACTTATCCTCAGGGCCACGTCATGTTCCACATCCGTAGAGCCAAACTCTTTTAATGTGTGATATCACTAACAACTCAAAGTATCAAAAATTGAAAAAAAGTTGAAATTGACTATTATATGTGGTTATGTGGTATGAGACAATGAGTAAGTGATCAACCATAATTTTATCACTCTCACAAAGGATTTGAAGATCACAATGGGCCTACTCACTTATTGCCTGTATATTAAATCCTAATTTATGGTTTTGTGAACAATGATGACATACATGAGATATTAAAAAAGTAATATGTTGTAATGTTGAGTCTATGCATACCTTGGCTCTTAATGCTTTTTTAAGGATGACTTCTGTCCTTGCGATTGATGTTGTGGTTATTTTGCCATTATGAAAAAATAACAGTTTTGGCTGGTTAAAAATGATTCTGAAAGTGTTACAAACTGAACATGATACAATTGGTTGGGATCTAGTAATATATGTAAATCATAAACATTTAAAATAATAAACTGATTTGTATTATTGGTTTTGGTATGTTACTATATTTACATGACATCACCTAGAAAACACACTTTGAAACCACTGCAGTACATTGGGACGTTTTGTGAGTTTTTTCACCTTGAACGATTCACCTCATAAATGTACTACTTATGAGTTAAAATGTTGATTTTTGCTTGACCATAATACTCAGAGAGTACATCTCAAAGAGAAGTACATACAAGGTTGAGGATGATCTACCTAAACTTTCTAAAAAGAAAAATCATATTAACACAATATTTTAATCTACATTAAGTATTCCCTATGAAACTGTATGTACTGCAGCTTAAATCGTTTTGTAAACTAATTTAGCTATATGCTAAGTTCTGAGATGATGATTACATACAGTTTTAACCCTTTCCGCTCGGATGGGGTAACACTTTGGGGAAACAGTACTAGGGCTAAAACTGCTTTCATTTGGCAAAAGAAAGTAATTAGAATTATTGCAAATGTTGGCAATAGAGTTTCTTGTGTCCCACTTTTAAAAAAATTTAGAATTATGACTCTTCCATCCCTGTATATTTATTGTACTTTACTTAGTATCAAGGAACAATTAGATAGTTTTATTAGTAGACAAGAAATACACTCCTACTGTACAAGAAAAAAATATATGCTTGAACAGATGAATGTTCGATTGGAGAAAACCAAAGGCACTTTTATTTATATGAAGATTAAACTTTTTAATAAACTTCCTGAAAAAGCATGGCATGTGTCTATTAATAGATTTAAAAATGTTGTGAGTAATTTGCTTGTTGATAACACATTTTATTCTTTAAATGACTACTTAACCTGTGATATTAGTACGTTAATTTTTTAATAGTTATGATTTTGTTGATAGTTATCTCTTGTTATTTATTTATTGTTGTTAAATCTATTTCATTGTTAATTTTAATTTGTTGCATTTTTATCTATTTATTGTTACTTTTTATTGTTTTATTGTTATATATTTATTGTTTTATTTACTATTTAATTTATTCTGTATATAATGTTTTAGATATGTTATATATATTTAACGAGATGCTGCTAATACCATTTTTACTTTTATTTTCTTTTTAATGACTAAATTGTGGCGTTATTCACATGTTCATATAAAATTTACTTTGACTTACAGTCTAATCATTACACTTGTATTATGGGGTTTTAAAGGTGTGATAGGATTAGGTAGCCTTTTAGATATAATAAAAAGTGATGTTGTCCATTGCATTGTCAAGTGCTTAAAGACAATAAAGATTTCTTGATTCTTGATGGGCAGCAGTGCTGACCAAATATGGCTTCTCGTAGGCTCGTATTATTTTAGCGCGTACTGTCCACTCAGATCGGATGGGCAGCGGTGCTGTCCACTATGACGCCTGCGTGCACACAGCAGCCATGTCATTGTTGCGTCCCCACCAGCTCGGATTTATTTTCACTGCGTCATTGATACTGTGCCTTTTAAAAAGTTAAATGGATTTAAAGGTCCAAAGGTAAATAATAATGTAGTCGAAAAGTATTACAATGGAAATGTTATATTTCTATAAACTAACATGAGTTACAATGAGTATTAATAATGTGACAGTAAATAATTATAACATGATAAAAAATAAAATTTAACTGTTTATTATTGTTCCGAATACAAATTTAACTGCAGGCTAGTTGTCATCTTGTTGTTAAAATATCTGAGATGAATGGTACTTTTCAAAACAAACACCAATGTGAAGACCGGGCTCATTTTCACAAGTTTTGCAATAAAACTTCACCCTTTTCCTGGTGCCGCCTTGTGCTCTGCTGCTACACACGACGCAATTCTTCACTTTTGTACCTTCAAGAGGATATGGTAGATGAAGTTTCCCATTTAGTCGGGAAATGTCTTGCAATTGGGATGGTCTTCCTTTTTTATTTTTGTTCCTTACATCGCCAACAAGCTCTAATACCAGTAATTAATAATAATACCAGTAAAACCAGGTATTAATACTGATATATTTACACTTTTATTTACAGTTATATTTACACTGATATCTACAAAACTTCATTTACACTAATATTTAATAAAATTGCACAATACTAAGAATAATAAACAATCCGTTCTAGTAATGCGTGTAGGTTGACTCACTAGTGACAATGTGGTTAAAAGTGCGCTAAAACGAAAGCCTAGAATGCAATATTGACCAGATGATCAATTTCCAAGCTTTGTAATGAAACAACTGATTGATCTTAATGCGTTGTACTATAAAAAAATACGTCAGAATAAAAAAAAGAGTTTATAACTTGTGGTCAACGCTGCTGTCCATCCTAGCGCTAGTAGGATTATTCAACGGACAGCACAGCTGACCATCCGATCTCTGAGGACGGCGACTCTAAAAATATATGCGCGCGCTAGAGGAAATGGCAGTGGCCAACACTGCTGCCCATCCGATCTCTGTGGACATTCTAACATTACCGCTCCGAGCGGAAAAGGTTAAGAACCTATTTCTAGCAAATATTGGCTGCATTTAGCCTCTGTAAACAGACCATGTTTTATACATTTTCTGATGTCATGGATTTTTTAACCTTTAAGATTTGTTGTATTGACTCCACTATGTTGTGGTTAAGTGGTAGAGAGGACTTTATAGTCCTAACTTCGCCTCTAATAAAGTCATTTTTCATTTCATTTCATTTGTGTGTTGCATGGAACAGTACTTCATGAACTTTTTGTATTTCTCTGTCCACACATGTCTACTCACATATTTCGATACCATATTCATTCAAATGTGAGAATAAACCATTTATTGCATAACAGGCCGAGTGAGCAATGAGATCCTGGCGAAGTGCAACGCCTGCTTTACGTTCCCGTGCTCCAACGAGGGTGTGTGCGAGCCACTGCCTGAGCGTCAGTACAACTGTCGCTGCTCACCCGGTTACCATGGCAACCACTGTCAGTACATGATCGACGCTTGCTATGGCAACCCCTGTCGCAACTCTGGCACCTGCAAGCTGCTGGAGGAGGGCAGATTCAGGTCAGAAACCTACTCTCTACTATCTTTAGTTCCATACAATATGCTATAACTTACATAACTATTCACAATAACTTTGTTATGTAATTAGTAAATATTCTCAGAACTTTATCATTATTCTATTCTTTGAATTCTTTATTGTCATTAACCTTGGAATTAACAATCGTTCATTCTTGAACAACACAAACCACAACTCTAATAGCAGTTGTTCAAAATTGAACGTCATGACATTGTCAAATGATTCATTTGTTATGACATTTTAAATCAAATTTTGCAACAATATTTAGGTACTATTGAAATGACGAAGAGTTGTTTTATCAACACAGAATTTTTTGTTTCTAATTCCTCCTTCTACAATGCTATGATTCATGATTGTTGTCATTGTTTCTCAAGAGTCACAAATCTTGTTTGAGTCTACTATTACTGTATTGTTGTTTGGTGAAAAATTTATTTCAGTGGTTGAATTTGATATATTTATTATCTGAATAACGATAAATATAGTTCAGTTTGATTGTATGGGTGATAAAATATAATTATGTAACTGTACATTTTTAATTCCACTTTATGTAACACCTTGATAGCGTCTCACACCAAGAACTTCTAATCTCTCTTAATAATCTAGGTATTCAAAATAGAGAATTATTATGGTTTGAATCATATTTAACAGAGAGGAAACAATACGTGGAAATAGAACACACATCATCTAAATTAAAACCGACCAGGTGTCACATTATAAGAAAATATAAGTCTGAAATAGAAACTATTAAATACGGAGTCCCTCAAGGATCCATTTTGGGCCCATACTTTTCCTCTGTTACATTAGTGGACTACCTAAGGTGGTTTCGCAGGACTGTGGCATTTGTTTGTTTGCAGATGATCCCAACATCACCATATCAGGTAATTCAGAAGAAGATATAGAAATATCTTCTCACATTAGTCTAAATTTAGTTAAACAATATTTAGATAACAAACAATTACTCTTAAATTCAACTAAATCAAATTTCATTTCGTTTTCCACTCAACAATCAAGAATAACACCTAAATTTGATATTAATTTAAATAATAATGATATATCCCAAGTTTAGCACACAACATTTTTAGGACTCATAATTGACGAGAATCTGTCATGGAACAAATACACTGAGCACGTAATTTATAAAATGTCTTCTGGTATCTATGCACTCCGACAGATGTCGCAGATTTGTAGTATACAGACATTGCGGACTATATATTTCTCACTAGTACATTCACACTTAGCCTATGGAATTAGTATATATGGTGCAACGACAAAGAAAAATTTAGACAACATTTTATGCCAACAAAAGAGAGCTCTTAGAGCAATGTTTAGACTAAAAAAAACAGAATCTGTCAAAAATTTGTTTTCAGAACACAAAATTTTAACTGTTTACAGTCTATACATATATGAGACAGTGATATATATAAAACAAAATGAGAGAAATGCAAAACCTACAAAAATTTTACATCATTATAATACTAGATTTAAAAGAAATGTCCCTCAGCACAAACTAGAATTTTTCAAAAAAAGAACTGATTTTATGGGCCATAAATTTTTAACAAAACTACCAACAAAAATAATAAATGAACAAAATCTTATTAAAATGAAAAAAGAGTTAAAAATATATTTGATAAATCTGGCTCTGTACTCCCTTGATGAGTTTTGGGAGGGAAGGTAGATTGGGAATGCCTGGTATTTAATTTTAGTATTTCATGTATATAAGATTCTGGATTGTTTATTTCTTATTACATTGCATAATTTTAATTTTAAATGACATATAGATTAATTAGTATATTGTAAAAAACTTATTGACACTATTCATGTACACGCTGTACTATGTACGAATAAAGAATTTTTGAATCTTGCATCTTAAGTTTTGGTGTTACACACAAAAACCACTTAACCGCTTAACACTTATCCGTGTTTACAAATATGTTCATGTAAATAGTTTTATCTTCAAAGTCTTCTTAGCACTTTTTAGTACCAGTTATTTTAGTGCATATGAGAAGCTTATGAGACAGAAGTGTTGTTATTTTGTCAGTAAGCATATCAATGACTTGTTTTGAACCTAATATGAATTGCTTACCATGCTTGTTCTGTTGAGAAGTTTGCTAAGTGATCATCAATAACTGGAGTAGAGCTAAATATTCTGATCTACAAATAACGTAGCTATGGTGAGAAGTTTGCTAAGTGATCATCAATAACTGGAGTAGAGCTAAATATTCTGATCTACAAATAACGTAGCTATGGTGAGAAGTTTGCTAAGTGGTCATCAATAACTGGAGTAGAGCTAAATATTCTGATCTACAAATAACGTAGCTATTGTGAGAAGTTTGCTAAGTGATCAACAATAACTGGAGTAGAGCTAAATATTCTGATCTACAAATAACGTAGCTATGGTAAGAAGTTTCCTAAGTGATCATTAATAACTGGAGTAGAGCTAAATATTCTTATCTACAAATAACGTAGTTATGATAAGAAGTTTCCTAAGTGATCATCAATAACTGGAGTAGAGCTAAATATTGTGATCTACAAATAACGTAGCTATGGTAAGAAGTTTGCTAAGTGATCATCAATAACTGGAGTAGAGCTAAATATTCTGATCTACAAATA
This sequence comes from Homalodisca vitripennis, assembly GCF_021130785.1. Lineage (NCBI taxonomy): Eukaryota > Metazoa > Arthropoda > Insecta > Hemiptera > Cicadellidae > Homalodisca > Homalodisca vitripennis. Next base: position 249,310,415 of record NC_060207.1, read on the forward strand.
ACGTAGCTATGGTAAGAAGTTTCCTAAGTGATCATCAATAACTGGAGTAGAGCTAAATATTCTGATCTACAAATAACGTAGCTATGGTAAGAAGTTTGCTAAGTGATCATCAATAACTGGAGTAGAGCTAAATATTCTGATCTACAAATAACGTAGCTATGGTGAGTAGTTTGATAAGTGATCATCAATAACTGGAGTAGAGCTAAATATTCTGATCTACAAATAACGTAGCTATAGTGAGAAGTTTGCTAAGTTATCATCAATAACTGGAGTAGAGCTAAATATTCTGATCTACAAATAACGTAGCTATGGTAAGAAGTTTGCCAAGTGATCATCAATAACTGGAGTAGAGCTAAATATTCTGATCTACAAATAACATAGCTATTGTAAGAAGTTTTCTAAGTGATCATCAATAACTGGAGTAGAGCTAAATATTCTGATCTACAAATAACGTAGCTATGGTGAGTAGTTTGATAAGTGATCATCAATAACTGGAGTAGAGCTAAATATTCTGATCTACAAATAACGTAGCTATGGTAAGAAGTTTCCTAAGTGATCATCAATAACTGGAGTAGAGCTAAATATTCTGATCTACAAATAATGTAGCTATGGTAAGAAGTTTGCTAAGTGATCATCAATAACTGGAGTAGTACTAAATATTCTGATCTACAAATAACGTAGCTATGGTGAGAAGTTTGCTAAGTGACCATCAATAACTGGAGTAGAGCTAATTATTCTGATCTACAAATAACGTAGCTATGGTGAGAAGTTTGCTAAGTGACCATCAATAACTGGACTAGTGTGATAAAGATATAGTATAAATTCAGTTGGGTTTGTTAGTCACAGTAGATGGATGGCTTGTGCATTCTTCACTATGAACATTCATTCACTTCATTAATGTGTTGTTTATGAATTGAAACTTTTTATTTGTTGATTTTTCTTAATCTTTAGTAGTCTATTAATTTTTACTGTAAGAACGTATTTGCTCTTTAAAAAGGAGCACATGTGTTTATTTCAGATTTGCCTGGTTCATACTTCTGGCAAATTAACAGTGAACATTCATAACAGTTTGCTGTTTATCTTAGGCTGTAAAGACAAAGAGTTTTAATTTCAAGAGTAATTTAGTTTCCGAGCAGCCTATAAATTTGTAGTCTATATACAAAACAAGACAGCAGTTTGTGGAAATACATAATCTGAACAACAAGAATAATTTAACTAGTAAATATAATTCTACTGATGTGTACATTGTCTGTTGTAGCTGTCACTGCGCTCCCGGCTACACAGGTATCCGCTGTGAGAGCAACATCAATGACTGTCTGACCCACAAGTGTGAGAACAATGCTACATGTGTGGACCTCGTGTTGGCGTACGAGTGCAAGTGTCTGCCTGGCTACATGGGTATGTATTACATTTCTGCTTCCTTTAGAGCATAAACATGGCAAATGCATATATAAATATTAAATAACTAGTAAAATTCTTTACTGTATTGTTAATAGTCTACATATTTTGTAAACTCAAAAGAGTTCGTTTAAAATAATATTCAGAGAATATATTTATTTTGGTAAATTGTTTATTACCCATACAATGTTGGCTTATTTATATGAGGGCTTCAGAACGTAAGGAACGGTTTCACCTGGCGTTGCCAGGCACGCGCTAATCACATATATATCGGTGTGCTCGTTTTTGGTGTTCACCTCAGTCAGAGTCCAGTCGTGACAACGGGAACATCTCCACGCTGTCCGTTATTTTAATAGTTAAATGTAAAATGTGTCCTGCAATCAAAAAGTCTTGTGAGTTGTGAATTGCGATTTGTTTTTGGTTGGCAAAAAACTAAAAACCTTTCGAAATTTATCGGGAATTGTGTGAGGTGTACATGAACAACGTAATGACTAAAAGTTCTGTCATAATCAAGAGAGAGCATTGTGACTGAAGTTCTGGTAACCAAAGTTAATGAAATGATTCGTGAATACCACTGTTTCACAATAACTGAGCTTCTTATTGATTTTCTCGAGCCTGGTGCAACAACAAACTCTGAGCAGTACTGCCAAACATTTCAAAATATTTCAAACTGTTGTCCACCAAACCAGATTTTAAAATGGAAGAAGAGATAGTATTCGTTATGGTAAAGGTCAGGCATGTGTGATAGGTATTCAAAAGGTTCCCAATGAAAACTTTGAGTGTTTGTTCTTGGTTAAGAAAGTAGTGTATGACCTGTAGCGTTGAGAAGGAAGATTGTGCTGGCTAACAGTCCCCTGTGTTGTTGATTTTAGTTGTGCATGTCAGTCTGTTTGGTAAGCATTTCATAGAGCAAATCAGCTGTTATTGTTAATCTAATGAAATGAACCATATTTTTCATATAAAAATAAACAACAGCTATAATTGTTCAATTGGGGTGAACTTGAATGGGGCTACAACAATATATGAAAATTTTCTCCATTTTGTCTTAAGAAATTAAATATCACCTGTCTACTGGTGGGAGAAATAGTTCTTGCAGAGATTGCAACCTGCATTCACTGACAATAGGATTTTTTAGAATAGCATTTGCTTGTTGTATTCAGCAAAACTTACAGAAATGTAGCAAAGTTTACCTACAAATTAAATATCACCTGTCTACTGGTGGGAGAAATAGTTCTTGCAGAGATTGCAACCTGCATTCACTGACAATAGGATTTTTTAGAATAGCATTTGCTTGTTGTATTCAGCAAAACTTACAGAAATGTAGCAAAGTTTACCTACAAAATTAAATATCACCTGTCTACTGGTGGGAGGAATAGTTCTTGCAGAGATTGCAACCTGCATTCACTGACAATAGGATTTTTTAGAATAGCATTTGCTTGTTGTATTCAGCAAAACTTACAGAAATGTAGCAAAGTTTACCCTACAAATTAAATATCACCTGTCTACTGGTGGGAGGAATAGTTCTTGCAGAGATTGCAACCTGCATTCACTGACAATAGGATTTTTTTAGAATAGCATTTGCTTGTTGTATTCAGCAAAACTTACAGAAATGTAGCAAAGTTTACCTACAAAATTAAATATCACCTGTCTACTGGTGGGAGGAATAGTTCTTGCAGAGATTGCAACCTGCATTCACTGACAATAGGATTTTTTAGAATAGCATTTGCTTGTTGTATTCAGCAAAACTTACAGAAATGTAGCAAAGTTTACCTACAAATTAAAATATCACCTGTCTACTGGTGGGAGGAATAGTTCTTTGCAGAGATTGCAACCTGCATTCACTGACAATAGGATTTTTTTAGAATAGCATTTGCTTGTTGTATTCAGCAAAACTTACAGAAATGTAGCAAAGTTTACCTACAAATTAAATATCACCTGTCTACTGGTGGGAGAAATAGTTCTTGCAGACATTGCAACCTGCATTCACTGACAATAGGATTTTTTAGAATAGCATTTGCTTGTTGTATTCAGCAAAACTTACAGAAATGTAGCAAAGTTTAACCTACAAATTAAATATCACCTGTCTACTGGTGGGAGGAATAGTTCTTGCAGAGATTGCAACCTGCATTCACTGACAATAGGATTTTTTAGAATAGCATTTGCTTGTTGTATTCAGCAAAACTTACAGAAATGTAGCAAAGTTTACCTACAAATTAAATATCACCTGTCTACTGGTGGGAGAAATAGTTCTTGCAGAGATTGCAAACCTGCATTCACTGACAATAGGATTTTTTAGAATAGGCATTTTGCTTGTTGTATTCAGCAAAACTTACAGAAATGTAGCAAAGTTTACCTACAAATTAAATATCACCTTGTCTACTGGTGGGAGGAAATAGTTCTTGCAGAGATTGCAACCTGCATTCACTGACAATAGGATTTTTTAGAATAGCATTTGCTTGTTGTATTCAGCAAAACTTACAGAAATGTAGCAAAGTTTACCTACAAATTAAATATCACCTGTCTACTGGTGGGAGGAATAGTTCTTGCAGAAGATTGCAACCTGCATTCACTGACAATAGGATTTTTTAGAATAGCATTTGCTTGTTGTATTCAGCAAAACTTACAGAAATGTAGCAAAAGTTTACCTACAAATTAAATATCACCTGTCTACTGGTGGGAGGAATAGTTCTTGCAGAGATTGCAACCTGCATTCACTGACATAGGAATTTTTTAGAATAGCATTTGCTTGTTGTATTCAGCAAAACTTACAGAATGTAGCAAAGTTTACCTACAAATTAAATATCACCTGTCTACTGGTGGGAGGAATAGTTCTTGCAGAGATTGCAACCTGCATTCACTGACAATAGGAATTTTTTAGAATAGCATTTGCTTGTTGTATTCAGCAAAACTTACAGAAATGTAGCAAAGTTTACCTACAAATTAAATATCACCTGTCTACTGGTGGGAGGAATAGTTCTTGGCAGAGATTGCAACCTGCATCACTGACAATAGGATTTTTTAGAATAGCATTTGCTTGTTGTAATCAGCAAAACTTACAGAAATGTAGCAAAGTTTACCTACAAATTAAATATCACCTGTCTACTGGTGGGAGAAATAGTTCTTGCAGAGATTGCAACCTGCATTCACTGACAATAGGATTTTTTAGAATAGCATTTGCTTGTTGTATTCAGCAAAACTTACAGAAATGTAGCAAAGTTTACCTACAAATTAAATATCACCTGTCTACTGGTGGGAGAAATAGTTCTTGCAGAGATTGCAACCTGCATTCACTGACAATAGGATTTTTTAGAATAGCATTTGCTTGTTGTATTCAGCAAAACTTACAGAAATGTAGCAAAGTTTACCTACAAATTAAATATCACCTGTCTACTGGTGGGAGAAATAGTTCTTGCAGAGATTGCAACCTGCATTCACTGACAATAGGATTTTTTAGAATAGCATTTGCTTGTTGTATTCAGCAAAACTTACAGAAATGTAGCAAAGTTTACCTACAAATTAAATATCACCTGTCTACTGGTGGGAGAAATAGTTCTTGCAGAGATTGCAACCTGCATTCACTGACAATAGGATTTTTTAGAATAGCATTTGCTTGTTGTATTCAGCAAAACTTACAGAAATGTAGCAAAGTTTACCTACAAATTAAATATCACCTGTCTACTGGTGGGAGAAATAGTTCTTGCAGAGATTGCAACCTGCATTCACTGACAATAGGATTTTTTAGAATAGCATTTGCTTGTTGTATTCAGCAAAACTTACAGAAATGTAGCAAAGTTTACCTACAAATTAAATAATTGAAGTCAGTGTCACAGTAATGTACCAACTAAATCACACATCTGGTTCTATATGAAGTTTTAAAATTTATTTTTAATTCCATTTACTAAATACACATGGTTTTTAATTGAATTTGAAACTAATATTGAATAGCTAAACAATGTTTGATTTTATCTTTATGTATGCACAATCAAATTATAGATCTACAAATTACGAGACATGCACTTTTTATCTTGTAACATAGGAGGCACACAGTTGATTTGTTGACTCATGTTATGTCGGTCTTATTGTAACTCAATAATTTATATAGTGCCGACCGCTATTCAAACATCACAAATCTCCATGACGAAGACTACATAACCTCAAAATTGAGATAATATCTACCTAATTCAAACAATAAAAAAATCACATTTATTACATTATGTCCTTAAATAAAAATGAATGAACTGGTCAGTAAATCCAGGAACTTGTCTTTATCTGCCAGGTGAATACTGTGAAAAGAAGATTCCATTCTGCACGAAGGAGTTCAACCCTTGCAAGAACGGTGCCACTTGTGTGAACCACTTCACTCACTACACTTGTGAGTGTAAGCCTGGGTTTGCCGGAGAGAACTGCACTCAGGACATTGATGATTGTCAGAACCACCTGTGTCAGGTATAGTAACTAACACAACTGTTCACAATCTATCTATTGTCTGGGTTTAATCATCTAAAAGCCATTCAGCTGTAACACATACTTTCCAACAATGCATTGGATTTGCATTTAACTCTGCAACTGGCAGACTAGAAATTAGCAGTGCATGAAACATCATCTACTAATCACGTCATCTTTTGAATAATCTTCATTTAAATCATAACAAAAGTTATGCCATTGTAATCGGCAGATTCTGTGCTTTTAGTGAATTCACTTTTATACATAAAATGTTTCTTTATATTTTACTAGTCACTAAAAGCTAAAGAAGTCTGACACACTATGCAATCTTGACAGCTGTTATTGTTGGAAGTCATCGGGATTCTAGTCTGTTTAATTTTATTTTGTTTTCGTTCTGTATTATTAGCAGACATTTCTTGATCAGCACAGCAACCCGGATATTTTGTGTATTTTTTATTTATAAATTGTATGTACTAAGTGATTTGGCTGCATAGTAAAATAATGGTTATTTTAGAAAATAATGGTGTTAACTTCAGAGAATGATACATCTATGAATGTAAAGATAAAGCCAATTTTTCTTCTACAATAAACTGTACTTCATTTTTAATAAAATGATGCATAACTCTGTATGTTATGAGAAGTAACTGGTTTTGCATTTCATTTTTTAAACCCTACAGAAGTGGTTAAATAGCTTTGCCGGTTAAGGCTAAATTGCAAGTTAGTTCTAGGGTTAATGAAATATTATCTCTTGACACGTTACAGGATCTACATTCAAAATCTACATCATTCTTTGAGTTAGGAAATTGAAATCATACCTCTGTAACTTATTTCCAAAAGCTAAAAGATGTGAAAGCAAATATTGAAAGTGTAAAAGCATTGTTTTATTGATAACAAAATATTACTACATAAACCGTTTGGAATTGAAGTTATTAAGTTTAGACACATTTTTATTTTTACTTTAAGTACATACAAAAAAATATTTTATGAAAGCTGTGTGAATTGTTACTGTGTATGCTACTGCCTCTGGCTAGTATCTTGGAATTTCACTGAAGAAGCAGGGGAGACTTAATAGTTAATATGTTTATAGCATGAGTCCTCTTCTTTTGCCTTTCTGAACACATTGCACTCAAATGAAACAGAGAAATTAAACTAAATTCGCAATATTTGAAACATGATGAAAAATCCGTGTGAGGTGACCATTAAATATAAAATTTACCTTGACACATGTTTTTTTATTTATTATGACCTCATTGTTCCATGAAATCTTCTCAGTATGTTGTACCCTCAGACATCTCCTTGCCACACAATTACTAAATACGGACATGGTTGTTATTCAAGTAACATACTGCAGTGATAAATAATGTTTGCCTTTAGAACGGAGCCTCGTGCGTGGATGGGATCAATGACTACAGTTGCAAGTGCACGGGAGACTTCACCGGCAAGTTCTGTGAGATCGCTCCCATGGTGGCTATGTTGTACCCTCAGACATCTCCTTGCCAACACCACGACTGCAAGAATGGCATTTGCTTCCAGCCCATGGGCTCCAATGACTACATCTGCAAGTGTGCTCCTGGCTATACAGGTAATCTCTCGTAGTTATTGTCTCTGACTTGTGGCAGCAAACACATTGTTTAAATACATTTTGAGAAGAAAAAGGGATTAAAATACAGTTATTCATACTATTTTGTGTACCATTGAATTACTTCCACTTTTTTGGTTCCTTAAATCAAACATGACATTCAGGTTCAACATTCCTCTATGTCTTGGCACATACCACCTGCTCACTCTGTCACTTCTGGGAACCAATCAAGTGACATTTTACTAAACAAATGTAATATACTGACTCACTATGACTAAGTTTTGTGTGTTTTACTTTTACTATTCAAATAATATCAATACCAAAATCATACTTAATAGCGATGGAATAATTAGCCATATCGTGTCAAATTGAAAAGTTTGCTACACTCTTACTATTTTATTAGTACAATTTATACTATTGGTTATTATTTATAAACACAAAATTAATAAATATTCTTGTATTAAATAGCTTCCCTCTCATTGAGAAGCTGGTACTGTAGGAAAGTTCAAACTTATCAGAGTTGTACACTATATCTGGAATGTCTCAGTTTATAACTCTATTGTGTGCTTTGTGTGTTTTATGGTTTTGTTATTTATTACCTGATAAGTATTCAACAATGAATCACATTCTCTTCACATGTTCTAAATGATTTGCTGTTGGTTAAAATAGTTGGTCACAACATTTATCTGTCTCCACAGACCTTTCCCACTCATGTGTTTGTTCTTTTGTCTAATTCTTTTGTTGGTGTTATTTTAAAAAGTAAACTTTTACTGCTACATAACCTGTTTCATAATCTTTTTTGCACCAAAATTTTAGAAAATACATATATTTCTAAATTTGATTTTTTTTAAAGCAATTTAAAATGCTATGCGAGGTTTATAGTTATTTATTTAAATTCATTAAAGCAATTTTCAATTCCTTTTTTTGATTATGCTAATTACGAGGTAAAGCGATAATTTATCCAGCCACTTCAAGTCCAACCTGAAGGAACATAAGTTTAGTCACATTAAATGTACAGAATAGTAGGTTCCAGAATATTGTTTGCAATACCCAATAATCAAAGAATGATTTCAAAAGCTATGAAACCTTGGACATAAGTTAAGTATAAAAAGAAGTGCCCAGCTTCTCATTAGTCTACTAATATCAGAGAAAGGAAACATATGTACAGATATAGTGGCAGAACAGAGAAAAATACCTTCACTGACAAAAATTAACTAGAAAATTTACATTTATTTCATACTTCAATTTACATTATCCAATGGTGTTCAGTTGTATGTACTATTCTCATCCCTTAGTTAAGCTTTAAAAGTTTGAATCACTGACACACCGGAGTTGATTCAGTTGTTGTTTGTCCAGTAGATGTCTTGAATTGTTCCTGTGTAAGGGAATCTACACCATTGAGGAGTTCTACTTCAGGAGTTCCCCAAAGATTGCATCTCAGACCATTTCTGTTCATATTGTTTATTAATGATGTATCTCTCCATGTCTAGTCCAATTGTCTACTGGTTATCTACAATTCTTCCATGAGAATATTAAGATAAGATAAGATGTGTAAACTATTAAGGCTTCCCTTAGTAGTTACCTAATAGTTAGTTAAATAATAGTTCCCTTAAATAGGACTAATATTAGTCCTATTTAATATTTTATCTCTCATCTCCTTCTTTTTATTAAACATCAGGCAACTACTAGCATATAGTTAAGTGATATGATCCCCTCACACACGGATTGACAGCAAAACTATCAAAAGGTGGAAACATATCTCTTGGGCTCTTTGGATTGTAAATAGAATTCAGATATCATAGGATGTACAACAGGTAGTTACTAATTTTAGAATGTACTAACACATACACTAAACAAACATAAAAATAGATTAAATACTCCTTGAAACAAATTTTAATTATTTTAGAAACATTTTAACTTTTTATAATGATAAAACCCTTTTTTTGATCACATGGAAAAAACAATATCAATCAGTAGTGTAATAAAGGGGGGAGATAAGGAGGTTAGACCTTCTCTTAAAAGCCCTAAAAAATTAAAAATACACATATAACAGTAATTTAAATTATTTAAAATACATAACTTAAAGGTTTACTTTTAATTATGTCTATTTAATTTATATATATTTACTTATTTATTCAAATTTACTCAGATCTATTCCAAACTCCCGGAGTTTGGTTTGCTCTTCAGACAGATTCATCTTCCCCAGAGCTAAGTTCTAGTATGCCACAGATAGCAATAACAATCAAGCGCAGAATATAAAAGTACGGTAACTTTGAATTTATAGTGCTTGATCTGTTGACGAGATGACTGTTGCTGATGTGATCAGATGTTAATAATTTGATGTAACTTGAACAAAACAATGATGTGTTTAGGAAAACGCTGCGAGTACCTGACCAGTCTGAGTTTTGTCCACAATACCTCGTTCGTAGAGCTGGAACCGCTGAGAACCAAGCCAGAAGCGAACGTCACAGTGATATTCTCCACCACTCAGGACAATGGGGTCATCATGTATGATGGGCAGAATGAACATCTGGCTGTAGAGCTGTTCAACGGTCGCATCCGCGTCAGCTACGATGTGGGAAACTATCCGGTATCCACAATGTACAGGTGTGTTCATCATATGTGAGCGTGAGCCAAGTGCATTACTTAGAGGTCTAGTATAATTTCTCTTCTGGCCTTCATGATATATCGATAATAAACTGACCTATAGAATTAAAGTTTTGCATGAAACTTCACATCTATATGGGCAAAATCGAGTTCAATGAGATTTGGCTGAGCTTTGTAAACATTTTTACACTGATCATATGGGTAACCAATATAAAAATGTAAATAAATAATGGGTATCTCGTTTTACATGGCAATGGGAAAATCGCAGAACAATCATATCTATCTGAACACAAACGGAGTAAAATCATGTAAACTTTTTACACGTAACACACATGCAACCTGTTTATCTGTGAGATATTTTAAGAAAGATGTTATCCGTAGACTTTAAATTTTGTGTGAAACATCATTTTACTTAGACGAGAATGAGTTTGATGATGGTACATCAATGTTTTCCTGAGCATCAATGAATACAATATTCCTGTCTTGTATTCAAAGAGAGAATCGTTGTATGTAACTGAAGGGTAAAGAAACTTTTCTGTGAGGCTAAAGTTCAAATCAAGACACTGGAAAACTTTTGCCAACAGCAAATTTATGGTTTGAGCTAAATTTCTGGTGATTATTTTCTACAAAAATAAACTTATTCTGTTACATTTTAATCAGCTTCATAGATATCCTGTGAAAAAAAAAATAAATAAATAAATAAATATAGTACATTCTTAAACATTTTTTGAGTGGTTTTTCAAAAATATATATTACATAGTTGTGCAGTTTGTATTCTTTTGAATTTCGTGTATTTGACATATTTTATCCAATGTGGGTAGATGAAAGTGAATCTCATTAGTTAGCTGTAAAACCCAAAAATGAAATAAATTAGAGCAACAGTTATGTACAATTAAAATACAATACGTAAGTGTAACCACTTTAATTTACACAAATATAAACACAACATATTGCATTAGCATAAGGGTAGCAATTATCCAGTCTGATGGTATGGCAGAGGAGTTTGTATTCACCATCAGCTGCTTTGTTTTATAAAGCTATTCTGGTCCCATCAAGTCACAAATTCTCATCCTACCATCTGTTGGCTGTCTCAGTTACTACACTGGTCAGTCAGACTCAGTCACTTGTATCATATTGTAACACGTGGTTACACAGCTCATTGTTTATGCACAAGCAGGCGCTCTGCTCCAATTTGCTCACATTTTGGCCAAACTATACAAATTTGTAAATCTACCAAAACCTGAGCAGTTTCTCTGTTTGTTCATTGTCTTTAAGGCATACAGGTTTTGACATGGAAGTAGCTTTTCTGAATTAAAAAATATACATTTCCTTTACCATTGTAAAAGTAAATGTTTCAAGCTGTACCACAAACCACAGAACTTTAGCAGTTTGCTGCTGACTTATACTTTTGCCTCTATAACACATAAATGAATGAAGCACATTGATGGAAAATCAGAATATTGCAAGTAGAAACTAATGAAATATATATATGCTTGTTAGAATATTGCTCACATCAATCAAGGACTACTGTTCTCCATCACAGGCCCGTATTCAAAATCTGAACACATTAACACATAGCTCTTTGCGGTTTAGCCTCAGGCTGGTTGCCATGTTCTTAGTGGCCGGCTGTGTTTGCAACATCACACGCCGGTTGCATAACCGTGTACATCACATTACTCGGATTCAGATGGCAGTATTAGGTAGGCTTTCAACTCTTTAAATTACTGAGATTTCAATTAAATTTTCAAATGATTTATAAATTTAATTAAGTTTAAGGTTTAACTGTTATTATTTGGTTATTTATTATTTGCTATTATTATATAAGTTACAGTTTAATATGTTTTAAAATTACTTTTATTTTCAGAATAAAAATACAATTCAATTTTGTCTAGTATCAACAGAATATACTTGTTTCCATATTTTAAGCTTTGTCTCCACCAAATGCACTAGTATTTTAATAAGTATACAGGATATACTGTAGCAGCTACAGTGACACTAACAGTTGAATAAAAAGTGATTCTGTACAGTGTGTACAGAAATATTATATTAGTTACTTATTTGACAGAGAAGTTACATCACTTTCCAGCCACAACTGGATAAGGAATGATTTAAAATGGACAATAAAGTGGGCCAAACATGGCCACCTGGCAAGCTGAACGGCAAAACAGAGTGACAGGACGTGGGCATAAATAAACTATCTGACCGACCTGAGGCAGAGAACATCCCATGGCCACTATTGATGCCTGGCAAGGTGAACGGGAAAACAGAGAGTGACAGGACTTGGGCATAAATACAGAGAGTGACAGGACGTGGGCATAAATACAGTGAGTGACAGGACGTGGGCATAAATCAACTATTTGACCGACCTGAGGCAGAGAACATCTCATGGCCACTGTTGAGGCCTGGTGAGGTGAACGGCAAAACAGAGAGTGACAGGACGTGAGCATAAATAAACTATTTGACCGACCTGAGGCAGAGGGCATCTCATGGCCACTGTTGAGGCCTGGCGAGGTGAACGGCAAAACAGAGAGTGACAGGACGTGAGCATAAATAAACTATTTGACCGACCTGAGGCAGAGGGCATCTCATGGCCACTGTTGAGGCCTGGCGAGGTGAACGGCAAAACAGAGAGTGGCAGGACGTGGGCATAAATAAACTATCTGACCGACCTGTGGCAGAGAACATCTCATGGCCACTGTTGATGCCTAGCAAGGTGAACAGCAAAACAGAGAGTGACAGAACGTGGGCATAAATAAACTATCTGACCGACCTGAGGCAGAGAACATCTCATGGCCACCGTTGAGGCTTGGCAAGGTGAATGGCAAAACAGAGAGTGACAGGACGTGGGCATAAATAAACTATTTGACCGACCTGAGGCAGAGGGCATCTCATGGCCACTGTTGAGGCTTGGCAAGGTGAATGGCAAAACAGAGAGTGACAGGACGTGGGCATAAATAAACTATCTGACCGACCTGAGGCAGAGAACATCTCATGGCCACCGTTGAGGCTTGGCAAGGTGAATGGCAAAACAGAGAGTGACAGGACGTGGGCTTAAATAAACTATCTGACCGACCTGAGGCAGAGAACATCCCATGCCCACTGTTAAGGCCTGGCGAGGTGAACAGCAAAACAGAGAGTGACAGGACGTGGGCATAAATAAACTATCTGACCGATCTGAGGCAGAGAACATCTCATGGCCAGAAGACTGGTTCTCCCAAAATGGGAGAGGATTAGGATAACATGGGATCTCCATTTTTCCTAAACAATGAAAATATTAAAGAAAATTCATTTTCTTCTTTAAAATTGTGTTTTGTTGCCTAACCTAATAGTATGTGATAGGTCAAGAATTTACTTGTTTGGCCATTTTGTCGTTTGTTTTTTTTTCGTTGGTAATTTGTTAATTTCATACAGATTAGGTCCTTTTAAAGTGTTTTAGTTTTATAACATACAGATTTTTTAACAGGTTTTATCATAGTGTATCATAATCTACTTAATAATGCACAGTAAAATAGCTGAGCAGAAATGAATACTTTATATACATATTAATAGTTGATAGTAGTAGTAGTTACGTTATGTTTAAGTAGTTTTCATAATTAATTAAACTAAAAGTACAATAAAAGACAATTAAAACAGTTAAACATTTATGTGGGCTACAATACAGATAGGTTTAAAAATAAAAAAGACACATCTATCACAGACAGTGTCAGGTATTCATCTATACTATAAAAAGGTCTAGTTAACAGCCATCTATACATCACTGACTTGAATTTACTAAGACTAATGTTATGATTGGTAAAAGTTAGTTTATTAAACAAACGAATATCGATAAAAGAATACATAGAATGTGTTTTACTTAATCTGCAGTAGGGCTGATCTAAATATAAGCTGCCTCTAGTAGGATAGTGATGAAAGTCATTTCTAAGAGAAAAGTCACCAAGATTCTGTTTTACTTTAATCAGACATGAGAATAAATATAAAGGTTGATAAACTGTTAGAATACCTTCCTCCGCAAAAATATGTTTACATGTAGTTAAGGAGGAGACACCTGCCAAAATTCTAACAGCCTTTTTCTGTAACAGTAATACTTTTTGAATATCATGACTCGTACCCCATATGGTGATTCCATACAATATTGTGCCATGACAAAATGCATAATATGCGGATTTAAGATCATCTTTGGGGACAAGTTTCTTTAGAAGGCACAGCAAAAAAATTGCTCTTAACAGCCTACAACAGACACTTTGAACATGGGGTTGCAAAGTCAACTTAGAATCTTACTTTACAAAACAGAATATTTTTGTTAAAAATAACATTTTGAAAATATATAGCTTGTGTTTTATGTTTTGTAAAATCAATACTGTAAATAGTTGTATTGTACCTGAACTCATGTAATTTACATTATGTTTACAGTTTTGAGATGGTAGCTGATGGAAAGTACCACATCGTAGAATTGTTGGCCATTAAAAAGAACTTTACACTGAGGGTGGACAGAGGTATGGCTCGTTCCATCATCAACCAGGGAGAGCAGGAGTTTCTGCGACTGACCTCTCCTCTCTTCATCGGTGGCATCCCTCCAGAACCAGGGCAGAACGCTTTCTCTCAGTGGCACCTCCGCAACCTGACTAGCTTCAACGGTAAGTTTCACTGGAGTTCCGACGAGTTTTTACACCAGTTTCAATTGTTCTATTTGTAAACCCTATCTGTAAAGAAGTCTGTTGGGTAGCGTAACATACTATTGGAATGAGGAACTTGTATCCCACTTTTATCCCAATAAATTTATATTGACCCCTAATGTGGAAATAGTTAAAAAAAATTAATATTAATTTCTTTTAAGTTGTATTTAAATTAAGATTTCTCAAGTTATGATAGAAAGTAAAAATTGATTTTTTAAAAGAATTTTAAATCCTATTAATTTTATGCAAATCAATTTGTATAAGAAAGCAATGCATTAAATTTACCAAGTCTTTAAAGAAATATAACGTGAAAAACAGTGTTATGTAACATTTAACAAGCGATTCGACTTAGGAACCAGCTTGCACACAGATGTGCAGCATCGTTCTATTATATTCTCCACCTGAATAAGCAGTCGAACATGTCAGTGTACAGTGCAAAATGGCGTTGGATTCTTACAACCAGTTTCAGATGAATAACAGGTGGCCAAGAACACATAGAGCACATCTGTTGTCTGACTTCCAGTTAACATTCGAACGCATTTTATAACCAGTTTTACAAACTACAGTTCGCAGTTGACGACAAATATTGTAATAGCGAGAGTTGTCGTTATACGCATGAGGGATCATCTTTACCGGTTGGATTTCCTTTAATACTGATGGTAAAGGTTTAAATATATAATTGGAATATACATACAGTAACCATTTATATAACTATGATATTCCTCAAATAACTCTTTCAAACTGGAGATTTTTAGTACATCGTTTTACAAATATTTCTATATATTGATTGTTATTTCTTTTTCCATTAAACTTTAACTGTATCTGTCTGCTTCTCTGATGGTAATTACAAAATCTCTATTCCTCATGTACGATCACTATTGTAGGATGCATGAGGGAGCTGTGGGTGAACCACAAGCAAGTGGACTTCACGAATGCAGCTCGTCAGCAGAAGGTGACCCCAGGGTGTTCGCTGCTCCAGGACGAGGAACAGATGGTGGAGGAGGAAGGGGGAAGAGCAGACGATGAAGAGGAGGAGGAAGAAGATGATGATCCCTGTCTGAACAACCAGTGTCGCAGAGGAAGTAAGTGTGTCGCCAAGAGACCGGGTGAATACGTGTGCAAGTGTCAACCAGGCTGGAGTGGCAAATATTGCGAACAGGGTAAATATTCGCACCTTCCGAACAATCGGACAGCATTCAAAATGTAACTTCCGAATTGAGGAACTTTCATAATAAATGTGTGGCAGTATTTTGTTGTCGACTCTAACCCAGAAAGTAAATTAAACTAATTTTTTACGTATTGGTGAAGGTGCATGCGAATAATAATATCCTGGAATTAGGTTTTGAGCTGATTACTAACATTTAACTTTTATTCTGCATTAAAATTAATGAGTGTGTTATATTTTGGTATTGATTCTAAAATATTGTACATCCTGTGTTTTCTGTTTAATTATAGTTTCTGTCGTGCATGAAACAAACTGATTTTATTTAGTTTATTTATTTATGGTTTTATCAAATCTGATTTCAAAGATTGATATCAAATTAAAAACATCTGAGTAGCTCCATTAACTTCTTTCTATTATTGTGCATGTCTGTCATAAGAATTATAGTATTTTCCAAT
Organism: Homalodisca vitripennis; assembly: GCF_021130785.1. Lineage (NCBI taxonomy): Eukaryota > Metazoa > Arthropoda > Insecta > Hemiptera > Cicadellidae > Homalodisca > Homalodisca vitripennis. The sequence continues at coordinate 249,326,735 of NC_060207.1, forward strand.
GTTATTGAAATCTTCTTGAATGGATTGTTATTAAATTTTTGGATTAACTGAACACACTCTTTATCTTCATTTTCTGTCTCATCTACTTGGAAAATTTGTTCAGCTTCCATGACTGTTATGGTTAACTTTTATAACTGCATCATAATAAGATACCTTGTTAAATACTAGTGATATTGGTTCTATTTTAGGAGCAAGATGATACATTATTTATAACGCCTGGTACTGACAAAAGTTATGTAATCATTACTAATAAGACTGTATTATTAAGTTAAGATAAAGCTATTCCATATTTAATATTGAATTGCCATAAGTTTGGAAGTACTATTGTTTGATATAAGACATATACAATATTACCTTAAACATTTTTTCATGCATATTTTAATCTATAAAGTTGGAATTTGAAAGAGAAATCAAGATTGAGAAACATGTTCATTGGTTTTATACAGATATTTTATATATTAGATATTTTACTAACATGGTATAACAGAAACTAACTAAAGATAGGTTTAATTTCCGTGGAAGCGTGGCATAGTGAATGATTGTGGCTCTACAATGTCAGCTAGCAGAAATTCTCAGCCAAGTTTAGTTTTTGTTTTCATGATAGTTTGTGTCAATTTTAATGTAAAACTTGTTAAATTATTACCAGTTTATAATATGATGAATAAAAAAACTCAGGTAGACTTTTGAGATCTTAGTAGGACAGAATTTACAAATTTTTATCAAAGTGCCTTGGAGATATTGTAAAGTTTGTCTATGCTTAAAAATTAAACAGTAAACAATTACAAATTAAGATATAATTGGAGAAAGTTATTGAACATTTGTAATTTGGTGTGGTAATATGTAATTAAGTTTTGCATAGTATGCTACAATTTTTGTGCTGATAATCTTATTGTTAAATAGTATAAAAATATAGCAAATAAAGTTGCAATCAATACATGTTATTCTTCTCAATTTTGTATTACTAAATATATAAGAAACAAATATTTTAATGTATTTCATATGTTCTAAGATATAAATTATGTCCTTGGAACACACACTTGTAATCTATTTTATAGGTTATATATTTAAACAAACAAATTAAACTAATTTAAAAAGAAATAATAATGTTTTAGTAGAGAACACTATACTTTATGTGTATGTGGTGTTGCAGCACCGACTTGCCGCAAGGAGCAGACACGAGAGTATTACAGCGAGAACGGCTGTCGCTCACGCAAACCCGTCAAGATGGCCAAGTGTGAGGGTAGTTGCGGTTCCAGCTGCTGCCGTGCACGCAAGACCAAGCGACGCAAAGTGCGTTTAATATGCAACGACGGAACACGATACACGAAGGATGTGGAGATCGTGCGCAAATGTGCGTGCACCAAGAAGTGCTACTGACTATCAGGCCCCTCCCACTCCACTCACGTAGCCCTGCCTCACGTCCGACTCGAGCCCCCACTGATGACAGAGGCCCACTTCCACTGGACCACCACCAATAGATTCTTCTTTTATTTTGTATATATTTCCGTTGTCAGTAGCTTATTTATTATCGTGATGTGGTCGCTGTGTGTTTGTCTGTTTCTACTCCTTCCGTAGGATCGGTTCCCTTGCAAGACAGCCTGCTGACCTGACCTGACTTCACCTCGCTAACAGACGGAAACCTTTATTTTTGTCGATAACACAAACTCCTGTAGCCTACGTTTAGATTAGTTTCACCGTATGCTTAAAGCTGTGATATGTCTCGACGTGCTGTTACGTGCATTCAGTATTCAGTGCAACGGTATAATTTCCTGTACTACATTGCGTTCAATTTACTACAAAAATTCTTCAGCGTATCACTTTTAAACTTACTTCGGAAAAAACTACATTTTGTTTTTAAAAAAAATCTGAAATGGCACTTTCTATTTTATAGTTACTAAACTCTTGGATTTTTACACAATTTTAAGGATTACTTTTAATCTATCGATTATAGTAGATATAATGCCCCTCTTTAGTTACATCTTAAATCGATTGAAGTAATATTTTTATATGAAATAATATCAAGTGCATGTTAACTTTAAAATAAATTTGTGTGACTTATTCCAACCACTTTGATGCAATTGACGCTATGCATACTAAATACATTTACAAATATATATACATTTATTTAAAATAATTTTTTATGAATACTTTGCTTGCCTTTTATGTTAAAAATAGTAAGTATGTATGGAAAATATTTTACTTTGAGTTAAACCAGTCATGAATTAGTTTTAGAATATTAAATTAAAGAACAAAAGTTTGACTAAAATTCCCCTATCATGCATGCTGCCATTCAGTATTGTACACAAATAATGTATAGAATTTTATAAAGTAATAAGCCTTGGTCTGTTTGTGTTCAAATAACAATTACACAAATTTGAAACAAATTGAAATTAGGTAACAGACCAACAACTTTATTTTAAAAAAATGTATTAAACCGTGAATTTCTATTAGTTTTGTGTTTTAGTACACTAATTCATCAGGTAGTGAAAAATTTGATTGTTTAGAAAAAGGCTTCTTATATAAAAGATAATTAGTTTGATAATTGGATGGTTCCACTAAAATTTGCTGTTATCAGATATGAAGATTAATCAATAGATATTTTGATTCAATAAGTGAACTTATATTTTAAACCACGAAGATTAAGGTAGCAGGCTGGATTGTATTGGAATGAGTATATCGTACGGTTTTATTTGTATTATATTTTTAAGGCAAACCCATTGTTATGAAATTATATCTAGATATTTATTTATTGAGGACATTATTGTATTATTATAATTACTATGAAAATATGGTTTAGCCTGTTTGTTAATCATTGTGAAAATTATTTATTGCTTTTTAGTCGAACACCGGGGATCATTTAGCACTAGCTATGACAGAAGTGTAAAGTTTGTACCGTAGTTCTGTTGTTAGTGGGTGATATTGCTGCGTCAAGAGTTGACAAGTCGGGTGGAGTGATGACACAAGGAGGGGCCTTTAGTTAGCACCGTAGTCCGTACCGTTGTCTACCAGTTCTGTACATACTTGGACATGCTTCAGTGTTGCATGATTAGCCGTAGGTTTTGTACAGTCTAAGCCATGTCCCACTAGGGGGCACTCTATATATATATACGTACTTTATTTTATGTGTGTTGTGTTTATTCAGACTCACATATCTGTGTCCGATAACAAATAACAAGGAGTTATTTTATTAGAATGCCTCTCCTCCAGGTCAGCTTGTACCCACAGGGTTATCCTTACTGAGGTTTGAGCTGTATGAAAAAATTATACATTCAAATCATTCTTACATGCAATTTAATGATTATTTGTACGTTATATAGAAATATCTTTCAAACAAAATTTTAAAATATACATATAATTTTTATAGCAATCTTTGTACTTCATAAATGTATAATACTGAAACAAAAATCCTTTACTTTGCGGTAATATGATTTTAAGTAAAATATCGTCATTCATTGCTGACGTTTAGTACATTGATAATAAATATTGCACTAGTGAAATAATTTATAAAATTATGTTACCCAAATACCCATCATAAATTAATACTTAATACTGTACCTATAATTTTATAGTTCTTGTGCATGTTTCTCTTTTATTCGTTTATCGGATATTCGATGATGTAATATTAAACTTAATATTTGTACATCACACCTGAACCCATTTTTTAATACAATTGTTGGCTAAAAACAGGCTACCTTGTAAATGTTGCCGTTTATATCATTTTTCTGTAAGTATGTATCCATAGAATTACAGAATAATCTGTTTTCCACATTCGGTGCTCAGCTTTAGTAAGGTACCTCTAAAGGAACAAGCTGCCAAACAAAAACTTACCATGACTGTTCCTATCAGTTTTAATGTAATTTTAAATACAAACTTATCATTACCACACAACATACTTAAAAATATAGTAAATCCATGTATGGAAAATGTAAAGTACAAATAATAAATATTTAGAGATTATATAGTTTGATTTGAAACGAGTTTGAATAGCTTTGAGTTTATCAAACAGCCATTTTTTTATTTTTGTAACTTTAATACTCACGTGAACAAGTTTAGTATTCCTTCTTTGCAGATTGTATGTTTTAGTCAGAAGTTTTAAAAGCTTAGTAATAAGTTGTACAGTTTCCTTTTAATATGTATTAATTTTTAACAGGGTGTAAGGACCCAATTGTTGTCATACCTATAACAGTTTTAACAGTTTGGATACCGATGTGTATTTCTGTAAATCCTGTAGTTTTCGTATAACACTAGTTAAGACAATAGATAACAAAGATCATGAGACTAGAAGGTTATTTGAAGTTGTATACTTATTAAAATTTACATTGTTTAAAAATAATATATTATCATAGACTTATCATAAATTTTTACATGTGCATTTAAAATGTGAAATTGTAAATTGTTTTGAAATATACAGTGAACAGTTTTATTTGTAATCAAGTGTTTTGCTTTTCCAGTCCCATTTATTTTCTGATCGTCTTAACATGTTTTAAACAGCATTATTCTTCAAGTATAAAAGCGCTTGTACACTTGTGTGCTGTATGTTTCACTTCTGAGAGGTATCATTGTTCCTGGTATTCTGCTGCAGGCAAAGGTGTTCAGGAGTGAAATGTGAATATTATCTCGAGAGGTATCAATGTACGTGTTCACTTTTGACGATTGTGCCAATGGAATTAAGAATAACACTGAGAATGTTCTTACTGATTTGTCGTGATACCTAGCAGATGTTTTGATTTTGTAAAAGTAAATACTGTTAGCTACAATTAAATGAAATATACCTGTATAAATTGTTTGTGTAAATATAATGTATACGTGACGTTTACATTATAATGCTCTGACGTTTTTGAACAGAAGTGATGATGTAAAACATGTGTTCTTTAGAGATATCAGTGAAGATGATATCTTAAGTTCTGATGATGGACAGTAACAATGAACTTAATGTGACAGACTCTTCAGCTTCAACTGTAAATACACCAAGTTTCTTAGGTCAGTTTGAGAAGATAAGTATGAATTAACAATGTGAACCTGTGGCAGCTTTACAGACTGTTGATTCATTGTAATGCCCTCTTTGTAAATGGGAAGATAATGGTGATTATTACAATTTTCTCTTTAATATCAAGCATTAAAATATTTGGTGAAGTCATTGTTAATGAATGGAAGGAGATTGGTGGCTTTTATTAAATTGTAGATGATTACTTGTTGAATTGTATTGTTGTAGAAACAAATACAAACTACAAAGAATCTGCCAATGATGTAAACACACAGATTTACTCAACTGATGAAACCTCTATGCTGTGGAAGAGCTGACTATCTTCTTGGCAATACCTTAGAAAAAGAATACCTTGGTTACAAGAAAATGATTTAGAATAAGATTACTTGTGCTGAGTGACTATAAGACAGGGCTGGCACTAGATTTTAAAGTATATGCAGACACTAAAAACCATAAAAAATGCCCCCTCTCCCACAAATTAGAAAAGGTGAAGTTTTTTGCGAAATGAAACCTCACATGTACAAGTTGCCCCATAAATAGATTCTATATTGGATGAGAGAGTAAAAATGCGCAGTGTGAATTCATAAAGAAGAAATCTTGGTTTGTACATAGTTTGTTTTAAAAACGAGTTTTTTGTAAAAATATGTGAATACCAAAGTAACCAGTAGAATGGTTAAATACCAGAGAATACTATTTTCGTACAACGGAAATTCCACTAATGATATCCAAACTATGTAGAGTTCTTTCCAGTCATCTAGATTTAATATTGATTTTTTAATTCAGATTAATGATTAATTTTTCAAATACCTTTGTGTAAATAATAAATATTATTTATCACGTTTTCCTCTATGCTTGTCAGAGATATACTAGTAACAGAACTTTCTTATATATGATTTCAGTATACCAAACTATGCTTAAACGCGATCACAAACCAGCTCATAAGTTTATAACTTAAATTTTTTTATAAACCTGAGTGAAAATAAATTTAAATTCTCACGTGTTGGAACAAAGCTTATGGAAATAGTCATCGCATAATTGAAGTCAGATAGTTAATTATATTAGATTTTTACTGAGTTGTTGGAATCTCGGATGAGGCAAAATGGTAATTAATTCAAATACTGCATATAATATTCTAACAAAACCCTCTGGTATAGCTCAATCGTAAACAGAATACCATACATAATTTACAGAAATGAAATTAAATACTTTTGGATATTGTGTTTAATTAGTTTTGTGGGATTATTATTGTTGTTTTAATATACCTTTCAAATCAAATGAAAATACACTGGCTGTGTTTATTACGTACTTCATTTTACACTTTTGACATAATGAGACTGTGTATCCTTTCCGGCACAAACGGAAGTACCTAAGGTAGATTTCATGTGTGGCTGTCATCTTCAGTTATATCGAATGGGAGAGACTTTGTTAGTTACGGTGTTTAATTATTACGAGTAAAATACTGATGGAATGATGATTTTGTAATAGTTGGAATGAATACTGGTCAAACTTTAAAAAATTTAGAAACTCAATATTCTTTAAACCGCTTATAACCATATAAGTATATGAAGCCGTTTCAGAAATTGTGGATTTCATTTGGTTGCAAATATTTAGAAATTATGTTTATCATATTCAAAACCTGTGTAATGACTATCCTGCATCAAGTTTAGTCTAAATATAATCAATATATATATATATATATATATATATATATATATATTATGGTCATAGTCATTGGATTCTTTTCAATTTTGTACTGCCGCTATCGTCAAACCTAATAATATATTAGGACATAATTTTTATGTCTAATAAACTTAGGTACGATCATTGATTTTTAAAATTTCGAATGGTTACCACCTTGAAGCCGTAAAAGTAGTAAAAAGTGCTAGAGTATAAGTTTTTCAACAATTGCTCAATATTTATTAACTAAAATTTGTCATTTTAGTTTAATATTGTGAAAATGTTCACAAAATATTTCGAATGGTTATCACCTTGAAGCCGTAAAAAGTAGTAAAAAGTGCTAGAGTATAAGTTTTCAACAATTGCTCAATATTTATTAACTAAAATTTGTCATTTTAGTTTAATATTGTGAAAATGTTCACAAATATTTCGAATGGTTACCACCTTGAAGCCGTAAAAGTAGTAAGAAGTGCTAGAGTATAAGTTTTCAACAATTGCTCAATATTTATTAACTAAAATTTGTCATTTTAGTTTAATATGTGATAAATGTTCACAAATATTTCGAATGGTTATCACCTTGAAGCCGTAAAAGTAGTAAAAAGTGCTAGAGTATAAGTTTTCAACAATTGCTCAATATTTATTAACTAAAATTTGTCATTTTAGTTTAATATTGTGAAAATGTTTCACAAATATTTCGAATGGTTACCACCTTGAAGCCGTAAAAGTAGTAAAAAGTGCTAGAGTATAAGTTTTCAACAATTGCTCAATATTTATTAACTAAAATTTGTCATTTTAGTTTAATATTGTGAAAATGTTCACAAAATATTTCGAATGGTTACCACCTTGAAAGCCGTAAAAGTAGTAAAAAGTGCTAGAGTATAAGTTTTCAACAATTGCTCAATATTTATTAACTAAAATTTTGTCATTTTAGTTTAATATTGTGAAAATGTTCACAAATATTTCGAATGGTTACCACCTTGAAGCCGTAAAAGTAGTAAGAAGTGCTAGAGTATAAGTTTTCAACAATTGCTCAATATTTATTAACTAAAATTTGTCATTTTAGTTTAATATTGTGAAAATGTTCACAAATATTTCGAATGGTTACCACCTTGAAGCCGTAAAAGTAGTAAAAAGTGCTAGAGTATAAGTTTTCAACAATTGCTCAATATTTATTAACTAAAATTTGTCATTTTAGTTTAATATTGTGAAAATGTTTCACAAATATTTCGAATGGTTATCACCTTGAAGCCGTAAAAGTAGTAACAAGTGCTAGAGTATAAGTTTTCAACAATTTGCTCAATATTTATTAACTAAAATTTGTCATTTTAGTTTAATATTTGTGAAAATGTTCACAAATATTTCGAATGGTTACCACCTTGAAGCCGTAAAAGTAGTAAGAAGTGCTAGAGTATAAGTTTTTCAACAATTGCTCAATATTTATTAACTAAAATTTGTCATTTTAGTTTAATATTGTGAAAATGTTCACAAATATTTCGAATGGTTATCACCTTGAAGCCGTAAAAGTAGTAAGAAAAGTGCTAGAGTATAAGTTTTCAACAATTGCTCAATATTTATTAACTAAAATTTGTCATTTAGTTTAATATTGTGAAAATGTTCACAAATATTTCGAATGGTTACCACCTTGAAGCCGTAAAAGTAGTAACAAGTGCTAGGAGTATAAGTTTTCAACAATTGCTCATATTTTATTAACTAAAATTTGTCATTTTAGTTTAATATTGTGAAAATGTTCACAAATATTTCGAATGGTTTACCACCTTGAAGCCGTAAAAGTAGTAAAAAGTGCTAGAGTATAAGTTTTCAACAATTGCTCAATATTTATTAACTAAAATTTGTCATTTTAGTTTAATATTGTGAAAATGTTCACAAATATTTCGAATGGTTACCACCTTGAAGCCGTTAAAAGTAGTAACAAGTGCTAGAGTATAAGTTTTCAACAATTGCTCAATATTTATTAACTAAAATTTGTCATTTTAGTTTAATATTGTGAAAATGTTCACAAAATATTTCGAATGGTTACCACCTTGAAGCCGTAAAAGTAGTAAGAAGTGCTAGAGTATAAGTTTTCAACAATTGCTCAATATTTATTAACTAAAAATTTGTCATTTTAGTTTAATATTGTGAAAAATGTTCACAAATATTTCGAATGGTTATCACCTTGAAGCCGTAAAAGTAGTAAGAAAGTGCTAGAGTAGTATAAGTTTTCAACAATTGCTCAATATTATTAACTAAAATTTGTCATTTTAGTTTAATATTGTGAAAATGTTCACAAATATTTCGAATGGTTACCACCTTGAAGCCGTAAAGTAGTAAGTAACAAGTGCTAGAGTATAAGTTTTCAACAATTGCTCAATATTTATTAACTAAAATTTGTCATTTTAGTTTAATATTGTGAAAATGTTCACAAATATTTCGAATGGTTACCACCTTGAAGCCGTAAAAGTAGTAAGTAAGAAGTGCTAGAGTATAAGTTTTCAACAATTGCTCAATATTTATTAACTAAAATTTGTCATTTTAGTTTAATATTGTGAAAATGTTCACAAATATTTCGAATGGTTACCACCTTGAAGCCGTAGTAAGAAGTGCTAGAGTATAAGTTTTCAACTGCTCAATATTATTAACTAAAATTTGTCATTTTAGTTAATATTGTGAAAATGTTCACAAATATTTCGGTTTTGAAGCCGTGAAAGTAGTTCTCTGGTATCAAATTAGGGGGAATAAATCAATAAATAAATGAGTGTGCGGGTCAGTCCCAATAGTTGTTACTGTTTTGTATTTAGACAACTTGTAATTGTTTGTACATATTTCACTGTAATGCTAAAGCCATAAAAATCTCTGTAAGATATTTTGCTCTCTATTAAATGCCCAAGGCACAAAACCCTCCTATTTCCTCTTTCTATCTGAAAGTTTCACCCTTTCTTCTTCTTCTTCTAATAATATTTTTAAACTGCTTTCTAAAAAATTGTATTATTAATTGATCTTTGACAGAAAATAGTGGAGAAAAAAATGTACACAAATGCAAATGGGCCGCATCTTTAATATTTTACTGGTTCACACTGGCTAACAAACTCATGTAAGCCAAGATCAAACACTCTCAGTACTATTATATAAAAGATTTAATACAGTAGGAATTCGATTCATGAACAAATAAAGATCTAGTGGAAGTATTGTAATCTGAGTTTGTTAACATTCTTACTGCTTATTAGAAATATATCAACACCAATTCCGTTTCATTCTCCAAAAGAGTAGGAGGTATAAAAGTATGCTGTTAAAAAAAGCAAAATAGGAAGTTTTCAAGTATTATTTAGGTACAACAAACTTTGTACCTCGGCAAAAATACAACTCTAGATAATCTAGCGAAACCCTGATTAATGCGCTCTGACCAAGTAAGTTTACTGTCTAAAACTATTCTTAGGCAAACAATTTTACACGAGGCAAAAATTGTACTCGTTAGGCTGTAAAATAATTTTATTTCTGTTTTAGATTAATTCAGAGCAAGTTCATTAGACTAAAAACTAAAAGGCCTCACCAACAAAACTACATACAATAAGTTACTAATATTACCGTCAGAGCTAAACAATGTAGAGTCATCGGCATAAAGTGTAACGTTGGCCTTAACATTATAGGCTAAACCATTAATACCTATTAAAACAACAAAGGAACCACGTACCGATCCCTGCGGCACACCAAACTCAACTGAGCTATAAGCAGAAAACCACTCACTAACACAAAACTGTCTGCCCTCGCTCAGTCAGGCATGATTTTGAAGTGCCAATTTAGAATTGTTATGCCATAATAAGATAACATTATATTTTACGGCCTTTATCACGTTTATAAGCCCGCATTATTTTGTTAGCTACTTGTAACTTTACTTGCAGCACATTATTTATTAATGCCGAACTCTTATTTTCTCCGTTGTTCAAGCCGCCTTATGCGACTTATTACACTCGCACCTACATATTACGAGTACTGTCTACCTACCTATACCACATATTACTCTTCACTCTGAAAGATGATTCTAACAATACGAAAAATAAGGACACAATATTTTACTTTTAAAATTATTTAATTAGAAAGATGCGTGTTATGTGAACTGTATTAAATACAAATAAAACAGTGACAACCTTTTTTGGCCTTAAAGAAAAACCAGAACAACACACAGAAAATGCAACTTTTTTGGGCTTAACCCTTGATCCAACATTATGTTGGCATCAACACATAATTGGTCTCAAAATTAAACTTAGCAGAAGCATTTATGCCTTAAAACGCTTATGTGGTTGAATTGGACCAGAACGGGATCCGCACTGCCTATTTTTAGTATTTTCAATCACACATTACCTATGGTCTTGTTGTATGGGGGTGGAGCCTCCCATGCCGAAGAGGTATTTATATTACAGAAAAAAGCTATCTGTATCATTGCGGGAGCTAGTAGGCTTGATCACTGTAGGGATATTTTTGTACAGCTCAGGATTCTCACCCTACCTTGTCTGTATATAATGCAATGCTTGTTGTATCTTAGAAAAAATAGAAAAAATGAAGACAGAATTATGCTCAGAAATGAAATCCACTCATACAATACAAGAAATAGCCATTTAATAAATTTACCTCCACATAGACTTAGCAAAAGTAAAAAAAAAACCCTCTGCACATTGCATCTAGATTTATGAATAAATTGCCTATGGAAATTAAAAAAATTAAAAGGACTGTTCTTTTAAATCAAAATTATGTAATTTCTTGTTAAATAATGCATTTTATTCAATAAGTTTTTAGTATTAGAGTTTTTATTGAGTCAATGGACTGACAATGACTTCTTTAACTAGTGAAGTACAATTATAAATTATACTGACCTGCCTATGTATTTGTGTGAAATATCTTGTGGCCAATAAATTATTCTATTCTATTCTATTCTATTGCCTCTCTAGTAACTGTCTCAATGGCAACACTACAGTATATACAACTTGCGCAGTTAGAGGAAGAGAGTGCCAGTTTAACGTGCGAGTGAGTGTTTGTTGAGAGTAGATTTGGCAACAGACAAAGCAAGAACATACATGTAGCCGTCCAGTCGACAGTCAGGTGCGAGTGGTGTTGAGAGTCGATTTGGCAACAGACAAAGCGAGAGCATCCCATGTTGTCGTCTAGTCGACCGCCAAGTGCGAGTGGTGTTGAGAGTAGATTTGGCAACAGACAAAGCGAGAGTATCCATGTTGGCGTTCCAGTCGACAGTCAGGTGCGAGTGGTGTTTGAGAGTAGATTTGGCAACAGACAAAGCAAGAGAACATACATGTAGCCGTATAGTCGACAGTCAGGTGCGAGTGGTGTTTGAGAGTAGATTTTTGGCAACAGACAAAGCAAGAGCATACATGTAGCCGTATAGTCGACCGTCACGTGCGAGTGGTGTTGAGAGTCGATTTTTTAAACAGACAAAGCGAGAGCATCCATATTGGCGTCCAGCCGACAGTCAGGTGCGAGTGGTGTTCAGAGTAGATTTTTAAACAGACAAAGCGAGAGCATCCATGTTGCCGTCTAGTCGACCGCCAAGTGCGAGTGGTGTTGAGAGTAGATTTGGCAACAGACAAAGCGAGAGCATCCATGTTTGCCGCCCAGTCGACCGTCACGTGGAATTGGTGTTGAGAAGAGATTTTGAAACAGACAAAGCAAGAGTATCCACGTTGCCGTCCAGTCGACCGTCAGGTGATAGTGACAATGTAACTTGGTTTGGCCTTTGCCCTGTACGAAATTGTACTATTAGTGAGAAATGACAACTGGCCAGGTATATAGTCTCAGAAATGGCAGCTGAAAATTTGCAGCCGCACACTATTGCAGAAGATGACATTTTACCGACCTGTAAAAATTATATGTTGGGTGACAATCCAGAGAAAGAAATTTCTTTGGCTCCGCTACCAAACGATAATATATCACGGCGTATTGATAACGCGTCTTCAGACAATCAGTGCAATGTACGGGAGGAGCTAAGTGATGCTAGAGTATTTTCACTACAGTTCGATGAGTCGACTTTATAAATACCAGTTAAGTTACATCAAATTTGTTGATGACAGATAAATTGTCTTGAACAATTTTAGGCGTATTCTGAATTACCTACAACATCAATTTGTTGGTAAAGTTAAGCAACATTTTCCAAATGTAGGATCAACACGTCGAAAAGTGCTATTAGTGAAGACTATTCCTGCAGAGGTTTTACGAATTTAGAGTGGTGCACCAAAGAAGTTTACTTAGCTGATATTAAAAAATATTTGTAATTGCCTAAACGAGTATGCAAGGAAAGGAAGACAATATTCTGACGTAAAGTGATAAAATTAAGGAAACTTCAGACATGGAAACAGCACTCAGCAAATACAAATGTAAAGGTGTTTTGTCTGACTTTTTAAGTAGACCCACAAGATGATATAACTGCTAAAATAATCTCAGACCACCTCACGGCTCTTGAGAACAATATGGCACAGTATTTTCCTAACATCTCTGTTAAAAATTATGATTGGGCGTGCGATCCTTTTGTTTTGGCGACTATGCCAAAAGAACTTCAGACGGATCGAACATTACAACTTAAATATAAAGAACTACCACTGACTGATGTTTGGCTGTGGACGAAAAAAGAATATCTTGTACTACGAGTAGAAGCAATACATATGTTATTACATTTTTCAACAACTTACTTGTGCGAGGTAGGCTTCTCGTCATTGATGAACATAAAACAAAGAACGGCAGAGACTCCTCTCTATGGATCAGGTAACGCGTGTGTGTTTGTCTTCAGTTCGACCACGTATTGGACTATTGAAACGGCAAACTGAAGCTTCCCATTAATAGATAGTAGTTCTAAAACGCTTTTCTATGAAATGATAATGTAATATGCTTATAAAATATAATTGTTTTTCTATTTGCAAACCGTAATTTTTATACTATTTGAGAAAACAAGTGTTGTGTTAGAATAAAATGCCGTTTTTATTATTTTACTAACACAATCACTATTCCACTCGAGAAACACTGGCCACAACATTGTTCACAAAACATTAGACGAGAATTAGAAATATTAATCTAATTCTACTCACATTGAACAACAAGATATTATATGACGAAATGTCGTCCGATTTGAAGTTTTTGTTTCAGAATATCTTATTAATAATGTAAAGGCGAAAGTTGGTAAAGCATGAGGTATTTCGATATTTGTATTCTCGGGTATTTGGATGTTTCATACTCCATCCCTCAAAATCAAGTGGGCACGTTTAGACGACATTTTACACGGGTATAGCCTAGATATCTGACATTTTCGACATTTAGAAATATTAATTATTTTATTCCGAAATACTACTCATCATTGAATAATCTATTCCAGAAATATGCACTTCCTTGAACGAAATACCACACAAATCAAGTGGTCACGTTTAGACGACATTTTACACGGGTATAGCCTAGATATCTGACATGACATTTAGAAATATTAATTATTTTATTCCGAAATACTACTCATCATTGAATAATCTACCAATCATTGATAATCTAATCCAGAAATATGCACTTCCTTGAACGAAATACCACACAAATCAAGTGGTCACGTTTAGACGACATTTTACACGGGTATAGCCTAGATATCTGACATTTTCGACATTTAGAAATATTAATTATTTTATTCCGAAATACTACTCATCATTGAATAATCTATTCCAGAAATATGCACTTCCTTGAACGAAATACGACACGTCCAGCCTGATAAACATAGTCACGACTATCTTATTTTGACTATAGATTGCAGCAATGGTGGATATAACCATTTAGTTTATACATGCCATTGTGGGAAGTCTATTTACAGTAGATGAATGAACAAACACGGGGGAACTGTGTGTGGATTCGCTCTGTGGTTGAGATTCTACAGATTGAGGAAACAAATAAGCACATTGAGCCTGTTGAAAACGGAATCACGAAGCAATGCACCAGGCAGAAGACTGTAAAGGAGCAGTGGGTCCGTTTCGAACTGGAGAGACAGACATACATAGTAGCTAGACTGAATCAAGAAAATAGTATTATATTCTATTATATTATTACTGATAGTTAACAAATAAATTCCAAAAAGACACATTATCTGTGTACCTATCGAAACTTTAAGATCATTTGTGTTTCACTCACTTTGTACAACTATGCAGACGAAGATGTAGAACACTTCGAAACTAGAGTCATAGTTTATGTTGTAAACTAGAGGATAGTTTAGATGTAAACTCCAGATAACCAACATTGTTGTGGAACAGCCTTTGTGTTGATCTTGGATCCCGATTTCAACACACTATATAGAACTTCACACGAGTTGCAGTTGTGTTGACTGGTTTGTAGATAACAATGAGACTGGTATTGGGGCTAACTTTGACAATTGGAATTTTAACTGTTATTTACGAAAGAGCTGAAAAATAAGCGTATTATTATTAAGTTTAGAACTATATATTTGAATGTAAGGTCATTACGAATAGATACAGATTAATAAATGGACTATACCAAGGTATTTGGCCTCAGTATATATATGGAATAGGACTACTAAACCGGTTGACTTATGGGATATTATCATATATTTTTATCTAAAATATAATCTTATTCCTCATGTACCACTTCAAGATATTTACTTTTGTAAGGAGATTTAGTGGCAATTTCCAAGGATATATTAGCTTTCTCCGTAATATTAAGACATTCATTATTAAAAATTTAACAGTGTGTCAAAAAGCAATTGATTTTATCTACTTTTGAAAGTTTTGTTCCTAATTTTGGTGAACATTGACACGAGCATTTGAATAGACCCACGATTACCCCCAAGTCAGACTCCAAAAGTGACTAATTTTCATATTATTTCGAAACTATAATTATATAACAAATGAACGTGCTACAAGCTGTAATTTAATGTCAATAAATAAAGACAAGGTGAGTATAAATACTAAGTAAACAGCAGCTGCATCACGGCTGGCTTAACAAAGAAGTACGGCCGAGCGAGCGCGCCGCGTTTCGTTCCTAAACCTCATTTTGTGAAGTAAATAAAGGCTTTTACCTCTCCGCTCCACCTACACAGACCATATTCCATGAGTAATTATAATGTTTCTGTTCCATGTAACTTTACCGGTTGTACAATTTCTTGCACAGTTCGATTAAGACATTTTTAAGGAAATTATAACCGATGGGATAAAGAGATGTTACAATCTTGACAACTTAATATAGGCTATAATTGTTCCATGATAAGACTCCCATACATCCCTCTGTGACTATAAAACTACACAACCCTGTAATGTTGTACTGGGTAGCACTAATAAGATATTTATTTTAAAATCTCCATTATATTTAAATTCGTGAAATTATATCAAAATGTTTAGTCAGATTTATGTAACGACTGAAAAAAACTATAAAGAGTTTTTATTACAATTTATTTAGTAATATAATATATATAAATATATATATATATATATATATATATATATATATATATACAATGTTAATACATATACATAACATTGTAATTTAGTCGTTGGTTCGTTTCTGTCGTGTTATGTAGCCTCCAACTAATAGTACGATCCAAGTGTCATTTGAAAAGAACTTAAATATTTTATATTTCGTTAATTTCAATTTATTCAATTCAATTTGTGATGACTCTGAGCATTACAATAAGGACACTCTGGAACAATGTTAAACCCCTATAAATTGTATAATAATACTTAATTAAGTATTAAGTATTTCGCCTAACAAGTATTAATCGATTTGAAGTTGATTTGATTAAGAATTGTGTCTCGAATGATGACTACAACCGCGTTGCTGCGGCAACTTTCATGTTTCTAGCTAAGCGAGGGACGACTTTGTGCAGGAAATTAACTGATATTTCAGAGTCATTAAGGTTATATTTCTATACAATTTAGACGTGAAGTCACAGGTTATAACTGCTGAGGTCCTTAACATGTGTATTAATAACCTGTTTAGTGGAACATTTACCTGACCAAACGAATGTTACAAAATACGAGACTAAATAGGAGTTGTGTCACCAGTTTGAAGTCATCTGACTATTATAAACGGTTCAGTTAAACCCTCCCAGTACTTGGACTGTTTTAAATTTCGCTTCTGTGAGCGAGTTTTTTTTTTGCAGCGACCAGGATGCAAATAAGTCTTTCCTACAAATTTATATATATAAAGTGTCAATATATATATAGTATATATATATATATATATATATATATATATATATATATATATATATATATATATATATATTTTAGTGTATATATATACACACACATTAAATTGTATAAATGGCAATAGCCTTATTTAATTTCAATAAACATTGAATCACAAAAAGTACTGTTTACACAATTGTAATTTATTCCGATCTCAGTATTTTTGTGGCATTGCTGATTTTTCCTTGTTTCCCTAATCAATAAAATAGGTATAAATACACAGGTCTGATAAACCTACTTCAGTCAAAAGACAACTAAGATAGGTTTTATAACAGTCTTTAAGTTTATAGTAAAAGTTCGATAGTAATTTCATCTTTGATATCTGCACTACAGTACTGAGTAAGCACTGCATTGTTTATATTTGCTAAATGTACAGTTAAAAGTACATTTTTACTAAAAGTTTTAATTTTTTACCTGGTTATTTTGCTTAACAGCGGCTGCAGAGAAGTTTGAAATAAGAAGAGCTGTTACTACCAAGCTTAATATTCAATGCTTTCAAGCCTGTAATTATAAACAAATTAAAATTAACGGTTAAATTAATTACACATATGTTCTGTTATCATAAAAAACGGTTTACACAGAAAAGTTGATTATGGTTACATTAAATAGGCTCTTGCAAATACTGATATTTGTTTGCCGTAATGAAATTTTAGAGCCAAAGCTAGAATATTAAACTATCTAAAACTACCTACTATCTATCTTTCAAACTTTAAAGCAGAGTAAGTTTTTAAAAAATGAACATTTTAAAATCGGATTTGCGTTTCTGTACTCTAATAATAAAAACATGTAATTTGTCCTCTCAACCTATGGATAAAAGCGTGATCTTCCTTATACAGTTATTAATACAGTTTTGTTGTTTCTATTTTTGACTCTATCTACTTGATATATTACAATTTGGGTTTATATCACTAAAGACTTGCTTAACTTACTCATGTACTGACGATATTCAGTATCTGTTTAGCTCGAATTGATACACCGTTTTTTAGTTTTTGTATTGACATTTATATGTGAATATGTTGGCAACGGTTATAATGTAGGTAACTCATTGTTTTATTTATTGTTTACGAATTTCTGATTCAAGAATCGATATTTAATGAAATCATCAACGTCCAATAATGTTGCAGTACTTTGTGAAATACTCTAAGTGAATTAACAAAATTAAAATGGATTTAGATTGTTACAAAGTTTTCCAATTGTGTGTTGCCAAATCAAAAAAATATAATCAATGACTCAGTTAAATAAGATGTTTCCGTAACTGAGATTAAGAACATCTCATTCTAGCTCACACATAAAAAGGTTTGCATAGTAAGGTGCAATACTTTTATCTTTGATGTTTAAATTAAAAAGTTACTAATGTAGTCTTATTTAAAAGTGATTGTCCGATTTTGCTTAGTCTTTCAGTATTTAACACATAAGAGTCAAAATTTTTAACAAAAAGTGGTAACATTCAGCTTTCGTCTACATAACTGGACGTATGTTCGGCGGGAGATCCATAAACTATAATATATATATCATACAGCATCTAGGATATCATACAGCATCTAGGATATCATACAGCATCTAGGATATCATACAGCATCTAGGATATCATACAGCATCTAGGATATCATACAGCATCTAGGATATCACACAGAATCTAGGATATCATATAGCATCTAGGATATCATACAGCATCTAGGATATCATACAGCATTCCAGACATTTTGGTCTTTGTAACTTATTGTACATTTTGTTTTATTTTGTTCATCAATATTCTGTTGGCCATAATAATATGAAACAAATGGAATAGTTTCGAAATCTCTGTTAATAAAGTTATTATTGCGTGATTTGTGGATAGATGTGTGGATTTTTAGATAGATGCTTTAGGTTTCTTTAAATTTATATCTCGATAACTTTTATGACTTATAAACTTATATAGTGATATATCATAATATCAAATGGCTAAAATCTAAAACTGGATTACAAGAATATATAACATTTAAAAATTATATTATAAAAATGTAAATACTACTCTCCGGTAAACATTGAGACAATCGACCATAGTGTGTTGTATAGAACTGTGTTCTATCGTAACGATATCTCTAACCATGTTAGTTTTGTTAATGTTTGTTATTGTTCACTATTGTGTTGTGTGCGACAGTTCAACTCCGGTGAACATTGAGACAATTGACCATAGTGTGTTGTATAGTACTGTGTTCTATCGTAACGATATCTCTAACCATGTTAGTTTTGTTAATGTTTGTTATTGTTCACTATTGTGTTGAGTGTGACAGTTGAACTCCGGTAAACATTGAGACAATCGACCATAGTGTGTTGTATAGTAATGTGTTCAAACAAAACTACTCCACCATTGTAATTTCTAGCAAGGTGTTTAAATACATTATGAAAAAACAATTAATTCAGTATAGTATTGCAGAATAAACGTTGAAAAATAATTCTTTTCTCTCATAAATTAATATGAATACAGGTAATTTTCATTAAAATAACAGACATATTTAGTCAATACTATGTTACAATAAAAATAAAATAATAAAAGGTTGTTAGTGAACAAAATTGTATAAACGTTTAGAGAAAATAGGATTTCGGCATTTGTCACCGTTATATGTTACAAAAGGTATAAAATTGAGTTTCGATGACTGAAATATACCATCTTTCTCAGTATAAAAGACTTAATACGTAAACATTCACTTATAACTTATAACGTGCACAAATGGACTGCCACTGGCAAAGATTTCTATTACACCTGATCTTTAACGATAAGCTTGAATTTGGACTTGAGGAAATGAACTCAGACGATAACACTACACAGAAGTAAAAATCACACACATCACACCTACGCGAGCGAAAATGGATCACTAACTAAAAAACCAGTGTCGGCATTTCCTGTGGTTTCGTGGCATGTCATCTGAAATAGTGAAATAGGAAGTGGATGTTGGAAGGGAATGGGCGGAGTAAAGTTAACCATCTCCGGCCTTACAGGTTGGTCTTAGAATTTGAAAAAAATTGGATTATTGTAATCAAATGTGAATGTTGACATCGGCTCATGTTTATCTTCCTCTTGGTGCAGAGTCTGAAATATGAGTCTGTCACAGACTTGACTCCTGGAATCTTGTTAGTGTAGAAAATCCGGTTGCTCCGCCGTGCTTAGTTGATAAAACATAGCAATGACTCAGTTGTGCACATGATGGGACAGTGAGAATACCTCTTCACCTAGATTACACTATATTTTGTATTCTAGGTGTCTCTGATATAGAAGCCATTTAAGAGTTCATTTTGAGGTTCTTCGTCGCCGACCTTTTTTGATCTCATGAAACGAATGTGGTTCCAGATTGCAGGAATCAAGTCTGTGACAGCGTCAGGTTCCAGAATCTGCAGGAATCAAGTCTGTGACAGCGTCAGGTTCCAGAATCTGCAGTAATCAAGTCTGTGACAGCGTCAGGTTCCAGAATCTGCAGTAATCAAGTCTGTGACAACGTCAGGTTCCAGAATCTGCAGTAATCAAGTCTGTGACAGCGTCAGGTTCCAGAATCTGCAGTAATCAAGTCTGTGACAGCGTCAGGTTCCAGAATCTGCAGTAAGAGGAAGGTCAATCTCAAGACTAGCATTGAATCAACCCTTTTCGCCACAGCTACGTTATGTCAGTAACCGCTTCTAACACCAGGGAGTGTTTCAGTCGAGATTTAAACAGTACAGGGTAATTGAGAAGAGGTCTTTGTGTTAACTAGTTCTTTTACCGTTGTTGGCTCACTATATAAACTGCCACAAGGAAACATTCGCTACCATAAAAATGAGGACACTGTTTTTAGATGGCTACACACGGCAAGCTCAGAACTAAAAACGTCCATGTCACGTGTAAGACCAGATAGAGGGTGGCTCCATCATATTAAGGTTTCTATATACTGCAATGTCACGTTTCTGGAGTTATGATAAATTTATATCAAATGAAGGTTTCTACCCACGGCTGCTTCACGTCTAAAACTTGATGGGATATTTACGTAAAATGGAGTTGTTTACACATGGCAACTTCACGAAAAGAACCTGTTGGAATGCTTACATCACAAGGATGTGGCTACAAACCGCGACTTCACGTCTAAATCTTAATGTGGGATGCTTACGTAAAATGGAGGAGTGTACACATGGCAACTTCACAAATAAGACCAGATGGAATGCTTACATCACAAGGACGTGGCTACAAACCACAACTTCAAGTCTAAAACTTGATATGGGATACTATCGTAAAATGGAGGAGTGTACACATGGCAACTTCACGAATAAGACCTGATGGAATGCTTACATCATAAGGACGTGGCTACAAACCACAACTTCAAGTCTAAAACTTGATGTGGGATACTAACGTAAAATGGAGGAGTGTACACATGGTAACTTCACGAATAAGACCCGATGGAATGCTTACATCACAAGGACGTGGCTACAAACTGCGACTTCACGTCTAAATCTTGATGTGGGATGCTTACGTAAAATGGAGGAGTGTACACATGGCAACTTCACGAATAAGACCTGATGGAATGCTTACATCACAAGGACGTGGCTACAAACTGCGACTTCACGTCTAAATCTTGATGTGGGATGCTTACGTAAAATGGAGGAGTGTACACATGGCAACTTCACGAATAAGACCTGATGGAATGCTTACATCACAAGGACGTGGCTACAAACTGCGACTTCACGTCTAAATCTTGATGTGGGATGCTTACGTAAAATGGAGGAGTGTACACATGGCAACTTCACGAATAAGACCTGATGGAATGCTTACATCACAAGGACGTGGCTACAAACCACAACTTCAAGTCTAAAACTTGATGTGGGATACTAACGTAAAATGGAGGAGTGTACACATGGCAACTTCACGAATAAGACCTGATGGAATGCTTACATCATAAGGACGTGGCTACAAACCACAACTTCAAGTCTAAAACTTGATGTGGGATACTAACGTAAAATGGAGGAGTGTACACATGGTAACTTCACGAATAAGACCCGATGGAATGCTTACATCACAAGGACGTGGCTACAAACTGCGACTTCACGTCTAAATCTTGATGTGGGATGCTTACGTAAAATGGAGGAGTGTACACATGGCAACTTCACGAATAAGACCCGATGGAATACTTACATCACAAGGACGTGGCTACAAACTGCGACTTCACGTCTAAATCTTGATGTGGGATGCTTACGTAAAATGGAGGAGTGTACACATGGCAACTTCACGAATAAGACCCGATGGAATACTTACATCACAAGGACGTGGCTACAAACTGCGACTTCACGTCTAAATCTTGATGTGGGATGCTTACGTAAAATGGAGGAGTGTACACATGGCAACTTCACGAATAAGACCTGATGGAATGCTTACATCACAAGGACGTGGCTACAAACTGCGACTTCACGTCTAAATCTTGATGTGGGATGCTTACGTAAAATGGAGGAGTGTACACATGGCAACTTCACGAATAAGACCTGATGGAATGCTTACATCACAAGGACGTGGCTACAAACTGCGACTTCACGTCTAAATCTTGATGTGGGATGCTTACGTAAAATGGAGGAGTGTACACATGGCAACTTCACGAATAAGACCCGATGGAATACTTACATCACAAGGACGTGGCTACAAACTGCGACTTCACGTCTAAGTCTTGATGTGGGATGCTTACGTAAAATGGAGGAGTGTACACATGGCAACTTCACGAATAAGACCTGATGGAATGCTTACATCACAAGGACGTGGCTACAAACTGCGACTTCACGTCTAAATCTTGATGTGGGATGCTTACGTAAAATGGAGGAGTGTACACATGGCAACTTCACGAATAAGACCTGATGGAATGCTTACATCACAAGGACGTGGCTAAAAACCGCGACTTCACGTCTAAATCTTGATTTGGGATGCTTACGTAAAATGGAGGAGTGTACACATGGCAACTTCACGAATAAGACCTGATGGAATGCTTACTTCACAAGGACGTGGCTACAAACCACAACTTCAAGTCTAAAATTTGATGTGGGATACTAACGTAAAATGGAGGAGTGTACGCATGGCAACTTCACGAATAAGACCTGATGGAATGCTTACATCACAAGGAAGTGGCTACAAACTACAACTTCAAGTCTAAAAATTGATGTGGGATGCTTACAATAAATGAAGATGGCTACACACATCAAACCTGAGGCATTGTATAAATTGAATCAAAATATGGAGTTGGCTACGCTACTTTTCAGCGTAATGAGGGAGCCTAGATCCTGTATTTTGGGCGAGGGGGAGAGATGCTGAGAGTGGGAAGTATGTGTTGTCCGTAGCTTAGGTTGTCTCATCAACTCCGTCAGTCCACCTCAGTACCGACATTTACAACAGCGTCCTGTTATACTGTACAAGTTATTAAGTTAACTAATGTGAAAATTGACTTTGGACTAAACCAATCGAAATTTACAACATAAATTTACCTGTATTTATTTGCCATATGTTTAGAAAACGGTCCGCATGTACAAAATTGATTACATGATCTATAAAACATAGCTTAAAAGGTAATTCTAATAACTTACAATTCTAATAACTTTTTGTTTGTTTTCTCACTTAGGAAGTTTGTATTTGTGTAAATTTAAATTCTTTTTATTAAAGGAGAGGTTAATCCCATTTATGCTTCTACCCATCTTCATTGGCGACTGGCCTGTGCGAGGATAGTATCAAACACAACAAAGATAACGGAAGGAGTCGATGCCGTATAAGACCCGCAGTATACAAATAGGACGTGAACCTGCATATCTATAAATCTCCGCTCGGGCAACGGCCCTCCCTAAAGTTGAGGTTAGGACTGAATAAATAGGAAATATTGCAGAAACATACTTCCTGTTGTTTTACGTCAATAATTCCTGTGTTATAATTCGTATCATTGACGAATTATACTTCATTTTGTAACAAGGAGAAATAAGAACAATTGTTGTTACGAAAGACATTACGACTTGGCACTTGGTGTATCTGAACACGGAGTTTTCTAGTGATGCGGACTCTCATAGTCCAAGCGTCATAAACTTTTATAACTAAGTGTAATATAATCGAGGAACTTATAACTAAAGTATGAGAACTTGCCGCTTCCACCCACTTTAATATATCTTAATATATTCCATGTGTTCAAAGTTGAATTCATGGGAGCATTCCGCTTGCGTATGAATAATAAGTTCATCCCTTTTGTAACCTGTGAAAGTTTTCTGACACAACACTCTCAATATGTGTTCAATCGTTCGCCTAAATATTTATAATATAATAGAAAATATTAGCATAATGCTTTAAAAAATCAGGTTCCTGGTGATAAAGCAGGATGGATTTACACTTTGGCTTTCCATTATATTTATTATGTTGTTAGCATGAATACAAAATAAATTAAAGTGATTAATGTGAATGTGATACAATACGTCTTATAAAAGTAAGTTTATTGCTTTCTAAAATTAGTTCAGAAGTTTATCAACTTAAGATCTCTAATCGAGCGTTTAGTCGAGTTATCCAGTGTCACATTTGTATCTTGTCTGTGCTTGTTATATCCATGTGATAACAAGTGAGACTGAGTTGTAGCAATAACATGGTTGAAGTGACAAGGGTGATGCAATTTCTGAGGCTGAAATATCTCATCAGGTCTGGAGTTGGTCAATTTAACAGCCCTAATAGAGCGTTCTGTCGAGTTATCCTTGTGTCATACTTCTGTCTTGTCTGAGCTTGTTATGTAACCATGTGATAACAAGTGAGACTGAGTTGTAGCATTAACATGGGTTAAAGTGACAAGGGTGATGCAATTTCTGAGGCTGAAATACCTCATCAGGTCTGGAGTTTGTCAACTTAAGAGCCCTAATAGAGCGTTCTGTCGAGTTATCCTTGTGTCATATTTCTGTCTTGTCTGAGCTTGTTATGTAACCATGTGATAACAAGTGAGACTGAGTTGTAGCAATAACATGGGAAGGGACAAGGGTGACGCAATTTCTGAGGCTGAAATACCTCATCAGGTCTGGAGTTGGTCAATTTAACAGCCCTAATAGAGCGTTCTGTCGAGTTATCCTTGTGTCATACTTCTGTCTTGTCTGAGCTTGTTATGTAACCATGTGATAACAAGTGAGACTGAGTAGAAGCATTAACAGGGTTAAAGTGACAAGGGTGATGCAATTTCTGAGGCTGAAATACCTCATCAGGTCTGGAGTTTGTCAACTTAAGAGCCCTAATAGAGCGTTCTGTCGAGTTATCCTTGTGTCATATTTCTGTCTTGTCTGAGCTTGTTATGTAACCATGTGATAACAAGTGAGACTGAGTTGTAGCAATAACATGGGAAGGGACAAGGGTGACGCAATTTCTGAGGCTGAAATATCTCATCAGGTCTGGAGTTTGTCAACTTAAGAGCCCTAATAGAGCGTTCTGTCGAGTTATCCTTGTGTCATATTTCTGTCTTGTCTGAGCTTGTTATGTAACCATGTGATAACAAGTGAGACTGAGTTGTAGCAATAACATGGGAAGTGACAAGGGTGACGCAATTTCTGAGGCTGAAATACCTCATCAGGTCTGGAGTTTGTCAACTTAAGAGCCCTAATAGAGCGTTCTGTCGAGTTATCTTTGTGTCATACTTCTGTCTTGTCTGAGCTTGTTATGTAACCATGTGATAACAAGTGAGACTGAGTTGTAGCAATAACATGGGAAGGGACAAGGGTGACGCAATTTCTGAGGCTGAAATATCTCATCAGGTCTGGAGTTTGTCAACTTAAGAGCCCTAATAGAGCGTTCTGTCGAGTTATCTTTGTGTCATACTTCTGTCTTGTCTGAGCTTGTTATGTAACCATGTGATAACAAGTGAGACTGAGTTGTAGCAATAACATGGGAAGGGACAAGGGTGATGCAATTTCTGAGGCTGAAATATCTCATCAGGTCTGGAGTTTGTCAACTTAAGAGCCCTAATAGAGCGTTCTGTCGAGTTATCTTTGTGTCATACTTCTGTCTTGTCTGAGCTTGTTATGTAACCATGTGATAACAAGTGAGACTGAGTTGTAGCAATAACATGGGAAGGGACAAGGGTGATGCAATTTCTGAGGCTGAAATATCTCATCAGGTCTGGAGTTTGTCAACTTAAGAGCCCTAATAGAGCGTTCTGTCGAGTTATCTTTGTGTCATACTTCTGTCTTGTCTGAGCTTGTTATGTAACCATGTGATAACAAGTGAGACTGAGTTGTAGCAATAACATGGTTGAAGTGACAAGGGTGATGCAATTTCTGAGGCTGAAATATCTCATCAGGTCTGGAGTTTGTCAACTTAAGAGCCCTAATAGAGCGTTCTGTCGAGTTATCTTTGTGTCATACTTCTGTCTTGTCTGAGCTTGTTATGTAACCATGTGATAACAAGTGAGACTGAGTTGTAGCAATAACATGGGAAGGGACAAGGGTGATGCAATTTCTGAGGCTGAAATATCTCATCAGGTCTGGAGTTTGTCAACTTAAGAGCCCTAATAGAGCGTTCTGTCGAGTTATCTTTGTGTCATACTTCTGTCTTGTCTGAGCTTGTTATGTAACCATGTGATAACAAGTGAGACTGAGTTGTAGCAATAACATGGGAAGGGACAAGGGTGATGCAATTTCTGAGGCTGAAATACCTCATCAGGTCTGGAGTTTGTCAACTTAAGAGCCCTAATAGAGCGTTCTGTCGAGTTATCTTTGTGTCATACTTCTGTCTTGTCTGAGCTTGTTATGTAACCATGTGATAACAAGTGAGACTGAGTTGTAGCAATAACATGGGAAGGGACAAGGGTGATGCAATTTCTGAGGCTGAAATATCTCATCAGGTCTGGAGTTTGTCAACTTAAGAGCCCTAATAGAGCGTTCTGTCGAGTTATCCTTGTGTCATACTTCTGTCTTGTCTGAGCTTGTTATGTAATCATGTGATAACAAGTGAGACTGAGTTGTAGCAATAACATGGGAAGGGACAAGGGTGACGCAATTTCTGAGGCTGAAATACCTCATCAGGTCTCTAGTTTGTCAACTTAAGCGCCCTAATGAAGCTTTCTAAACTTCCTCTCCGGAATAGCGATTTACCATATACTTCTGCAATGTAATGTACACATTTTGTTGAAAGTTGTAACACTAGTTAGTATTATATTACTGTGTGAACTAAAAACATGCGTACGTGTATACCTATATCCAGTAAATCTTTACAATATAAATAAATTTATTTTGTTTTTATTTTAAGTTTTTAGCTTTAAATCGAGAAATAGTCACTTGAGCTTAGCTTAGCGATAAAACAGAAATATATTTTAAGTAATACTGGCAGAAGATATAATATTCAATTTAGTTTATTTAATTTGCAATTGGGTGAAACTAAACCAAAATAGAATGGCAATTAAATAATATATCTGTCTGTCAGCACAATATCTTGACGTATAGACTTGAAGTTTTGCTCGAGGTTTAATTTTTACACAATAACCGCTGCGTGCTTTGATGGTGCATGTTGATTTGGTCTTGTGGGTAACAAATATGGTATAGAAAACATAGAAGAATATATAGATATACAAAAAACTCAGTATACTTATAACAGATTTTAACATGTGATATATTAAAACATGTAGCCTTACTATCGCAACACATTAAATATAATGTATGATGTCTTGGTGTATTGACATTTATTACCTAAAATAGAATTGGGATTTGTTTGTAGCCCAATCTGATGATCATAAATAATAAACAAATATGAAACTCAAATGACTGTCATATTCGATCTGAAAATGTAACAGTTTCATTAATGAAGTAAAACGGAAAGTCAATGTTAACATTCGGTGACAAGATTTGATACCCACCGCTACTTTCATTATTTGAACACTGCTATGAAACATAACTTAATGAGAAAAACGTGACAAGACATTGTCTTATGTTTCACGTGACAAGTTATCCCGAGAAATATTTCGTCCGAGACTGACATTTCTACATGGACAAGAATGTGCTCTATTATCCGATCACGGAATTTTGCTCAGCGTAAGTTTTGTCTAAATCAATTTTATGTGTAGGCCAAATCGTAAATCTGTATACCTGCCTACAGGATATTTCGAGGGTTAAATAGTGTTTGCCTGCAACCTGTTACGCAGTACGTGTTACCTACATTCTACATTGTATTAATGACTAAAGAATTACATTTCACCATCCTAAAATGTATAAAGAATTACCTACCATTCTCTAGTATGTAACTCGACTGTGTTCTGTCTGAAGAAAGGCGAGCACAGCTTGTCCGTGTTGTCCCCCAGAGCTTGCAAAGTAGCCTCCTAACATAGTTCTCTAGTGTGTAACTTGACTGTGTTCTGTCTGAAGAAAGGCGAGCACAGCTAGTCCGTGTTGTCCCCCAGAGCTTGCAAAGTTGCCTCCTAACATAGTTCTTAAGTATGTAACTTGACTGTGTTCTGTCTGAAGAAAGGCGAGCACAGCTAGTCCGTGTTGTCCCCCAGAGCTTGCAATGTTGCCTCCTAACATAGTTCTCTAGTGTGTAACTTGACTGTGTTCTGTCTGAAGAAAGGCGAGCACAGCTAATCCGTGTTGTCCCCCAGAGCTTGCAAAGTTGCCTCCTAACATAGTTCTTAAGTATGTAACTTGACTGTGTTCTGTCTGAAGAAAGGCGAGCACAGCTAGTCCGTGTTGTCCCCCAGAGCTTGCAATGTTGCCTCCTAACATAGTTCTCTAGTGTGTAACTTTACTGTGTTCTGTCTGAAGAAAGGCGAGCACAGCTAGTCCGTGTTGTCCCCCAGAGCTTGCAAAGTTGCCTCCTAACATAGTTCTTAAGTATGTAACTTGACTGTGTTCTGTCTGAAGAAAGGCGAGTACAGCTAGTCCGTGTTGTCCCCCAGAGCTTGCAAAGTTGCCTCCTAACATAGTTCTCTAGTGTGTAACTTGACTGTGTTCTGTCTGAAGAAAGGCGAGTACAGCTAGTCCGTGTTGTCCCCCTGAGCTTGCAAAGTTGCCTCCTAACATAGTTCTCTAGTGTGTAACTTGACTGTGTTCTGTCTGAAGAAAGGCGAGTACAGCTAGTCCGTGTTGTCCCCCAGAGCTTGCAAAGTAGCCTCCTAACATAGTTCTCTAGTGTGTAACTTGACTGTGTTCTGTCTGAAGAAAGGCGAGCACAGCTAGTCCGTGTTGTCCCCCAGAGCTTGCAATGTTGCCTCCTAACATAGTTCTCTAGTGTGTAACTTGACTGTGTTCTGTCTGAAGAAAGGCGAGCACAGCTAGTCCGTGTTGTCCCCCAGAGCTTGCAAAGTTGCCTCCTAACATAGTTCTTAAGTATGTAACTTGACTGTGTTCTGTCTGAAGAAAGGCGAGTACAGCTAGTCCGTGTTGTCCCCCAGAGCTTGCAAAGTTGCCTCCTAACATAGTTCTTAAGTATGTAACTTGACTGTGTTCTGTCTGAAGAAAGGCGAGCACAGCTAGTCCGTGTTGTCCCCCAGAGCTTGCAAAGTTGCCTCCTAACATAGTTCTTAAGTATGTAACTTGACTGTGTTCTGTCTGAAGAAAGGCGAGTACAGCTAGTCCGTGTTGTCCCCCAGAGCTTGCAAAGTTGCCTCCTAACATAGTTCTCTAGTGTGTAACTTGACTGTGTTCTGTCTGAAGAAAGGCGAGTACAGCTAGTCCGTGTTGTCCCCCTGAGCTTGCAAAGTTGCCTCCTAACATAGTTCTCTAGTGTGTAACTTGACTGTGTTCTGTCTGAAGAAAGGCGAGTACAGCTAGTCCGTGTTGTCCCCCAGAGCTTGCAAAGTAGCCTCCTAACATAGTTCTCTAGTGTGTAACTTGACTGTGTTCTGTCTGAAGAAAGGCGAGCACAGCTAATCCGTGTTGTCCCCCAGAGCTTGCAAAGTTGCCTCCTAACATAGTTCTTAAGTATGTAACTTGACTGTGTTCTGTCTGAAGAAAGGCGAGCACAGCTAGTCCGTGTTGTCCCCCAGAGCTTGCAATGTTGCCTCCTAACATAGTTCTCTAGTGTGTAACTTGACTGTGTTCTGTCTGAAGAAAGGCGAGCACAGCTAGTCCGTGTTGTCCCCCAGAGCTTGCAAAGTTGCCTCCTAACATAGTTCTTAAGTATGTAACTTGACTGTGTTCTGTCTGAAGAAAGGCGAGTACAGCTAGTCCGTGTTGTCCCCCAGAGCTTGCAAAGTTGCCTCCTAACATAGTTCTCTAGTGTGTAACTTGACTGTGTTCTGTCTGAAGAAAGGCGAGTACAGGTAGTCCGTGTTGTCCCCCAGAGCTTGCAAAGTTGCCTCCTAACATAGTTCTCTAGTGTGTAACTTGACTGTGTTCTGTCTGAAGAAAGGCGAGCAAAGCTAGTCCGTGTTGCACATACTATATTTTAAGAATACGAAGAATGGTCTTGTATCCATTTTATGCACTGTATACTAAAACATTTTTAAAACGTATCTCGTTCACTCTGTGATAATGAAAAACGTTTATGATGACCGGACTCAATCGCCTCATCGAAATTTGTGGTTTTATGGTCGAGCAATATTAGTGTGGCTGTCCAATTATCTGAGAATAACACAAACCCATATCGTTGTGGTCTGCAAGCCTCTGTTTTACATGGACGTTCCAGCTGTTCCACTTTTAATTGGTTGCATTAATTTCTATTGGGTTTTACCTTTTCACTACTCTCATGTTGAGAGTTATGACTGACGCATGGATTTGATTGGAAAATTAAGATTTTAACACCATATTTGCGGAAACCTGTAGGAATTAATTGGCAAATTGAAAATGCATTTTGATACATGTGAAACGATGAAGTTTTATCGTAATACGATTACCACTCATATGTATTATATAGACATTCTTAGGTTTAATTCAACCACTCTTATCGCCCTAAATTCTGGTATCAACTGACATCAGTTGCTGGAAGAATTATCATAAGTGTTATCATGAGACGTATTTACTTTACCAAGGAGTTTGGAAATCTTATATAATTCAGCTCTGTTCACACCATTCAAATTAAATTACAAATATAATTAAATTTTAAGTTTTTCATGAAATGAAATTTTTAATTTTAACTTTTAACACTAAAACTAATTAACATAAATTTAATTTTTATTAGTTAAACAAAATAATGTTACAACACATTGTATTATGTTTAAAAAATATTAATGACATTTTCAATTATAATAAAATAATTTCTGTTATCATATTATTCTGAATACACTGGAAGAGCTTGCAGTATTATTAATGGCTACCAAATGCTTGGAGTATCTTTGGCAGACAGGTCAAAATTGAAGTATGAATTTTGATCATACAAGATTTAAATACCTTACAATGTATAAGTCATAAACTTGAAACATAAATGTTTATTAATTTACCATTGCTATTCAATGGTACTTAAAAATAGTAAGGTTAGTTTCATTAACATTGTTAACTATATGGTTAACTGTACAAACAACATGTCATGTTGATTTTCAGATCAAACTTAAAACCGATTTATAATGCAATGCAATGCTGATCAATACTGATCATTCACTTAATTCACGATTAATAGTTTGATTAGAAAACCGATTATTGCTCGAATTTGGTACTATATCCAATGCATTTTTCAAAAAACCAGTTCAAGTTTCACTTCCAAAACCAGACAAGAACAGGTGTGTGCGGGCCGCATTCCTTTATATAAAACAAATATCTTAGTACATTCTACCCATCATCATCCAAGTCAACTACGTCCTCAGTTTGGTTCAAGCAGCTGAGATGTCTAACTTAAAGTAAAATTTGTGAGATGGGAACAAGTAATTAGACAGAAGTTTTAGTACTCCTAATGCCTACTTGAGCTTCCTCAAAGTCTGAAAATCTAACTTATATTTTTTGTACTGAGATTTATATTACCATTACAAGTTTTTCATTAAAAAACTGTCTTATTTCGTATATTTCCATGTAAAAGGTTTATAATTCCTAGTTAAAAGTTTACACGCATTTAGAATTACTTCATTGTTTCAATATACTTGTTTGCACTAGACATTTTATAAACACTCTTTAATATACAAAGGTATGGAATGCTGACTTCATTAATCTGTACTAGGCCTATATTCCAATATAGGGCTACCATATTAGAGCAAAGAATATGTAAACTCTATTTACTTTATTTAGAAGTTTAATTTGCATTTTAATCTTATAATGATTTTAGTTGAAACTAAACAAATAATATTAGTACATAATATGCTATTATTATTTATTATTTTTATTTTGGTAGAAATGAAAATTATTTAAACTATTCAGTTTAATGGAATAATATATCTTATATAAAGGAACGACATTACTTTTTTCACAATTGTAATTTTTAAATTCCAAATATAAACAAATAACAATGTTTGTTCAATTATTAACATTGTGAGAATGTCAGTTATAAGATACCTCTAGTGATTTCAATAACAATCTGTTCATGTCAAATATGCCTGTTACGATACTGTAATACATAAGATTGTCTATACCATAGCCACGTGTACAGGTACCCAGCGTTTAATTGTAATTAGTAACCGATCCTGCTTGGTTATCCCGTTCGTTAGCTGAGCTCCTGTACCACAACGAAGACACAATCAGAATGCTGAGGTAACACAATCACTGGAATGTTGTATCTTAGTAATTAGTAACCGATCCTGCTTGGTTATCCCGTTCGTTAGCTGAGCTCCTGTACCACAACGAAGACACAATCAGAATGCTGAGGTAACACAATCACTGGAATGTTGTATCTTAGTAATTAGTAACCGATCCTGCTTGGTTATCCCGTTCATTAGCTGAGCTCCTGTACCGCAACGAAGACACAATCAGAATGCTGAGGTAACACAATCACTGGAATGTTGTATCTTAGTAATTAGTAACCGATCCTGCTTGGTTATCCCGTTCGTTAGCTGAGCTCCTGTACCACAACGAAGACACAATCAGAATGCTGAGGTAACACAATCACTGGAATGTTGTATCTTAGTAATTAGTAACCGATCCTGCTTGGTTATCCCGTTCATTAGCTGAGCTCCTGTACCGCAACGAAGACACAATCAGAATGCGGAGGTAACACAATCACTGGAATGTTGTATCTTAGTAATTAGTAACCGATCCTGCTTGGTTATCCCGTTCGTTAGCTGAGCTCCTGTACCGCAACGAAGACACAATCAGAATGCTGAGGTAACACAATCACTGGAATGTTGTATCTTAGTAATTAGTAACCGATCCTGCTTGGTTATCCCGTTCGTTCGCTGTGTAATTCTTCAGAAAGTTTGTTGATTAGATTGATCCACACTTGTGATGATAAGTTTCCGAAACTAGTCGTGCTGTGTTGTTCGCATTTATTTTTCCGCTGTTTAATTCTTCAGAAAGTTTGTTGATTAGCTTGACCGCACTTGTGAAGGTAATTTTCCGAAACCAGTCGTGCTTTGTTGGATACATAGTCTGGGTAGAGTTAATAATTCAAGCGTCCTAAAGAACTTTTTACATGACTTTAAGTTTTAATTTAGATATGATTGTGACAGCTTCCTTCTGTGATGTAAATACTCTCTTGTATATATATATATATATACAGGGTGTCCAAAAAGTCCCGGGTCGGTTAAATATTTTTCAAAATATTTTAAATAGAGCTACAAAACCTTACACAAAGTTACTGGACATAAAAATCTATTTTATCACA
The DNA here is from genome assembly GCF_021130785.1 of Homalodisca vitripennis. Lineage (NCBI taxonomy): Eukaryota > Metazoa > Arthropoda > Insecta > Hemiptera > Cicadellidae > Homalodisca > Homalodisca vitripennis. The sequence continues at coordinate 249,360,270 of NC_060207.1, forward strand.
TATTCAGTGATCCGCTACTTCCTCAGGGGGGCGGCCCGCTAGGAGTCAGAAGAAAATCTTAAATGTAAGCATAGGTTGATATGCATATCAAATTAAAGGTCTATATTAGTAGAGTATAGAGCCACAAACCCGACCTCAAACGGATAACCGAGTCAAAAATGACAGCTGTTCAAAGATGGCTAAGAGTTTGCAACTTAGGTTAATGTAACAAAATACACTGATGAGCTTTTTGATTTTAACTTTACTAACCCAAAACTGTTTACAATTTAATGAGTTATTCAAATGACCCTCAAACACCTCAAGAAACACCTCATGTCCATTTTTTAATGTTAGGAAAGTTAAAGTCAAAAATCTCATCAGTGTATTTTGTTACATTAACGTAAGTTGCAAACTCTAGCCATCTTTGAACGGCTGTCATTTTTGACTCGGTTACCCGTTTGAGGTCGGGTTTGCGGCTTTGTACTCTACTAATAAAGACCTTTAATTTGATATGCATATCAACCTATGCTTACATTTAAGATTTTCTTCTGACTCCTAGCGGGCCGCCCCCCTGAGGAAGTAGCGGATGACTGAATATGTGATAAAATAGATTTTTATGTCCAGTAACTTTGTGTAAGGTTTTGTAGCTCTATTTTAAATATTTTGAAAAATATTCAACGACCCGGGACTTTTTGGACACCCTGTGTATCAATATATATTTCCCGTGTCGATGAAATACGGCCTGGATGTAACGATAACTTTGTAAACGAGAAGCTTTTACATTGCGAGGTGAACTGAATGGCTGACTAAGTGAAATGATACCTGCTAGTATTCCGTGTTGATGAAATACGGCCTGGATGTAACGATAACGTTGTTAACGAGATGCTTTTACGTTGCGAGGTGAACTGAATAGCTGACTAAGTGAAATGATACCTGCTAGTATTCCGTGTTGATGAAATACGGCCTGGATGTAATGATAACTTTGTTAACCAGAAGCTTTTACATTGCGAGGTGAACTGAATAGCTGACTAAGTGAAATGATACCTACTAGTCTTCCATGTTAATGAAATACGGCCTGGATGTAACAATAACGTTGTTAACGAGAACCTTTTACGTTGCGAGGTGAACTGAATAGCTGAATAAGTGAAATGATACCTGCTAGTATTCCGTGTTAATGAAATACGGCCTGGATGTAATGATAACTGTGTTAACGAGAAGCTTTTACGTTGCGAGGTGAACTGAATAGCTGACTAAGTGAAATGATACCTGCTAGTATTCCGTGTTGATGAAATACGGCCTGGATGTAACGACAACTATGTTAACGAGAAGCTTTTACGTTGCGAGGTGAACTGAATAGCAGACTAAGTGAAATGATACCTACTAGTCTTTCATGTTAATGAAATAAGGCCTTTATGTTACAATAACGTTGTTAACGAGAACCTTTTACGTCGCGAGGTGAACTGAACAGCTGAATAAGTGAAAAGATACCTGCTAGTATTCCGTGTCGATGAAATACGGCCTGGATATAACGATAACTTTGTTAACGAGAAGCTTTTACGTTGCGAGGTGAACTGAATAGCTGACTAAGTGAAATGATACCTGCTAGTATTCCGTGTTGATGAAATACGGCCTGGATGTAACGATAACTTTGTTAACGAGAAGCTTTTACGTTGCGAGGTGAACTGAATAGCTGAATAAGTGAAATGATACCTGCTAGTATTCCGTGTTGATGAAATATGGCCTAGATGTAACGATAACTTTGTTAACGAGAAGCTTTTACGTTGCGAGGTGAACTGAACAGCTATTTAAGTGAAATGATACCTGCTAGTATTCCGTGTTGATGAAATACGGCCTGGATGTAACGATAACGTTGTTAACGAGAAGCTTTTACGCTGCGAGGTGAACTGAATAGCTGACTAAGTGAAATGATACCTGCTAGTATTCCGTGTTGATGAAATACGGCCTGGATGTAACGATAACGTTGTTAACGAGAAGCTTTTACGTGGCGAGGTGAACTGAATATCTGACTAAGTGAAATGATACCTGCTAGTATTCCGTGTTGATGAAATACGGCCTGGATGTAACGATAACGTTGTTAACGAGAAGCTTTTACGTGGCGAGGTGAACTGAATATCTGACTAAGTGAAATGATACCTGCTAGTATTCCGTGTCGATGAAATACGGCCTGGATATAACGATAACTTTGTTAACGAGAAGCTTTTACGTTGCGAGGTGAACTGAATAGCTGAATAAGTGAAATGATACCTGCTAGTATTCCGTGTTGATGAAATATGGCCTAGATGTAACGATAACTTTGTTAACGAGAAGCTTTTACGTTGCGAGGTGAACTGAATAGCTGACTAAGTGAAATGATACCTGCTAGTATTCCGTGTTGATGAAATACGGCCTGGATGTAACGATAACTTTGTTAACGAGAAGCTTTTACGTTGCGAGGTGAACTGAAAGCTGACTAAGTGAATTGCAATAGCTCTGGATGTGGCAGAAATTTAATATTTATGTTTTATGATAAGGCGTACGTTTATTTCTATAATTAGCTTTCAACTAATTAACGCATATATATGAAATACAAATATTTTAACTAAGAGATAAATCCAGTTTAGTACTGATTGGAGATGTTTAGTTTTTTACAAAGAAAGATAGGGTTCAGCTATAAACAGGATATATAGTTTATAGCAAGGCTATATATAGAGATACAACTACAGTATTTATAAATAATACTGTTTATAGTTAAATCATCTGCACGCTTTGTCTCGTTGGTTAAAATGATAAAACTTTATTGCCGATTGATTGAAATTAGGTTATGACAGTGTAAAACTATATAATATGGGAAACAAAAATTTATCATTTCATATTTTTTGTTCTTTTAGTTCTTCATTTCAATCAACAAAGTCACGCAGCCTACAATTTTCTTCTTAAGGAAAAGTATTTTCAAGACAAACTAAATTGTATTGTTATACAATGCATAACGGTCATCGGTTACCTGACTATAATGGAACGGTAAAGTAGACTGAACGAGTAGTAGGCATTTTCGTGAATCATTTGGTCGACAACAAGAAAATACCAATAAAGCACAATAAGTTACGTCCTAATTTACACCACATATATTTTGAGTAAAATACCTTAAGAGCCATTGAGCTATTGCAATTATTTATTTATTCTTACTCGACTCTTGATACATCTTTTAAATTGGGTATTGAAACCGTTACATCGCCGCTCGCACACCCACAGCAAACATCAGGGAAGCGCGCGCCCATGGCGGCGAACGGGATGCCGGATCAAAACTAACTAGGTAAAATAAGAACACCGTGGTCAGTATACTCAGGTTTATTCACTAAGACAAACATAGGCCTATCCAGTCAATAGAAATATATAAGTATATATACTATAAATAAAAAAAAAATAAAAAGTGCCTGCAGTAGTAGATACCTCAAACAATCCTTGTCAGGTGCACCTGCATACAAAATTAGAAACGCCATAATTTGAAACAAGAAATGCCAATTTCACCCGGTATCCTTCGGCTAAGGGCGGGCTCCTAATGAAATCCAAGAAATAACTAAATATATCTAAAACTAACTTAAAATTAAATAACAAAATATAAACTATATAAATGGCAACAATAACAATAACAAATAAATAAAGAATATAAGCAGGGTATCACAGAAGACTAGAAGCAGGGTGTTGACTAGAAGAAATGTCCATCATGGTGGCCCTCCTTTAGCAGAGCGCAAAAGCGAAGGTTCTCTGCGACCACGCATGATGGAGAGATGACAGGAGGAAACAATTCATCTCTTGGACCTCATCAGTGAGGGGCCGTAAACTTAGCCGCACATGTCAGAAGGAAAACAGCTCAGCAAAACTAACAAAAACACTTAATTAAACAAAATTTTAAGCTGGAGCTACTCCTAACTTGTACACCACGGCTCGGAGTCTTTGCCACTCTACCGGAAAAGCCGAACGCCTTCAAATGGTCAGTGGCCTCTGCAGCCAATAAACCACACACACATACACTATATAAAACACACATGAGCCGGGGAGATATAGGTATTGAACCGGCTCAGACTCCCCCCCCAAAAGGAGGAACTCCCCTCTGTTAATTTCTTCAAAATGAAGAACCAAACGAAATGCCTCTCCCCCCAATGGTTGAAGAATTATAAACCGGAAACCCTGAAGTCTGCAGAAGGTAAAACCAAGAAAATCCAGTTGGAGGCAAGAAATCCCTCCAAGAGTTGCGTGGGTACAAAGAAGAAAACAGGAACCTTGATCAGGAAGAAGGAGCAGAGGTGATCAGGCCTCTGGACCTAAAACCCTCCCGCACAGACTAAAGAGAAATCACGGATGACTCCGGCAAGGCTTCAGATGGGATATGTGCGCCTTCCTGAAAATCTTCCCGGACTGAGGATCTCCCAGTCGGGCAGTCCCCGGAGTCAGAAACTTCAAGATGCGGTGGGGACCAGTCCACCTGTAGCAAAGTTTAGCAGCTCTTTTATCCACAGCCGAACTGACTGGGTGAGCCTTGCAGTAAACTAGATCCCCCACCTGGAAGGGATTGGCAATACGACCTCGGTTGTACCTCCTCCTTACTAACTCCCTAGCCCGAATGAGATTCCGCCTGGCTGCCTCCCAAGTGGCTTTCACATTGGGAGTACCAGGAGGTGGCAGAAGATCGCTAATTTTCCAAAGGTTCGCCAAAGGGTTGTTTGGCGGAAAGCCAAATAATAACTCGAAAGGTACCGCCTTGTGACTCTCATGCTGGGCCGTATTAAAGGCAAATTGGATCCAAGGTAGTTGTTGATCCCAGGTGGTCTGATTTTCCGCATGAAAGGCAATGAGAGCAGATCGAAGATTGCGATTAAACCGTTCGGCGTGAGAAGGCTGAGGATAGAAAGGGGAAGTAGTCACATGGCGGATTCCGTGCCCAAAGCAAATTCTTTTAAAGATATTGGAGACAAACTGTGAACCATTATCGGAAACTAAGGTGGCGGGGATTCCAAAGTGTTGAAAAAAATGGTTACGAAGTGCTTGCACCGTGAGCTGCGCGGTAGCACTCCGCAATGGGAACAACCAAACAAACTTGGAGAAGGCATCCACACAAACAAGTAGGAACTTATTTCCTGACTTGCTACGCGGGAGAGGCCCAACATAGTCAATGAAAACCTTCTCCAAAGGTTTTTCCGCCACCTCAGATGACAAAAGACCCAACTTGGTATTTTGAGCGGGTTTGCTTAGCGAGCACAGTTCACAAGAACGTACTCGAGCTGCAATATCCCGGTCCATACCTTTCCAGATGAACTGATCCCTAATCTTCGCGATGGTCTTATGAATTCCTAGATGTCCGCCCACAGGAGAAGAATGAAAATACTGAAAGACCATCGGTACAAGAAAGCTTGGCAGCACTAACTTAGGTTTTCTCCGCTGCTTGTCACGGCAGCATAGAGCACCTCGGTACAGAAAATAAGGAGGGTGGGCACCTCCGTTTTTAAGCTCATTGATGATAGCAGTCAGCTCGGGATCCTTAAGTTGGTGTGGAACAATGTCCGAAAATGCCAGAGGAAAGTCTAGGAGCACGCCACAACATGGCGGCTCTGATAAATTCTGGTGGTCGTTGGGTAAGTGATACATGCGTGACAGAGTGTCCGCTATGATATTTTGGGTGCCTCGCACGTGCTGCACTGTGAACTTAAGGGCAGAAATCTGGACTACCCAGCGACCAATCTTCCCGAGCTGACGGGGGTGGGCAAGGAGCCAAGAAAGAGCCTGGTTGTCGGTTTCCAACAAAAATTCTTTATGTTCTAGGTAACGCCTGAACTTGTTAATTCCAAACACGACAGCCAAACACTCCAGCTCATAAACAGAACAACTCTTCTTCTCACAAGGGGTTAACGTGCGTGAAGCATAAGCTATGGGCTGCCGGATACCATCTACTTCTTGCGATAAAACAGCAGCAACGGCTAAGGAGGAAGCATCAGTTTGCAAGACGAACTTACGACTGAAATCAGGCATAGCCAAGACTGGAGGCTGCATCACTGCCTCTTTCAGCTGCTCAAAAGCAGTCTGTTGCGCTTCACCCCACTCAAACTTGGCACCCTTTTTCCTAAGAGAGTTCAGAGGGGCCGCCACTTCAGCAACATTAGGGATGAAACGACGATAATAATTTATCATTCCCACAAAACGGGCAATCCCCTTGGCATCCTTAGGAGGAGGAAACTCCCTGATTGCCTGGGTTCTCTCTGGATCAATACAAACACCTCGAGAAGAGACAAGATGACCCAGAAACGATATTTCAGGCTGAGCAAAACTCACCTTTTCAGGATTGACGGTAAGGCCAGACTCTCGCAGCCTAGTTAGAACTTCCTCTAGATGAGTCAAGTGCTCCTCATAACTCTCACTGTACACAAGCAGGTCATCCAGATAGTTGAACACGAACTTAAATTTGACATCATGAAAGATAGAATCCAGGAGTCTGGTGAGTGTCTGGGCCCCCACAGCCAAGCCCATTGGCACTCGGGTGAACTGGTACAAATTCCAAGGCACACAAAAGGCAGTGAGAGGTCGAGACTCGTGTTTTAGAGGAATCTGATGATATGCCTGATTAAGATCAAAAATGGAGAAATACTTGGCCTTACCAAACCAGTCGAAAGCAGAATGCAAATCGGGGAGAGGCACGGAGTCAATTTCTATCTGAGCATTGAGCTTTCGATAATCCAGGACCAATCTGGACTTCCCATTAGGTTTCGGCACTAGAAACGCTGGACTGGAAAAATTTGAGCAAGACAGCTCGATTACCCCACTCTTAAGTAAATCATCAATCATATTTCTCAGAATTTCCATCTTGGGCGGAGCAAGCTTATATGAATGGGAACGTACAGGACGGGTGTCTGTAAGACGAATCTCGTATTCCAAGAGATTGGTCGTACCCAGTTTGTCAGTTAGGACTTCAGGAAAACTGGAACAAATCTGCCTTATGTCCTCAGCCTCTTTCGGCGTAAGATGTCCTAGTTGGTCAGGAGGAGTCAAGCTCTTATCTTCCATCTCTAAGGCAGCAGTCCCACGAGACTCGACATCTGAAAAGGGAACGAGCACCCGCCTGGCGAAAGCAAAGAAAACATGACTGGAGGCCAAATCCAAAATCATGCCAGTTTTTCCGATAAAATCTGCTCCCAAGATGAAAGGAAAAGTCAGGTCCTTAGCCACCAAAAAGCTCCAATCCCAAGAGAAATAATTAATTTTGATGTGAATCTGGGCACTACAGATAATAGGTAATAGGTGTGCGTGAAGCAGTCCAGCAGATAAGTGAACTAGGCTCAACCTGCCGTATTAGCCCAGAGGATTTTAGATCTTCAAAAAACGACAAAGAAATCAGGCTGCGTGCTGACCCAGAATCAACCAGGGCCTTCTGCACCACATTCCCCACAAGCACATCCAGTTGTGGGCAGGTTGAGCGGGCATCCCTTACTCCCTGCGCAGCCAGAGCAGCAACCTCCCCTCTCGGCCAACGATGATAACTGTCCCCAAGTCTATTTCTTTCTGTTTTCTTTCTGTTCTGTATTAAACCAGCTACCCTTTCACCATCAAAATCAGGTACATATTTGCCCTCAAAATTACCTTTACGGCACGAGTCGGGCTTACTCGTCCGCAAGCTTACTAGTTTTTTTTATTAAGTGGACAAAACGGTCTAATATGTCCCACTTGCTTGCAGCCATAACAGGTAGGAGGCTGCCTACGGGAAGGAGCAGCTGCTGGCTCAGACTGCACCGGAGCATGGACCGGCCCCGGAGGCAAGTAAGGAAGATGCCTCGACATGGCCTCCCTTTGATCATCCGCATCCTGAACCCCTCTAGAGATGATGGAGAGGCGGTCCAAATCCGCAAAAGATGCGGGACGGCTACAAAAAATCAAACGGGAGCGTTCTTCAGGTTTAATGCCCTCCAAAATAAGGCTCACCAACTCCGTTCGCTCAAGCTCAAGCGCAACACCCGGGCTACATCCCGTATCTCCCCGAAAAAATGGCTCAACGTCTCGTCTGGTGCCTGAGGACGGTAAACGCGTTCCACCCGCAAGCGCTCCCTAACCCGAGCAGGTACAAAGAACTCCAAGATCTCGGCGTGGAACTGGTCAAAGGTGGCACCTCTCTTAAGGCAGTCTAGAAGGCGATCAAAAAGCGGCCTTAAGGAAAACTGCGCTAAAATCTGCATAAGCATGGCATCTGTCATACCAGGAAATTCTCTTAGCTTAAAAACTTCCAGAAGGAAATGGATAAGTAAATTAGTGTCAAGTCCATCAACTCTGGGGAAGTGTTGTAAAACACTCCCCAAAGGATGAGGCAGTTTGCCAAAGCTAGAAAAGGAAGGCACAACTATAGATGATGCCTCACCAGCCGCTTCAGGAGGGCCACTACCCGTCGGAGACATAGTAACTCTGGGAGGCTCGAAAGAAAGAGCCGGTGGATGGTTAGCAAAAGTAATGGTAGTGGGAACCTCCGTTGGAGTGACAGCGGTAAATAGTACCCCCTTCTCTTTCACCGAGCGCACCTCACTCAAACCATCTAAGGCTTGTTTTAATTTATTACTGGCCGAAAAAGCCCAACTTTTAATATCAGAGTCTAAACTAGGAGCTGACATAAGTAAAACTATTCTGTCACGCCAATGTAAAAGCTGAGATGCCAATCTAGCCTTTGCTGACCCGGACATGGGAAGTGACTCAAAATTAATATCGTCTTCTAATTCCTCCATTCGGGTTTTACAAAACTCAAATTCTGTGTTAATTTGGAACTCTGCATTCCAGCTGCGATCCAACGCTATACAAGCCCGTAATTGAGCTCTTAATGCCCTCACATCTCCCTCGGGCTTCTGTCCTCTCGCCAGGACCTCAATAACCAACTCGGGCTTGCGTAGATGTTCAGGCACCAGGGAAAACGCCATACCAAACAATTAAGATACAACATAAATACAAAATAAATACAACAATAAACAACAAAGCGTACGCAACAATTACTTAGTAACCTAAGTGGACTCAACTCACAAAAGGCTTACACTGACGAGGTCCAAGTGAAGAACTCAACACCTGCTACCCAATAGAAGGATACCCTGCAAATATACACTAACCACAACCTACAAACACAGAAGCAATAAGTATAACAAAACAACACATTGATAGGGGAGAAGTAGAGTACAGTTAGATAAATTTAGCGGTTAAGCAATTTAGAGTCCCTTGCTCCCTGCAAAGGGTAAGTCTGCAGGAAGCAAGACACTAAACCAATTCCACCCGGTATCCTGTGCTAGGGCGAGCTCCTAATAAAAAAAAGTTGTGTACTCTAACCTCCCCCTACCTAACATTAACCTACACCAACAAACAAAACCAGAACTGAGAGACAGCTGAGAGAGCAGCGAACCACGCTCTGCTACCATTGAAACCGTTACATCGCCGCTCGCACACCCACAGCAAACATCAGGGAAGCGCGCGCCCATGGCGGCGAACGGGATGCCGGATCAAAACTAACTAGGTAAAATAAGAACACCGTGGTCAGTATACTCAGGTTCATTCACTAAGACAAACATAGGCCTATCCAGTCAATAGAAATATATAAGTATATATACTATAAATAAAAAAAAAAATAAAAAGTGCCTGCAGTAGTAGATACCTCAAACAATCCTTGTCAGGTGCACCTGCATACAAAATTAGAAACGCCATAATTTGAAACAAGAAATGCCAATTTCACCCGGTATCCTTCGGCTAAGGGCGGGCTCCTAATGAAATCCAAGAAATAACTAAATATATCTAAAACTAACTTAAAATTAAATAACAAAATATAAACTATATAAATGGCAACAATAACAATAACAAATAAATAAAGAATATAAGCAGGGTATCACAGAAGACTAGAAGCAGGGTGTTGACTAGAAGAAATGTCCATCATGGTGGCCCTCCTTCAGCAGAGCGCAAAAGCGAAGGTTCTCTGCAACCACGCATGATGGAGAGATGACAGGAGGAAACAATTCATCTCTTGGACCTCATCAGTGAGGGGCCGTAAACTTAGCCGCACATGTCAGAAGGAAAACAGCTCAGCAAAACTAACAAAAACACTTAATTAAACAAAATTTTAAGCTGGAGCTACTCCTAACTTGTACACCACGGCTCGGAGTCTTTGCCACTCTACCGGAAAAGCCAAACGCCTTCAAATGGTCAGTGGCCTCTGCAGCCAATAAACCACACACACATACACTATATAAAACACACATGAGCCGGGGAGATATAGGTATTGAACCGGCTCAGTATATCAAGTGCTAATACTTACAATGCTGTAAATTCATAAGTTATTCTTATATATACACAATAATAAACCTTTTTAACACTTTTTGATCTTTTTTATTTTCGTGCCATGTATATTTCAAATTCATCTAGGAATTAATCATCAGGTAATTAAATTTAATTAATTAAAATTACCTGAAGATGAATTCCTAGAATTCGAATAGAATATATATATATATAAATTCATATATATTCATCAAACACTTTTCTAGGCTACATCCTTAATATATATTATTCTTGCTATTTCAACGAACGTTCTAGCTTATTAGATAAAAAGTTACCTTAAAAGTCTGCAACTTATGAGTCTCCCCGGAGGTTTGAACACTACGAGGACTATCCCGGTATATTATAATACGTGGAGAAACAACTTATTAATTTAATATATGTACAATGTTTACCTTCCAAGTATAGTTACTGATCCATACCACAGTTAGTTTAGTTTTATGGTAGAGCAGTGAGGGCTTGAATTATAGCATTAATTAAATTAGTGTCTTCGAGCAGACTAACTGTACTAATAGAACTATTATTAATTCTTAACTTTAAATCCAAACAGAGCTCAAACATAGCATAGCAGACTACTAAACTTGTTCACAGCCAAGCAAACCATAGAGGTTGTTTGCAATCTACTTTGATATAGTGATAAAGTGAAATGTGAGGGATCTCAAACACGGTATAGCTGTCTATTAAACTTGTTCACAGCCAAGCAAACCATAGAGGTTGTTTGCAATCTACTTTGATATAGTAATAAAGTGAAATGTGAGGATCTCAAACACGGTATAGCTGTCTAATACAGTTGTTCACAGCCAAGCAAACCATAGAGGTTGTTTGCAATCTACTTTGATATAGTAATAAAGTGAAATGTGAGGGATCTCAAACACGGTATAGCTGTCTACTACAGTTGTTCACAGCCAAGCAAACCATAGAGGTTGTTTGCAATCTACTTTGATATAGTAATAAAGTGAAATGTGAGGGATCTCAAACACGGTATAGCTGTCTACTACAGTTGTTCACAGCCAAGCAAACCAGAGAGGTTGTTTGCAATCTACTTTGATATAGTAATAAAGTGAAATGTGAGGGATCTCAAACACGGTATAGCTGTCTACTACAGTTGTTCACAGCCAAGCAAACCATAGAGGTTGTTTGCAATCTACTTTGATATAGTAATAAAGTGAAATGTGAGGGATCTCAAACACGGTATAGCTGTCTACTACAGTTGTTCACAGCCAAGCAAACCATAGAGGTTGTTTGCAATCTACTTTGATATAGTAATAAAGTGAAATGTGAGGGATCTCAAACACGGTATAGCTGTCTACTACAGTTGTTCACAGCCAAGCAAACCATAGAGGTTGTTTGCAATCTACTTTGATATAGTAATAAAGTGAAATGTGAGGGATCTCAAACACGGTATAGCTGTCTACTACAGTTGTTCACAGCCAAGCAAACCATAGAGGTTGTTTGCAATCTACTTTGATATAGTAATAAAGTGAAATGTGAGGGATCTCAAACACGGTATAGCTGTCTACTACAGTTGTTCACAGCCAAGCAAACCATAGAGGTTGTTTGCAATCTACTTTGATATAGTAATAAAGTGAAATGTGAGGGATCTCAAACACGGTATAGCTGTCTACTACAGTTGTTCACAGCCAAGCAAACCATAGAGGTTGTTTGCAATCTACTTTGATATAGTAATAAAGTGAAATGTGAGGGATCTCAAACACGGTATAGCTGTCTACTACAGTTGTTCACAGCGAAGCAAACCATAGAGGTTGTTTGCAATCTACTTTGATATAGTAATAAAGTGAAATGTGAGGGATCTCAAACACGGTATAGCTGTCTACTACAGTTGTTCACAGCGAAGCAAACCATAGAGGTTGTTTGCAATCTACTTTGATATAGTAATAAAGTGAAATGTGAGGGATCTCAAACACGGTATAGCTGTCTACTACAGTTGTTCACAGCCAAGCAAACTATAGAGGTTGTTTGCAATCTACTTTGATATAGTAATAAAGTGAAATGTGAGGGATCTCAAACACGGTATAGCTGTCTACTACAGTTGTTCACAGCCAAGCAAACCATAGAGGTTGTTTGCAATCTACTTTGATATAGTAATAAAGTGAAATGTGAGGGATCTCAAACACGGTATAGCTGTCTACTACAGTTGTTCACAGCGAAGCAAACTATAGAGGTTGTTTGCAATCTACTTTGATATAGTAATAAAGTGAAATGTGAGGGATCTCAAACACGGTATAGCTGTCTACTACAGTTGTTCACAGCCAAGCAAACCATAGAGGTTGTTTGCAATCTACTTTGATATAGTAATAAAGTGAAATGTGAGGGATCTCAAACACGGTATAGCTGTCTAATACAGTTGTTCACAGCCAAGCAAACTATAGAGGTTGTTTGCAATCTACTTTGATATAGTAATAAAGTGAAATGTGAGGGATCTCAAACACGGTATAGCTGTCTACTACAGTTGTTCACAGCGAAGCAAACCATAGAGGTTGTTTGCAATCTACTTTGATATAGTAATAAAGTGAAATGTGAGGGATCTCAAACACGGTATAGCTGTCTACTACAGTTGTTCACAGCGAAGCAAACCATAGAGGTTGTTTGCAATCTACTTTGATATAGTAATAAAGTGAAATGTGAGGGATCTCAAACACGGTATAGCTGTCTACTACAGTTGTTCACAGCCAAGCAAACCATAGAGGTTGTTTGCAATCTACTTTGATATAGTAATAAAGTGAAATGTGAGGGATCTCAAACACGGTATAGCTGTCTAATACAGTTGTTCACAGCCAAGCAAACTATAGAGGTTGTTTGCAATCTACTTTGATATAGTAATAAAGTGAAATGTGAGGGATCTCAAACACGGTATAGCTGTCTACTACAGTTGTTCACAGCGAAGCAAACTATAGAGGTTGTTTGCAATCTACTTTGATATAGTAATAAAGTGAAATGTGAGGGATCTCAAACACGGTATAGCTGTCTACTACAGTTGTTCACAGCGAAGCAAACTATAGAGGTTGTTTGCAATCTACTTTGATATAGTAATAAAGTGAAATGTGAGGGATCTCAAACACGGTATAGCTGTCTACTACAGTTGTTCACAGCGAAGCAAACCATAGAGGTTGTTTGCAATCTACTTTGATATAGTAATAAAGTGAAATGTGAGGGATCTCAAACACGGTATAGCTGTCTACTACAGTTGTTCACAGCCAAGCAAACCATAGAGGTTGTTTGCAATCTACTTTGATATAGTAATAAAGTGAAATGTGAGGGATCTCAAACACGGTATAGCTGTCTAATACAGTTGTTCACAGCCAAGCAAACTATAGAGGTTGTTTGCAATCTACTTTGATATAGTAATAAAGTGAAATGTGAGGGATCTCAAACACGGTATAGCTGTCTACTACAGTTGTTCACAGCGAAGCAAACTATAGAGGTTGTTTGCAATCTACTTTGATATAGTAATAAAGTGAAATGTGAGGGATCTCAAACACGGTATAGCTGTCTACTACAGTTGTTCACAGCGAAGCAAACCATAGAGGTTGTTTGCAATCTACTTTGATATAGTAATAAAGTGAAATGTGAGGGATCTCAAACACGGTATAGCTGTCTACTACAGTTGTTCACAGCCAAGCAAACCATAGAGGTTGTTTGCAATCTACTTTGATATAGTAATAAAGTGAAATGTGAGGGATCTCAAACACGGTATAGCTGTCTAATACAGTTGTTCACAGCCAAGCAAACTATAGAGGTTGTTTGCAATCTACTTTGATATAGTAATAAAGTGAAATGTGAGGGATCTCAAACACGGTATAGCTGTCTACTACAGTTGTTCACAGCGAAGCAAACTATAGAGGTTGTTTGCAATCTACTTTGATATAGTAATAAAGTGAAATGTGAGGGATCTCAAACACGGTATAGCTGTCTACTACAGTTGTTCACAGCGAAGCAAACCATAGAGGTTGTTTGCAATCTACTTTGATATAGTAATAAAGTGAAATGTGAGGGATCTCAAACACGGTATAGCTGTCTACTACAGTTGTTCACAGCCAAGCAAACTATAGAGGTTGTTTGCAATCTACTTTGATATAGTAATAAAGTGAAATGTGAGGGATCTCAAACACGGTATAGCTGTCTACTACAGTTGTTCACAGCCAAGCAAACTATAGAGGTTGTTTGCAATCTACTTTGATATAGTAATAAAGTGAAATGTGAGGGATCTCAAACACGGTATAGCTGTCTAATACAGTTGTTCACAGCCAAGCAAACTATAGAGGTTGTTTGCAATCTACTTTGATATAGTAATAAAGTGAAATGTGAGGGATCTCAAACACGGTATAGCTGTCTACTACAGTTGTTCACAGCCAAGCAAACTATAGAGGTTGTTTGCAATCTACTTTGATATAGTAATAAAGTGAAATGTGAGGGATATCAAACACGGTATAGCTGTCTACTACAGTTGTTCACAGCCAAGCAAACTATAGAGGTTGTTTGCAATCTACTTTGATATAGTAATAAAGTGAAATGTGAGGGATCTCAAACACGGTATAGCTGTCTACTACAGTTGTTCACAGCCAAGCAAACCATAGAGGTTGTTTGCAATCTACTTTGATATAGTAATAAAGTGAAATGTGAGGGATCTCAAACACGGTATAGCTGTCTACTACAGTTGTTCACAGCCAAGCAAACCATAGAGGTTGTTTGCAATCTACTTTGATATAGTAATAAAGTGAAATGTGAGGGATCTCAAACACGGTATAGCTGTCTACTACAGTTGTTCACAGCCAAGCAAACTATAGAGGTTGTTTGCAATCTACTTTGATATAGTAATAAAGTGAAATGTGAGGGATCTCAAACACGGTATAGCTGTCTACTACAGTTGTTCACAGCCAAGCAAACTATAGAGGTTGTTTGCAATCTACTTTGATATAGTAATAAAGTGAAATTGTGAGGGATCTCAAACACGGTATAGCTGTCTAATACAGTTGTTCACAGCGAAGCAAACTATAGAGGTTGTTTGCAATCTACTTTGATATAGTAATAAAGTGAAATGTGAGGGATCTCAAACACGGTATAGCTGTCTACTACAGTTGTTCACAGCCAAGCAAACTATAGAGGTTGTTTGCAATCTACTTTGATATAGTAATAAAGTGAAATGTGAGGGATCTCAAACACGGTATAGCTGTCTACTACAGTTGTTCACAGCCAAGCAAACTATAGAGGTTGTTTGCAATCTACTTTGATATAGTAATAAAGTGAAATGTGAGGGATCTCAAACACGGTATAGCTGTCTACTACAGTTGTTCACAGCGAAGCAAACTATAGAGGTTGTTTGCAATCTACTTTGATATAGTAATAAAGTGAAATGTGAGGGATCTCAAACACGGTATAGCTGTCTACTACAGTTGTTCACAGCCAAGCAAACTATAGAGGTTGTTTGCAATCTACGTTGATATCGTAATAAGGTGAAAGCTCAAGGATTGAAACCACAACCAATGACTGCTGCGGTATCCGATGTTTCGACTGTTGAAAAGGGTGTATAATGTTATGTTGGAACAAGAAGTTTAAAAAATTGCATCTAGTCTTATAAGTACTATAAGACTAAGTAGCAGTTGACTTAGGGAACGAATCTCACCAACTACAACATAAATCCATAAGCTTGCCCAGATTTAAGTGTCACATCGGTTTTTGATGTGCCCAGTATGGGTAAAACTGAAAGGTATAAATCAGCCAGAAGTGAACCCTTCTGGAAGTATAATGATAGTGATCGCAGGAAATTACTCGTAGATGTTATGTGAGCCTACGGCTCCATTAAATTGTACTCTGCAAGATGCTAAAACTATTACTATTCTTTACTTTACGATAGAATTTTTAGCCTGAAGTTATAGGCTAATCATTCCTAAAAGTATAAAGTTAAGGAAAGTTAATGTTAATGCTAATGTATCAAAATTGATATTTTTAAGGTATAAATTTTGTGTATAAGATTGTGAAAATTTCCAGATTGGTTGTAGTTTGTGTCATTTTCATCAACCGACATCCGAGGGCACTCTTGGAGACTCTCAAACTTCTGTCATATGAAAACTGCAGTTTTGTAAGTAACTGGATACAATAATTAGTGACTTACATTATAAATACAATGATTTTTTTCTATAAATATATATTTACTTAAACATATGAAAAAATTGTATAAGATCTAGTATTAAATACGTTAAGAAGTACTTTAAAAGTATATCTTGAAAACTATGTTTATATTCTAATACTTGGTTTATGGTTTCAGAATACATTTATTTTACTATTTAAATTTGCAATACTTAGCTGCATTTCATATACTGCGTAACAAAATTACATAGGATGCTGAAACTGTTGTACAATATATTACAGTGAATAACAGTAAATAATTCAAGCATGCTTGTGATCTTATGAAATATCTGTGAATGCAAAAAAACCATTTATTTTAAGCAGACATATAACGCTGGTGTATCTTCTACGTTCAAAGCTTCCCTAAGTTCTGCGTAAGCTGTGGATGAAAATGTTTCTATTTTATGAAAGAAATGCATACAAAACCTTATCCTTGAAGACTACGCCTACAGGAAGCGATATTTACAGTTATTAAAAAAATATCATTATGTGATGATTACTACATGCTTTTGTTGTTATGATTGAAACTATACACGTGTATTTCGTGAATCCTGAATTCTCAATAAATGTAAATGAAATTTCAAATTAATAGAGTTTTCAAGTTTGAGCATATTCATTGGAGACCATCGGTGCTTTTCTGTAGCAAGTGATACAATATTTTGATTAGGTGGTGTTTCCTTCAGATACAGTATGTTGATTAGGTGGGCTTTCCTTCAGATACAATATGTTGATTAGGTGGTTTCCTTCAGATACAATATGTTGATTAGGTGGTGTTTCCTTCAGATACAATATGTTGATTAGGTGGTATTTCCTTCAGATACAATATGTTGATTAGGTGGGTTTTCCTTCAGATACAATATGTTGATTAGGTTGTGTTTCCTTCAGATACAATACGTTGAGTAGCTGGTGCTTCCTTCAGATACAATATGTTGATTAGGTGGGTTTTCCTTCAGATACAATATGTTGATTAGGTGGTGTTTCCTTCAGATGCAATATGTTGATTAGGTGTTGTTTCCTTCAGATACAATATGTTGAGTAGCTGGTGTTTCCTTCAGATACAATATGTTGATTAGGTGGGTTTTCCTTTAGATACAATATGTTGGTTAGGTGGTGTTTCCTTCAGATACAATGTGTTGATTAGGTCTTGTTTCCTTCAGATACAGTATGTTGATTAGGTGGTGTTTCCTTCATATACAATATGTTGATTAGGTGGTGTTCCCTTCAGGTACAATATGTTGATTAGGTGGTGTTTCCTTCAGATACATATGTTTATTAGGTGGTGTTTCCTTGAGATGGTCATTACTCAAAACTGCTTTTACAAGATTTGGCTGTTAGTGTTAAGTTAATGTTTCTTGTTGGAGACCATGTGAAAACTGTTCAGTGAAGTATGAATTTATAATACTATACGGCAGATTACAGGTAGTAGTGAGAGTCAGTACAGTTAGAGTTCTCATAGATAAACTATAATATATCTGTTAGAGAGAGTTGTATCCAGATATTGAGTCTTCTCCCATAATATAAGGAAAGTTCACTGTCTTGTTTTGTCTCAGAAAAATGCTCTAGTTTTGGGATCATGCAGAATTGAGCATCGGTTTTGGACCGAGTACAGAGATTAGTATTTATGCAAATGGCCTTAATTTTTATGACTCTGATATAGATTTGTATATGTGAGGTTTTCAGGAAGATCTGAAATGTTCCGGTACTGAAGCTTTAGAATTGTCCATGTTGCGACCCTAATTTGCATATTTTTGGAGGTCGCACGAGGATGGTTAGGAGACATTTAGTGGAAAAAATTTACTTCAAGATAGTACGTTGTGTGATAAGAAAATATTCAACCTTTTTAGACTGTATTTGATTCATTTGTAAAATTTTCCGGAAAAATATTTAACTTCTATTATTCCAACACTTGGAGAGTAACATTATTTATTTTAATTGGTTTAACTAAGAAACTAGAAAACTCATTCATCCTACGATCTTTACGAGCTTTAAAAGCTTTATCTACTTTTGACAAGTGACTTCAAAGGAAAAAAGATTCTGGAGATTTGCCATCGTTGTATGCGTAAAAAATAGAACACTGTTTCGAAATTCAGACTCCAATCCTTTCGCTAAAATTTTGCTCAATCTTATGCCTTAACTCTACTATATCATAATAAGCCATAAATACGAACAGTTTTTGACGTAAAATGTAGACACTCATATGACGTGGTTCTGATTCCCATAGAAACGAGCAATGAATAGTAATTTAAATACATGCATGTTTCCTCTGAAAGTCTATTTATTTCGATACGACAAATAATAACGGAATACTGGAGATGTTACTGACCACCATCCGCCATTTAAAATACACTAATCGAGTTATTAATGCTGCTTAACTGCTAATTGATTGTTATTGATCAATCAGCTGGATATTACCTAGTTTTATCAATATTGCCAAATGTTAACAAGTAGGTAGTCTTGTTTTTTTATAACTAATTAGTTGTTTTATTACTGTAGTAAAATAATGATGTGAACTTTTACAATGTTAACTTCATCAATTTATTCGCGCTGAAGTGGAAAGTCTGAAATAGCAATCTTCTTATTCATTACTCTAATGAGGTGAGTTTAATCAGTTATGCAAAGTTCGCCCTAACTTGGGCTATGTACCTATAATGAAGTTGGTGCTTGGGGCGCCTTAGTACTTAATATAATTACGACAATAGGAATAGAAGTAAAGCTGGGCGGACTGTTGTCTTTCTACTATCAATAATTGCTCAACTTTTTACAGGGATTAATTAGCTAACAAAAATAAATGTAGCCTTACAGTGATTTCAAGTAAATATTATTGGGGGAATGAAATTAAATTTGTAAAATAAGATGTACTTAATTAAATCTAAATCACTTAATATAAAACTAGTATGGCTAACGCAGGTCGGTTTTCAAGTCATGTTTCTACCATGATTTTGAAGTGGTTTCGAAACATCATGGATAATTATGCACCTAGGAATACTTTATTTTGTGCAACTCAAGTATTTTTGAAGTAACTTGAAGTTTAAGATTTCATTGTTGTTAGTGAGAAGTTAGTTACTCTACATATGGTGTTCTGTTATGTTATTAAAAAGAGTGATGCATGTTATTATTTTAACTTATCATTTCTTTATTTTTAGTTGTTACTGGTTTGTTGCTAAGCTCTGGTTATTTTTATAATTTAAACTCACACCGTTATTGTTACAGTAATTTTGATAATATTAGTTCATTGAATGTTAATTATTATTCTAATTTATTATTTTGCTGTTATTTCTATTAATGAACTAACATTCTTGTATTCACTTGCATGTTTTCCAAAGCACTACAAAACATTGAATGTTAATTATTATTCTAATTTATTATTTTGCTGTTATTTCTATTAATGAACTAACATTCTTGTATTCACTTGCATGTTTTCCAAAGCACTACAAAACATTGAATGTTAATTATTATTCTAATTTATTATTTTGCTGTTATTTCTATTAATGAACTAACATTCTTGTATTCACTTGCATGTTTTCCAAAGCACTACAAAACATTGATTGTTAATTATTATTCTAATTTATTATTTTGCTGTTATTTCTATTAATGAACTAACATTCTTGTATTCACTTGCATGTTTTCCAAAGCACTACAAAACATTGATTGTTAATTATTATTCTAATTTATTATTTTGCTGTTATTTCTATTAATGAACTAACATTCTTGTATTCACTTGCATGTTTTCCAAAGCACTACAAAACATTGATTGTTAATTATTATTCTAATTTATTATTTTGCTGTTATTTCTATTAATGAACTAACATTCTTGTATTCACTTGCATGTTTTCCAAAGCACTACAAAACATTGATTGTTAATTATTATTCTAATTTATTATTTTGCTGTTATTTCTATTAATGAACTAACATTCTTGTATTCACTTGCATGTTTTCCAAAGCACTACAAAACATTGATTGTTAATTATTATTCTAATTTATTATTTTGCTGTTATTTCTATTAATGAACTAACATTCTTGTATTCACTTGCATGTTTTCCAAAGCACTACAAAACATTGATTGTTAATTATTATTCTAATTTATTATTTTGCTGTTATTTCTATTAATGAACTAACATTCTTGTATTCACTTGCATGTTTTCCAAAGCACTACAAAACATTGATTGTTAATTATTATTCTAATTTATTATTTTGCTGTTATTTCTATTAATGAACTAACATTCTTGTATTCACTTGCATGTTTTCCAAAGCACTACAAAACATTGATTGTTAATTATTATTCTAATTTATTATTTTGCTGTTATTTCTATTAATGAACTAACATTCTTGTATTCACTTGCATGTTTTCCAAAGCACTACAAAACATTGAATGTTAATTATTATTCTAATTTATTATTTTGCTGTTATTTCTATTAATGAACTAACATTCTTGTATTCACTTGCATGTTTTCCAAAGCACTACAAAACATTGAATGTTAATTATTATTCTAATTTATTATTTTGCTGTTATTTCTATTAATGAACTAACATTCTTGTATTCACTTGCATGTTTTCCAAAGCACTACAAAACATTGATTGTTGTTTACTTTTTCAAAATTGTTTTGTGTAACATGGAATGTCGTTGAGACAATAGTAAATAAATAGTAAGTACAAAATTGTAAGTATTCTTCTTATTTAAAGAAGTTATAAGGTTTAAAATTAAAACCACCTTGGAAGTTTTAATGAAAATACGTATCTTTACCGCATCTGTAAAAAGACGACATACCTTTAAATATAAATGTGTAATGGAAAGTTTCCAGTTTCATTTAGTTTTGATTGCACACTTGTGTTGAGAAGAAGACAAAACTAAATTATACGTCGTCTTGAATTGCATTTTTCACAATATCTGAGGACGTTTGTGTTTCTGCAGTAGAAGGCCGTAGCACTCCAAACCACATGTTTATTTATTTATTTCAACGGTACAACACCAATTTTACAAATATTACAAGTAGATCCGAATGAAACCAACAATAGATAATAAGTATACAAACAAAACAAACAAAACAACAGCAAGGTATTTTAACATATAGGAATTAAATAAAAGAATGATGCACCACACATCACTTCAACACTAAGCAACACTCTGATTTATTGATTAACATAAATGAAACTTCATTAGAACCATCTAAATCTACGTGTTTCCTGGGTGTAACCATCGATGGTAGATAGCAGTGGTCTACTCATGTATCTGGGTTGTGTGTGGTAAACTGAGTCAAGTGTGTTTTGCATTACGAACTCTGAGTACTTTGTATGGACAGAGATGTGTTGGTGACTGCTTACCACGGGTGTTTCGCTTCGTTGTTGGCGTATGGGATTGAGGTCTGAGGTGGAGCCTCTCCTGCAGAACATGCATTTTTGGTCCAAAAGAGAGCTGTACGGATCATATGCAGGGCCCCAAATCTTCATTCATGCCGTGGTTTATTTAGGAATCTCAACATTCTAACAATGACATCCCTTTACATTTTTAGAGTTGTCATGTATGTGAGGAAGCATCTTTGTCAGATTCCGTCAGTGGGAAGCACTCATGCCTACCCGACGAGGCACGGCACTTTGCTTCGTACTCCCTCACATCGATTGTCCCTGCACGAGACTAGAGTGATGCACGCGGGTGTAATTTTTTATAATGCTCTCTCTCAAAATTTGAAGGTGGTTTGTGAACTGACAATTTTTAAAAGGAACCTGCGGAGATACTTAATAGTAAAGGAATTTTATAGTGTAAATGAATTCCTCTCTGACAGTGGCTTTTAAATTTTAATTTAAATAATTGTTTTTGTGTGCTTATTTCTTTCTTTTGACTACTATTCAATTTGATTTTGTTGATAGCACTTTTATACTTAAGTTTAGATTTATACTATATTGACGATTGCGATGTACCTTATGCAATAAAAAGAATTGAATTGAATCACTTCCGGTCTCTCAGGAAACCAATAGCATCCGGCATGAAAGAAGAATTCCCCAAAGACATTGACGGAGGAAGAAGCCGCTTCACCAGTCTTCAGGACATACCGTGGTTTTGATCATTGTATGTTGCGTCACAGGCTTCGGTATGTTAGTTTGTTTTTGACAACTGACTCCTCAAATGATGGTTTTCACCAACGCTCAGTCAATAATATAGTATTAAAAGTCATACAATAGAGAATGTTAAACTGTTATCAGTGTAGATGAGCTCTCAGTTTAGTTAAAACGTTTGAACTAGCTTTTATCTCTGAGTTGCATATCCCCAATAACCCCTTGAGTAATTGGAGTTTGATTTTAATTGATAACCGATCTTGACTACGTATCCGTTATCCCGTTCATTAGCACTGACGTTACATCGCAATAGAGATTGTTAAACTGTTATCAGTGTAGGTGAGCTCTCAGTTAGTTTAAAACGTTTGAACTAGCTTTCATCTCTGAGTTGCATACCCCCAATAACCCCTTGAGTAATTGGAGTTTGATTTTAATTGATAACCGATCTTGACTACGTATCCGTTATCCCGTTCATTAGCACTGACGTTACATCGCAATAGAGGCACAGTCAAGCACTATCAATTACTTAAGGTGCTTGATTAATGTACAACCCCACTTATTTAGATCATACGATCACTACATGGATGGATATACAGTGCTCTCAGAGTTGTAGGTACTATATTCAGTAAACACTATTTCAAGAGAAACATTTACAACTAAATTATATTATTAACTGAAATCTCGTTACTTATGATAGGAATAGCAGTTAAAAATATGAATAAAGCAGAAGTATAGACATACTAGCACTATTCCGTTTTCATTTTATGCATTTATTAATCTTTACTACTTCTTATCATTTATGCATTTATTATCTTTACTTTATTAATGTTTGAGTCAATCAAAAGTAATAATCATGTTTGCCTGAGCTTTAGCAAAGTCTTGTTTCCGCACGGTAGCTCAAAAGCTAACTGACCCATAAACTTGAAATTGTCCTTGAAGCTTCATTTATATGAATGCGACATGGAATTCTATGATGGTGGATTCCACTCCGTGTAGCGTTGGCTGAGCGTTAGCGAACAGTTTTACATTAGTCCGGGTGACCATAATGGCTACGAAAAGATTGCTGAATAAATAAATATTTGTAAACAAACTGAGTACAATCACTGTTCTTTAAGATAAGAAATTGTAACACTTGTTAGTTACTGTTATCATTTACAAATGATTAGGCAAATAGTAGCCTAACTATTTTCAAGAAAGATTTCATCTGTAAACTTTATAGTTTGGGTGAAGAAACTGAAGTTTGAGTGTAAACAAGAACGTGTTATACTGTATGATGGCGCAGGGTGGAGCGTCATTAAAACCTGTAACTCAGTATGATGGCGCAGGGTGGAGCGTCATTAAAACCTGAAACTCAGTATGATGGCGCAGGGTGGAGCGTCATTAAAACCTGAAACTCAGTATGATGGCTCTGGCTGCCGGTAGATTAACGAATATCTCTGTGCGATTGTCTTAATGTTTATGTCCGCAGTACATCTCAAGCTATAGATGCAACCTCAGCAGAACCTGTTACGTAACGCATGGCGAGGCTACGCACACCTTGTACATTCTCGTACATATGGGAAACAACTAGTACATATTTTCGACTTGTGATATTTTAATATACATTTTCCTCGTATTTCAATACCATTGAAACCACTTGTAAAATTATACCAAATTTGACACAAATCCTGTATTCTTCTATACACAGTACAATAAACGAATAAGTGTATTGGTATTTCTTGTGTGTGATATCGTAGAAATATGCTACAGTATAAGTAGTGCTCAAGTGCATAAATTGAAATTACTCACAAATTCCAATTACTAAACTCACAATTCATTGGTTTACATTTACCATTGCATAACAGGCACTAAAATTGTTATGTGTACTTAGTAAGTATTACCACGTACACTGATATGAAGTGAATTAAAGTAATATTTATTTTTTATTGATATTTTAATATTAAATTTCTGAAAAATAATGTTAAAAAATGAAATTTATATCATACCATTTCCGCATTTTGGTTTCAACATGGTTGAAAAAACATCTTGAAATTAATTATTTCACTAACTGAGACCCAATTAATTTCTAAAATTATAAACGTTTAAATATAAAACTTAAAGTCCTGTGCGCCATGCCATCGTTCTTTCTATAGTTATGTAGATTTTTCTCAAAACATAGGTTCTCCATACGTATAAAGGAGAAATATAAGCGATCATAATTGTAAGATATTTGTGTTCTTTGCTTGATCCTTTTTAAATAATTGATAATTTTAAAGCATTTCTTCTACTTAATATGTTACAGCACTGATCAACGTGCATTGTAATATTATTGGCTCGATTTAGTCCTAAAATAAATCGTGCTTGTTTCTAGAAAGAAGGCACAGAATAGAATAAATATTTTTAAATTATTATGATATAAACCGAACTGTTATCGAACGCCCCTCTTTAAAATATTCTCTCATGAAAACAATCAGAGTAATAAAAGAAGATACTATAATTTTTGTTATCAGAAGGTGTGGAGACACATGACTGTTTTTGAAACGAAAGGAAACTACCCTACCTACTTACATAAATTACAGCTACGGTGTCGGATAATGTACTGTTACCTACAAGCTCAGTGAGACTGTAAGATCTTGATGGCAGACTGGCAAAGTACTGTGGGGCATGAGCGACAACTCCGTAAACACAGCTGGTTAAACATTTCAATGATCGGTTTAGATTTCGACATGTCTTAAATGCTACAATATATAGAGATCCTGTTTACATTTTACTTCAATTTTCAGGTTAAAATACACTGTTGAGTCGGTCTAACTTTAGTCAACGAGCAAAATGATCCCCTTTTACCGTAAAATACACATTAAAACACACACATTTTATGAGCTTGAAATTCACCCTAAGGTGTAGGTCACTTCATGCTTGTTGCATATGGATATCATAAGAGTGACAGTTGCATGAACTACTATTGTAATAATAATACTTCATTGTTAGTAATAATACTATTTGCAGATAATAGAATCATTTTGAAAATTGTACCATGATTAAAACTCCCAGCCCCAAGTCATGATTGTTTGGTTATGATTTTTATACTTACTGGAGAGTAACATAAGTGCATTGGGCTGAATGTGTAAACTTCATATTTACTGACCGGGCGTTAGTGACACTCATCAAAAGGGGCAGGAAAATGTAGTTTTGTGTCTGGGGAACTGCTGCTCGCACGATGTGTCTGTAGTGAACTGACCTGTACATTGTATATGGACCTTTATTTCAATATGAAGAACATCGAGTTCGATGATGGTCCGTGTCACTCCATGGGCAATTGTGGTGCTACGATGTGTCTGTAATGAACTAACCGGTACATTGTATATGGACCTTTATTTCAATATGAAGAACATCGAGTTCGATGACGATCCGTGTCACTCCATGGGCAATTGTGGTGCTACGATGTGTCTGTAGTGAACTGACCTGTACATTGTATATGGACCTTTATTTCAATATGAAGAACATCGAGTTCGATGATGATCCGTGTCACTCCATGGGCAATTGTGGTGCTACGATGTGTCTGTAATGAACTGACCGATACATTGTATATGGACCTTTATTTCAATATGAAGAACATCGAGTTCGATGATGATCCGTGTCACTCCATGGGCAATTGTGGTGCTACGATGTGTCTGTAGTGAACTGACCTGTACATTGTATATGGACCTTTATTTCAATATGAAGAACATCGAGTTCGATGATGATCCGTGTCACTCCATGGGCAATTGTGGTGCAACGATGTGTCTGTAATGAACTGACCTGTACATTGTATATGGACCTTTATTTCAATATGAAGAACATCGAGTTCGATGACGATCCGTGTCACTCCATGGGCAATTGTGGTGCTACGATGTGTCTGTAGTGAACTGACCTGTACATTGTATATGGACCTTTATTTCAATATGAAGAACATCGAGTTCGATGATGATCCGTGTCACTCCATGGGCAATTGTGGTGCTACGATGTGTCTGTAGTGAACTGACCTGTACATTGTATATGGACCTTTATTTCAATATGAAGAACATCGAGTTCGATGACGATCCGTGTCACTCCATGGGCAATTGTGGTGCAACGATGTGTCTGTAGTGAACTGACCTGTACATTGTATATGGACCTTTATTTCAATATGAAGAACATCGAGTTCGATGATGATCCGTGTCACTCCATGGGCAATTGTGGTGCAACGATGTGTCTGTAGTGAACTGACCTGTACATTGTATATGGACCTTTATTTCAATATGAAGAACATCGAGTTCGATGATGATCCGTGTCACTCCATGGGCAATTGTGGTGCAACGATGTGTCTGTAATGAACTGACCGGTACATTGTATATGGACCTTTATTTCAATATGAAGAACATCGAGTTCGATGATGATCCGTGTCAATCCATGGGCAATTGTGGTGCTACGATGTGTCTGTAGTGAACTGACCTGTACATTGTATATGGACCTTTATTTCAATATGAAGAACATCGAGTTCGATGACGATCCGTGTCACTCCATGGGCAATTGTGGTGCTACGATGTGTCTGTAGTGAACTGACCTGTACATTGTATATGGACCTTTATTTCAATATGAAGAACATCGAGCTCGATGATGATCCGTGTCACTCCATGGGCAATTGTGGTGCAACGATGTGTCTGTAGTGAACTGACCTGTACATTGTATATGGACCTTTATTTCAATATGAAGAACATCGAGTTCGATGATGATCCGTGTCACTCCATGGGCAATTGTGGTGCAACGATGTGTCTGTAGTGAACTGACCTGTACATTGTATATGGACCTTTATTTCAATATGAAGAACATCGAGTTCGATGATGATCCGTGTCACTCCATGGGCAATTGTGATGCAACGATGTGTCTGTAGTGAACTGACCTGTACATTGTATATGGACCTTTATTTCAATATGAAGAACATCGAGTTCGATGATGATCCGTGTCACTCCATGGGCAATTGTGGTGCAACGATGTGTCTGTAGTGAACTGACCTGTACATTGTATATGGACCTTTATTTCAATATGAAGAACATCGAGTTCGATGATGATCCGTGTCACTCCATGGGCAATTGTGGTGCAACGATGTGTCTGTAATGAACTGACCGGTACATTGTCTATGGACCTTTATTTCAATATGAAGAACATCGAGTTCGATGATGATCCGTGTCACTCCATGGGCAATTGTGGTGCAACGATGTGTCTGTAATGAACTGACCTTTACATTGTATATGGAACTTTATTTCAATATGAAGAACAACGAGTTCGATGATGATCCGTGTCACTCCATGGGCAATTGTGGTGCAACGATGTGTCTGTAATGAACTGACCGGTACATTGTATATGGACCTTTATTTCAATATGAAGAACATCGAGTTCGATGATGATCCGTGTCACTCCATGGGCAATTGTGGTGCAACGATGTGTCTGTAGTGAACTGACCTGTACATTGTATATGGACCTTTATTTCAATATGAAGAACATCGAGTTCGATGATGATCCGTGTCACTCCATGGGCAATTGTGGTGCAACGATGTGTCTGTAATGAACTGACCTGTACATTGTATATGGACCTTTATTTCAATATGAAGAACATCGAGTTCGATGATGATCCGTGTCACTCCATGGGCAATTATGGTGCAACGATGAAATCACAGAACTATTACGTAAATAGACTGAGAAAAACTGTGACAGTGTAACATGTGATTTTGGTGGATTAATTGGCGTAGATTTCGTTCAATTCTGTTGCGTCCTTTGATACTTCGTTGTATCAGTCAAAATTTGGATATCGAAAAAATATTCTTAGACGATAGGGCGTGTACCTGTAAGAGATTTGGCTAAGCGATAGTAAAGCCAATCCAAACACTCAAGATAAAATGAGCTATAAATTTGTAATCTTGCGATTTTTCTGAACCATCACTAAAAATTCTAAAACAATGCTTATTCTGCCTCTATGCTTCTCGATGTGTATTTTTACACTCGATATCTCAAGACCGGCCTGTATTACTCTTACCTTCCTTACACAATTGCTACCATCCTTAAAGGATACAACATCAACTAATGCTAAATAGCAATGTTTAATTTTATTCAGTCTCTAATTTGTTTTTGATACGGTTATTTGTGATTTAGTAAAACAAAACAGTTTTTAAATTCGGTTTGAATATTCAAAGCGTGTACTCTTCACATGAAAAACGTAGAAGCAGTTTGATTAATCTTTAAAACTGATACGTAACGTAGGTATGAAACCAATAAAGTCACAATTTTCGGGTAATATAGGTCGCTTCACTAAATCTGGTTCCTGTTAAACAAGCGTTATAAGGTAATGAGTATTGTTAAAAATACAAACAACACAATTATATTATTTTTTATTTCATCTGATATTCTTCGAAGATATTCTCCTGATATACTCCTATATTCCATAGTTTAATATTCCAGATTCAGAGGTAAGTTATTGCAAGTTCGCTAGTAAACATGTTTACTATTGAGAGCTAAATAAGATTAGTGTGCTAGTGCGATGGGTTGTAAACAGATTTACCCGAGAGAGCGCAATACTTATCTACAAGAACATTCATGTGAACGTCAACACCCACTGCAATACAGATTCGGTTATAAGCGTGCTTATTTTATTTGATATAAATATCATTATAGTCATATATATATATATATAAGTAGATATGAATATGGCGGTTCTAGCGCACTTTCGGAGCCAACAGAAAATCAAGGGAAAATACTGTTTAAAGGACAATAAACTAATCTGTAACTCACGAATGAAAAATTACCGAATCTATAGCTGTTTGCTTCTACTTTCTTGAGCTGTCAAATCAATCTATTTGAAATGACTGCTATGACGAAAAATCTTCTACTCTACAAAATTGATAGTAACACAGTCTTTATCTTTAATAGTCTTCTTTCCAGTAACAACCAAGTGTAATTTTATCATGTTTATTCAATTCTTTAATCTTTTTTTTCATCCAAAACAGTCAAAAAATCTGTTCGGTAAGTGTACTTTATAATCTTCCAACTCGGCAATTATTGTAAACCCGAATTTATCTTTCATTTTTCTCCAGATTCAAAATTTTGTACTTCTTATTTTCTTCTAATTCCATTAATTTCTTATATTCTTTGATCTTTAAATCACCAACCTCATTTAATTCTTTTAGTAGCTCCATTTAAATAAGAAAAATTTCTTAACTAAGGTTTGTAAGAGGCAATTTAAATTCTCTATACTACTTTTTTTCAATAATTTTTAAGTCTTAGTTTACACATTTTTTAAATAATAAATAGAAGAATCTATCACTGTTTCACCAGAAATTGTGCTGATTTCTGTCAAATTCAAGTAAAAATCATTAATTTTTTAAATTCTAAAATTATTGAAAAAATAGTATAGAGAATTTAAATTGCCTCCTACAAACCTTAGTTAAGAAATTTTTCTTATATTAATGGAGGGTGAAAAAGTAACATGTCCGTTTTTGCAAAAAAGAAATTTTAAGAAAAAACTATGATCGACATTATGGCTCCAAAATCCATGCCAAAAACAAAGAAATTTACGAGAAAGAACTGAATTTTTTAAGACAATCAAATTGTCGATCATGAAAAGATGTACAATATAGAAAAATTGCGTGAATTAAAGAAAAACTTTAAGGAAGATAAAAAAGATCTCAATCTATTTAATGATGAAAAATTCAATCAATCGCTGAAAAATTGTCCATTGAAACAAACGATAAAACTAAGTCTGAAATGATCGAAGAAATTGACAAAACTCTTAACGAAAAACCTGAAAATATCATAGATGTTGAAGTTTTATCCTCAATACACGGTCTTTTCAAGCAATACATTTTAACAAATTTAAACGATAATTCCATGTCAATTTACAAATATCTATCAATTATGAGGCCAGAAATTAAAAGTTTAATAGAAAAATTTCAAGAGAATGTTAAAAATATGAAAGGATATCTCTCTTTGGAATGTGAATATGAACGAACTTTAGTAAACGGTGAACCACAAACATGCCCAATGTATTTTACTATAAAATCAGACGAAATATTTGACATAAACGACTTTATTACTAAGCAATTTAATAAATTAACACATCGAGAACAGACAAATCATCCAAATAGAGGTTCTGGATGGACATTTAAAAGTTGTAAACAATTAGTTTTGAGCCTTAATAAACACGAATTTATGAACGCAGGATCATATATCGATTTACCACAAGAGATCAAGGTAAAGAAAGCTTGTGTAAATATCAAAAATAAAGATGATTTCTGTTTTGTTTATTCTATCCGATGTGCTATTGGAAAACCCGAAAAGAATGCTGACAGAGCAAAGCAATACGAGAAATTTGTAAATGACGAGATATTTTCGGGCTTTGAGTATCCAATGTCTTTAAAAGATATACAATTATTTGAGAAACGCAGCTCCAATTCCAAGTACAAATATCCAAAAATGTCTATAAATATCTATACTTATGACGAAAAACTCAACATTGTTCCATTACAAATTTCCGAAGTTTATAATGCCGAGTTAGAAATCGATTTATTGTATGTTAAACAAGAAGACAAATCTCATTATGTGTTGATAACAGATTTAAATAGATTAGTGAGTTCTCAGTTATCTAAACACGAACATAAAAAATTGCTATGTAGAAGATGTTTAAGCCATTTCTACAAATCTGGAGATTTAACAGATCATTTAGAAATTTGCAAGCAACATGAAGTTTGTAAGCCAATTATGCCGTTTCCAGGTCAAACAACAACATTTACTAATTATCAAAAGAAATTTTCTCATCCTTACGTTATTTATATGGATTTTGAAAGCATATTAGAGAAGATTCCCACATGCAAAAAAAATCCGCAAAAATCGACTACAACCAAGATTCAGAAGCATATTCCTTATGGTTTTACTCTATATTTAGTGTCAAATGTGACAAATCGCATGTACAAACCTATATGTTATAGAGCAAAAAATGAAGACGATTTGCCTAATGTTCCTACACAATTGTTTGAAGAGCTCAATAAAATATCAAAATACATAGCTACAAAATATAATTCTAAGAACAAAAAACCTATGAAATTGACCGAAGAAGAAGAATTAGCGTACCAAAATTCCAGTCTTTGTCATATTTGTGAATGTGAGGGTTTTGATAATCAAACAAGAAAAAAAAGTACGAGATCATTGTCATTTAACAGGTAAATTTAGAGGTTCAGCTCATTTATCTTGTAACTTGAATCTCAAATTTCCTCAAAATATTCCAGTTTTCTGTCACAATATGAGTAACTACGATACCCATTTGTACATAAAAGAATTGGCAAAACAGTATGGTAATGTTGATTTGATCGCAAACACAGATGAAAAATATATAAATTATTCAGTAAATTCAGGATATGGGTATGAGTTTGAAGATGATAAAACCAAGAAAGTTCATCAAGTTTTCATTCGTAGACACGTTCAGATTTATGGCATCATCTATTGAAAAGTTAGCTAAAAAACCTCAAAAAAGATGATTTCAAGCATCCAAATCATTTTATACAAGATGGACGAATATTGAACGCAATTCTAGATAGACAACCAAATGACGAAGAAGAAATCTTTAAAATTCTATCTGGAAAAGGCATATTTCCTTACGAATTTATCGATAGTATTGAAAAACTTTATTACACAGAAGACCTGAAAATTCAAGATTTCTATTCACTTTTGACAGACGAGAGCATATCTGAGAAAGATTATCAACACTACTTGAGTGTATGGAACAAATTAAAAGATAAAAATCTTGGAAATTACTCTGATTTGTACAATATCCAAGATGTACTATTGCTCGCTGATATATTTGAAAACTTCAGAAACATTTGTTTAAATTGTTACAAACTTGATCCAGCACATTATCTAACAGCTCCAAGTCTCGCATGGGACGCTATGTTAAAATTAACGAAAATAGAATTACAATTGATTAGTGATTATAATATGTATTTAATGATTGAAAAAGGTATTCGCGGAGGCATTTCTCAATGTATTAAAACGATATGTTAAAGCAAATAACAAATATTTGAAAGATTTTGATGAATCAAAGCCTGAAAACTATCTGTTGTACGTCGATGCCAATAACCTTTATGGTTACGGGCTTATGCAAAAACTGCCGTTTAGTGATATCAAGTGGATGAATCCTAAAACATATACAAAAGAAGAGTGGCAAGAAACAATTTTAGAACTCACTGGCGACGAAGATTATGGCTATATTCTCGAAGTTGATCTAGGATATCCAACAAATTTACATGAACATCACAAGGATTTACCTCTTGCTCCCGAACATTATAAAAACAAACTTTGCACAACTTTACTGGATAAAACTGAATACGTTGTTCATTCAAGAAATTTGAAATTTTACCTCGAACAAGGGATGGTGTTGAAACATGTGAATAGAGTTATAGCATTCGATCAGAAGCCTTTTATGAAAAAGTACATTGATTTTAACACAAACATGAGAACCAAAGCTACAAGTGATTTTGAGAAAGATTTTTACAAGCTTATGAACAACTCAGTTTTTGGAAAAAGTATGGAAAATGTGCGAAATAGATGTGATATCAAACTAGGAAATGAAGAATTTTCAATGAAACAAGCTAAGAAAACAAATTTCAAATGCTTTAATATCTTTGACGACAACTTTATAGCGAGTCACATGTTCAAACAAAAGGTTAAATTTAACAAACCGATCTACATAGGATTTTCAGTTCTTGACCTATCAAAATTGTTAATGTATGAGTTTTATTACGATAAATTAAAGAAGTTCGATCCAGATTTGAATCTGTGTTACATGGATACAGACAGTTATTTCCTAGAATTGAAACGAGATCCTTTTAAAATTATTAAAGAAAATATAGATGACTTTGATACAAGTGATTATCCAAAAGATCACGAATGTTTCACTACTAAAAAATAAGAAAGTTATTGGTAAATTCAAAGACGAGCTAAATAGCGAAGTTTTAGAAGAATTTTGTGGATTGAGATCGAAAATGTACTCGTACAAATATCTAGACAAAAATCCAGTAAGATGCAAAGGGATTAAGATAAGCGTTGTAAATAAAACAATAAATATCGAAAACTTGAAGAAATGTTTGTTCGAAGATAAAGAAGAATTTAGAGAGATGACAGTAATCAAAAGCTACAAACATGAGTTGTACACAGTTTACCATAAACAAGCTGGCACTGAACGCTAAAGATGATAAGAGAATTGTCCTAGAAAATAAGATCGATACAGTACCGTATGGATATAAAGGCGAAGCAAAATCTGATATATTAGACGAATTAAACAAAAGTAGTTATAAAGTGTAGGTTCTGGGACAGGACCTTTGACCCCTGTTATCTCTCTGCGGGGGGTCCTTATCAGTGATAACCTTTGACATTTCCGCATATTTTAAGATAATCACGTGCCAGATAACCTTGACCCCAATTAAAAAGCAATTGACCTCAATTAAATAACAATTAGATAAGCCCGCGAGGTCGCTACTATTGTTTACGTTTCGTTATCGGCACGCGCCGGTTCGTATCGCGAATTCTTCACCTCTAGGTCATGGACCTGATATCACTGTCAGGCGTCTGCCAACCAGTCCATTAGACCGATAAGGTTTTTTTTTCTCTGGTGATGAATAATATAATGCAAACGATATCCAAAAAAAACAATTCTTCTAACTATAGTACGATTGACTCGAGAGTGTTTCGAGTTATATTTTTTCTGCTTAATATGCATTTTGTAAGAATATAAATGGATTGACTCGCTATTGATTTATTATTATTATTATGTGTGTTAATCATGTCGGTAACAATGCCATATGTAATCTTCCTTTATGTTTTGAGTGTTGTGTACAGTCAACAAAATTTCTCTTCACAACACTGGGGTAATGGAAGTACACTTGTAGCTCACGCAATATCAAACAGAACAAGGATAGATTTACATTACTCACCTAAATCTCCCCATCAAGCGTTGTTCACTTTGAACTATTTCAATGTTAGTAGCCAAGAGACAACTAGTGGATCTGATGGAGAAGAATCGTTGTCATTTTTTAATGAAGAGACTATGAATGATGCTCCCTCAGAACAAGGTGATGAAACGTTTTCTTTTGACGAAAACGACTCTACATTTAATGAAGACAACTATAGTGATGACACGACCACACTTGAAATTTTAAATGAAACAAATGACTGTTGTCTGCAAGCTGATGATTGCGCATATGTTAAAGAATCTTTACAAAAAGACATTGAGGAATACATCGATAGAATAGGACAGTTAAATAATGAAATCTCAAGATTGAATACAACAATTCGTGTCCTAGAATATGATGCTGAATTAAGAAACAAGGAATTGTACGAAGTGAAGTCACCCAAATATAGAAGTCGAAGATGTTACTGTCGGAGAAGAAAAGGAATTTTAAGACGTGGTGTCTAAGTCTTAATAAAGTTAGAAGAGCAGAAATAATCAACAGTTCAGAAGATTTACTAGAAAAACAATTTTATGTATATATGTTTAATATAAATATAACTTTTTACTGAGGTATTAATTTTATTTGTGTTAACGTCCCAATAAAGACAGAAGGTGATTGGTATAATATTCATTATACTAAGCTTTGATATCAATTGACCTGACCTCTGATAAATGTTTTATCTAACAACCAATTTAATTTTAAATGAAGCGCTATTTGTCCTTTATTTACCCTTGTTTACTACATTTTGTCGACACGTGGTCACCTTAAACCTTTAGAATGTTTTAAAACTGCAACTTTTCGCCTTTAACCTCAAACGTCAGTTCTGGATGGGGTATATAGCGTTCTCCTCCTCAGAGAGTTGATCAAGTTCAATTTTCGACTTCTACTCGTCCGCTTCTCACTTAACAAGTAAGTAGTAATCTTTCACTTTATAGTCAGTGTGATAGAAAATGGAAACCTTGCGGTGTTAACACAAGTTTTCTATTACACTTTAAAGAATTACAAGTCTGTAAATAATATACTTAGTGCTGTTGAGCAGAGAACGGAAACCTTGCGGTGTTAACGTAAGTTCTCTGTTTAACAGTTGTTTTATTCTTTGTTTGAAGGTTATTTTTGACGATGGAAGGATTGTGAAGGAAACAGGATTTTTCCGGACATTTGCCAAAATCCTGAATGAAGCGGAAATATCAGTATTATCCAAGGGTTTAAACTTTTCTGTGGCACAAAAATCGGTAAAGGCACTGGATTTCGTAACTGGAATTGAGTCGGCTGTTTCACAGTTACCTGAGGAACAGGGTGACCGCTTCCGCTGCGAGGCCAGTCTTTTACTCAGAAAAATTCCTCCCACAAAACCCAATTTGACAATAGAGGAGAAAAAGGACAGGTCGATCCTTGGGAAAGATGACACGGTCAAAATCTTACCTGCCGACAAAGGCAACGCTACTGTGGTACTTGACTCAGTAGCGTATAAAGAAAAGATTGCGGAAACTTTAAATACTGGCAAATATACAGTTTTAAATAAAGACCCGACTGATTCATTTGAACGCAAAGTAGCAAACACCTTAAGAAAACATAAAGAATTTTTTTCAGATAAATTTAGATCTAAATTAACTCCTCACCACTCCAAAATCCCCCATATGTATGGCCTTCCCAAAATCCACAAACCTACCATCCCTCTCCGGCCCATCATTAGTTCTCGTGATTCACCTTGCAGGGAATTGTCTAAAGTCCTCTTGGACATCTTAACACCATTGGTAGGAAAAACTGACTCTTTCATCAAAAATTCCAGGGATTTCGTAGAGAAGTCAAAATCCCTAAAGTTGACTGAAACTGACAAACTGGTAAGTTTTGATGTCGAAAGTCTATTTACAAATGTACCAGTTCCAGAAACTCTCGGAATTATTAAATCACGTCTCAAAGAAGACCAAACATTAAAGGATAGAACTAAACTTCCCGTGCCAGTAATTATGGAACTGTTAGAACTATGCACTCAATGCAATTATTTTGAGTTAGAGGGTAAAATTTACCGTCAAGATGAGGGGATGGCAATGGGTTCTCCACTGTCTCCTATTTTCGCCAATATCTTTATGGAGGAATTCGAGCGAAAAGCTTTGGCTTCAGCTCAGTTCAAACCGAAGATTTGGTGGAGGTATGTGGATGATACCTTTGTTATTTTTTCTCATGGAGACATTGAATTAAATAATTTTTTGAATCACATTAATAGTATTTCTCCTTCCATCCGCCTCACAATGGAAGTGGAAGTCCAAAACAAGCTTCCCTTTTTGGATGTGTGTGTATTAAGAGATAGGGATGTCCTTAAGACAACTGTTTTTCGAAAGATAACACACACAGGAAAATATTTAAATTATCAATCCAACCATCAAAAATCTGTCAAAGAAGGAGTAGCCTACTCGTTGTTTGATAGAGCAAAGAGCTTGTGCTCAGATAAAGATGGACTAAAAGAAGAATTTAAGAAAATTGAATCGGATCTCAGAAGCAATGGATACCCTCAATTAGTAATTAATAAGTGCAAACGAACCAGAAGAATCATTCCTGAGTCAGAAAAACAGAATTGTGATAAATTTGCGTTTATGTCAATCCCTTATGTGCCGGGATTATCGGAGAAAATTAGAAGAGTAGGTAGAAAGTACAACATTAGAACCGCGTTTAAAACACACAACACTCTTAGACAAAGTCTCGTAAAAACAAAACCAAAAAAATGGCACACAGGATTCCAAAAACTGTGTTTACAGTATAAAATGTAGCTGCAATAGGGAATACATAGGCGAGACAAAAAGACCACTAAACATAAGGATAAAAGAACACAAAGAAAACACGAGAAAGGGTTTCACAGAAAAGTCAAAAATTGCACACCATTGTTGGTCCGAAGACCATCATATGAATTGGGATGAAGCCCACATAATACATCGGGAACCACATTTCTTCAAAAGGAAATTAATTGAGGCAACATACATTAAATTGGCAGACCAACCAATCAGTCAACCATCAGTCGAGATTAGGCCGCTTTGGTTGCCAATTCTAAAAAATGAACTAAAGAGAATACCAAAAGTATCAAACGGATCGGATATTTGCAATAAACCAATGCGGAGTCACAATATGGTTTTAAGAAGTTCATCTCGCATGAACCAATAATAACGAAAGGGCCCATTCCTGTTCCCCTTCCCTTGTATTTCCGCCATCTTGTTTTAGCCGGCCGTCACGATTACCATTGGCTACCCCCTCTGGTCAGTCGTAGATGGTTAGTAGACGAGTGAAGACATATTGTGACCTGTATTCCGTAGTTTAGTTTAATGATTAGTGTTTTGTATAGTTTTTTTTTTATTAAGTGCATGTCTTTAGTGTTAGTGAAGTTGACATACAACATGTAGGTTGTGATTCCTGACTCAGGCGTGCCACAACGCTTTAGTAAGATTTGTTTATTTTTAACCTAGTTTGTAATTATGTATTAGGTTAGTTCTTTACCTGAAGAAGAGATCAGATTGCAGATCTCGAAACGTAGTGTTACTGTTTTCTTGTTTCACTTAACGATGGCAAATGTCCGGAAAAATCCTGTTTCCTTCACAATCCTTCCATCGTCAAAAATAACCTTCAAACAAAGAATTGATTCTCGGTACGGACCCGGAACGAGTAAACAAATCAAAGACCTTGAGAGCTTGCATCTTAAATTAACTAAACACATTAATCATTTAACTTTCTTGCATAAATGTAAGGTTGAAGACCTTATGCCTATAGGGTTAACTCTAAAAAACTCTTTTCATAGTAGGAAAGCCAGTAAAATTTTGTCTTCTGCTTCTAAATCTTTACTTAAAGAAAGAATTGCATATCATCATCGTGAAAAATACCTCCTCCAAAATAGTATTGAGTGTAAAAAAACTGAATTAAAAACACTGATCGGTACAGAATTCAACAACATTCTCGAAAGCATCCAAAATAGATGTATAAAAGTTTCTGAAACAGACAAGAAAAAAGAAAATCTCCAAACTGGAAAAAATTAGGCCTAAGAAATGTGATTTGCCTAAGGATGGCAACGTGAATACGGATGCAAATAATAAAAACGTAATCAATCTCTCTTCGAAAATCCTGAATGAAGCGGAAATATCAGTATTATCCAAGGGTTTAAACTTTTCTGTGGCACAAAAATCGGTAAAGGCACTGGATTTCGTAACTGGAATTGAGTCGGCTGTTTCACAGTTACCTGAGGAACAGGGTGACCGCTTCCGCTGCGAGGCCAGTCTTTTACTCAGAAAAATTCCTCCCACAAAACCCAATTTGACAATAGAGGAGAAAAAGGCCAGGTCGATCCTTGGGAAAGATGACACGGTCAAAATCTTACCTGCCGACAAAGGCAACGCTACTGTGGTACTTGACTCAGTAGCGTATAAAGAAAAAGATTGCGGAAACTTTAAATTACTGGCAAATATACAGTTTTTAAAATAAAGACCCGACTGATTCATTTGAACGCAAAGTAGCAAACACCTTAAGAAAACATAAAGAATTTTTTTCAGATAAATTTAGATCTAAATTAACTCCTCACCACTCCAAAATCCCCCATATGTATGGCCTTCCCAAAATCCACAAACCTACCATCCCTCTCCGGCCCATCATTAGTTCTCGTGATTCACCTTGCAGGGAATTGTCTAAAGTCCTCTTGGACATCTTAACACCATTGGTAGGAAAAACTGACTCTTTCATCAAAAATTCCAGGGATTTCGTAGAGAAGTCAAAATCCCTAAAGTTGACTGAAACTGACAAACTGGTAAGTTTTGATGTCGAAAGTCTATTTACAAATGTACCAGTTCCAGAAACTCTCGGAATTATTAAATCACGTCTCAAAGAAGACCAAACATTAAAGGATAGAACTAAACTTCCCGTGCCAGTAATTATGGAACTGTTAGAACTATGCACTCAATGCAATTATTTTGAGTTAGAGGGTAAAATTTACCGTCAAGATGAGGGGATGGCAATGGGTTCTCCACTGTCTCCTATTTTCGCCAATATCTTTATGGAGGAATTCGAGCGAAAAGCTTTGGCTTCAGCTCAGTTCAAACCGAAGATTTGGTGGAGGTATGTGGATGATACCTTTGTTATTTTTTCTCATGGAGACATTGAATTAAATAATTTTTTGAATCACATTAATAGTATTTCTCCTTCCATCCGCCTCACAATGGAAGTGGAAGTCCAAAACAAGCTTCCCTTTTTGGATGTGTGTGTATTAAGAGATAGGGATGTCCTTAAGACAACTGTTTTTCGAAAGATAACACACACAGGAAAATATTTAAATTATCAATCCAACCATCAAAAATCTGTCAAAGAAGGAGTAGCCTACTCGTTGTTTGATAGAGCAAAGAGCTTGTGCTCAGATAAAGATGGACTAAAAGAAGAATTTAAGAAAATTGAATCGGATCTCAGAAGCAATGGATACCCTCAATTAGTAATTAATAAGTGCAAACGAACCAGAAGAATCATTCCTGAGTCAGAAAAACAGAATTGTGATAAATTTGCGTTTATGTCAATCCCTTATGTGCCGGGATTATCGGAGAAAAATTAGAAGAGTAGGTAGAAAGTACAACATTAGAACCGCGTTTAAAAACACCACAACACTCTTAGACAAAGTCTCGTAAAAACAAAACCAAAAAATGGCACACAGGATTCCAAAAAACTGTGTTTACAGTATAAAATGTAGCTGCAATAGGGAATACATAGGCGAGACAAAAAGACCACTAAACATAAGGATAAAAGAACACAAAGAAAACACGAGAAAGGGTTTCACAGAAAAGTCAAAAATTGCACACCATTGTTGGTCCGAAGACCATCATATGAATTGGGATGAAGCCCACATAATACATCGGGAACCACATTTCTTCAAAAGGAAATTAATTGAGGCAACATACATTAAATTGGCAGACCAACCAATCAGTCAACCATCAGTCGAGATTAGGCCGCTTTGGTTGCCAATTCTAAAAAATGAACTAAAGAGAATACCAAAAGTATCAAACGGATCGGATATTTGCAATAAACCAATGCGGAGTCACAATATGGTTTTAAGAAGTTCATCTCGCATGAACCAATAATAACGAAAGGGCCCATTCCTGTTCCCCTTCCCTTGTATTTCCGCCATCTTGTTTTAGCCGGCCGTCACGATTACCATTGGCTACCCCCTCTGGTCAGTCGTAGATGGTTAGTAGACGAGTGAAGACATATTGTGACCTGTATTCCGTAGTTTAGTTTAATGATTAGTGTTTTGTATAGTTTTTTTTTATTAAGTGCATGTCTTTAGTGTTAGTGAAGTTGACATACAACATGTAGGTTGTGATTCCTGACTCAGGCGTGCCACAACGCTTTAGTAAGATTTGTTTATTTTAACCTAGTTTGTAATTATGTATTAGGTTAGTTCTTTACCTGAAGAAGAGATCAGATTGCAGATCTCGAAACGTAGTGTTACTGTTTTCTTGTTTCACTTAACGATGGCAAATGTCCGGAAAAATCCTGTTTCCTTCAGTTGTTTTATGTTAAAAATATTAATAAAAATTCACTTTATAGTCAGTGTGATAGAAAATGGAAAACCTTGCGGTGTTAACACAAGTTTTCTATTACACTTTAAAGAATTACAAGTCTGTAAATAATATACTTAGTGCTGTTGAGTAGAGAACGGAAACCTTGCGGTGTTAACGTAAGTTCTCTGTTTAACAGTTGTTTTATTTTAAATATTGAAAAAAAAACGTTAAAGATGTAAAATAACAATTGTTTACAATCTTACGCTTTCTAAAAGTATAAAAGATTAAAAATCAACTTTACTTAGAATAATATTTAGTGTAACACTTATTTGTTATTAATTATTTCTTTTTTTTTTTATTAGAGAAAAATGGATTCCGACAAATGGTGAAGCAGTCTATTGACGTCAGAGAACCACGTGATTTTACAGCTCATCACTAGAAGAAGAAGAAGAAGAAGATGGAGTTCATAATAGATTTTCAAGGGTTTTAAAAATAGTAACAATGAATTTATAGTAAAAGAACTTGCTCTTATTTCAACTGATGCACAAATATATGAGCTCCATTTATTTCAGCCACCGTGTAATTTTCATGAACTCGCACCACAAATACAAAAACAGGTGCTGTGGTTGGAGAGACAATACCATGGACTGTATTGGGGATCTGGTTTTACAGAGTATAATTCAATGAAAGATATATTTTCAAATGTTAAAATAAACGGAAATGTGTATGTGAAGGGAAACGAAAAACAAAAGTTTATAACTAGTTTACTGTCAGATTTTTGTGTTAATGTTATTAATATAGAAGATCTCGGTTGTCCCAATTTGTCTATTTTGAGATCTCAATTTGTACAACCGAGTTCGATGAAAGAATGTAGTTTTAATCACAGTCCACACAATTGTGCTTATATTAATGTACATGTATTGTTGCAATGGTTCAATGCACAAAAGCTTGTGGAGAAACAAATGGAAAATGTCAATTTAGCCTTTAAGGAGTGTTTTTCAAAAAGGATACAAACATATGTCGGCTGGTATGGTCAAGTTTATCCCAAAACATTTCATTGTAAATCATTCTGAGGATGTGGAAAATATATATGATAAACTACCCCAGCAATTTGAAATGTGATATAGACATTGTCTTAAGCATGACATGTAAAGAACACTACCCGCATAACGTTAAGAAAAGACATTGTACGTACTGTTTAAATAAAGTTATGACATCATTATCTGTTCAAAGTTCATAGATAACAAATGTATTTTTAATAATTGTTCTTTTGTAATAGTCTTTAGTACGTGCGCTGTTCTAACAACAACAACAACAATGTCAGTAGATACCGTTAATGGCTGTTGTAACATTTTCAACTGTACTAAAAAGGACTTAACAAACTCTGGATTTTATCGGACAAAGTATTTTGAGAATGTTATTTGCTGCGGATGCGGATGGCAGTCAGACAGCACCAGACTAACTATTAGACATTTAAATTTCGTTCATAAAATCAACAATCCAGATTGTGACCTGAGTAAATTTATAAAGGAGGATTATAAACAACTATTGCAAGTACAAAAGGTCTGTTGCTGAAAACTGAGAAGGTTATGAAAGAGACTTTTATGATGTGGCCTAAATCATATCCTGCAATAGAAGAAATGGTGAGCACCGGGTTTTACTACATTGGAACTGGTGATTCGACTACCTGCGTTAGCTGCGGTGTTACTTTGGATCAGTGGAGGTCCAGAAGACAATCCGCAAGAAGAACACAAGAGAGCATCACCTTTCTGTGAACTTGTCAAATAAAAATACTATATCATGATATATTGTTGTTTTTATTTTTCACTACCAGAGTATAACTCATGATGAATACATTAGCTGTTAGAGCTGGTATTGCAAGAGAATTGCATAAACAAGCACGTAGGAATTTTCATACTCGTCATGTTGAACTTAAGGGTATTAATGATCTATATCAAGCAGATTTAGTGGAAATGATTCCATTTCAAAAAGAAAATAAGGGTTTTAAATATATAATGACAATTATTAATTGTTTCAGTAAATTTGCAATTGCTATACCGTTGAAGTCTAAAAGTGGGCTTGAAATTGAGAAAGTTCTAAAACCAATATTATTAAAATATCCTATGAAACATTTTCAGACTGACCAGGGAACTGAATGGTTCAATTCTAGAGTTAAATCGTTACTAAATAAGTACAATATAAATCATTATCATACATTCTCAGATAAAAAAGCGGTAATCGTTGAAAGGTTTAACCGCACACTGAAAAGTAAAATGTGGAGAGCGTTTAGTGAACAAGGTAGTTACCGCTGGCTCGGTTTATTACCAAAGCTTGTAAACGTATATAACAATACTGTTCACAGAACTATAGGAGTCAAACCTGTTGATGTAACAAATCTAAATGAGAGAGATATTTTATTAAGGATTGTTAAAACCCGTAAAACTCCTCAGTTAAAACAAAGATTCAAAGTTGGTGATCCAGTTAGAGTAAGCAAAAAATCTAAAGTGTTTACTAAAGGTTATTTTCCTCAATGGAGCAATGAAATATATACTGTATATAAAGTACAGTTAACGAAACCTATTACATATATATTAAGAGATGATAAAGGAAATGTCATTAAAGGAGGATTCTATCAAGAGGAACTAAGGCAAAACCAATTTACAAAGACACGTATTTAGTAGAAAAAGATTGTTTAGGAAAAAAGGTGATAAAGTTTTAGTGCGTTGGTTAGGATTTGATAAATCACATGACAGTTGGATTGATAAAGTAGATCTTCTATAATGAAGTTTGAAAAACAAAAAAATAATTTTTCTGTTATAAATTTAGATATGATAATAAAGGAGAAGAATTCAGAATACAAAAAACATCATGGTAAATTATTACCTAATTCTATAAGATGTATAATTTGCGGTCCTTCCAACTGCGGAAAAACGAACTTAATGTTAAATTTATTATTTTCTCCGCAAGGTCTGTTTTTTTGAGAATATTTATATATTC
This sequence comes from Homalodisca vitripennis, assembly GCF_021130785.1. Lineage (NCBI taxonomy): Eukaryota > Metazoa > Arthropoda > Insecta > Hemiptera > Cicadellidae > Homalodisca > Homalodisca vitripennis. Next base: position 249,404,269 of record NC_060207.1, read on the forward strand.
TCGAAATCATTGTATCAATCAAAGTATGAGTTTTTGGAATGTGTGTTAAAAAAAACTTCCTGAAATTGGATACTTTTCGTTTTCAGACAACGATGAAAGTCCCACACCCAAGTGAAGTGAAACCGAATTCCATAATGATTTTTGATGATGTAGCTTGTGGTAAACAAACTAATATAAAAAATTACTTCTCCATGGGAAGACATAATGATGTTGACACGTTTTATATTTGTCAAACGTACAGTTACATTCCAAAACAGTTGGTACGTGATAATGCTAATTTTATAGTTGTTTTCAAACAAGATGATCGTAACTTGCAACATATCTACCATGATCATGTAAACCCTGACATGAGTTTTCGATACATTTAAAACTATTTGCTTTAGGGTATGGGATCAAGGAAACAATAAAATTTATTGTTATCGATAGAGAAAGTCAAGTTAATAAAGGACGTTATCGATCAGGATTTGATACGTTTGTAACACTATAAAGGGAGAGGTTACAAATCGTTTTGCATTTCATTTACTCCTTCAGTCGATGTTTGACGATCAAGGAGTAAAGATGGAGAGTAAAGCAGCAGAGGACGATCAATGTGAACCAATTGAGAATGAAAAAATTAACAAAACAAAAGAAGATATTATCAAAGAAATTACAGAACTCCGGAAAAATATAAAACGAAAACATAGAACACTTAAACGTGACCTTATAGAAACTGAAGGTATGTGGAAAAACAAATTAAAACCAATATCAGAACCGTTACAAAAACTAGTTGAGGAGGGTGAACAGCTTCAACAACAACAACAACAACAACAAGAAGTTAAGAAAGAACTTAAGAGGAAAAGTTTAGAAGACCATGAAGAAACACCTGCGAAACGTTACTTACCTCAACATCCTCAAGGAGTTAAGTTAAGAGAAAGCCTCGCCTAAATCTTCCAAACTCAACCTGATTATGAGAGTGATTATGAATATGATGATGATGGTAATAGTGAAGAGCTTCCTTCTGCAAAACGATTAGCAAGTCATGATTCTTATATGGAAACTGAATTAACAAATGATAATAACGATATTGAAATGAATACACCACCGCCGCCAAAGCAATTTGACGAGGAAATGGTATACGAGTCAACAACTGGACAGGAATTATTAAAAACACCCCAAGGAAAAAAACTTGCAAAGGAATTTGTAGAACGTGAGTTTAAGGGGAAAATTGCTAGAGATTATTTTCTAAAACTTATACAAGGAGGTAAAACTCTAGACCATAATTATGGTATTCGAATCGATGGTGATTCTTGGATGATAGGAGACAAACGAATAGATATTCATGTTGATGATATTTTAATAGATGGAAAAAGATATAAAGGTACACCCGGTCTTTATGAATTAATAGTTATGAACATTCCAAACGATTATATTTATACTGAAGAGGATTTAAATGCATATGCTGACATTTTGAGAGAAACTAACGTTTATAGAGTGAATTATTCAGCAACAGGAAAAAATTAGATCTAACAGAGGAAGTAAATATAAAAATATAATTGCTCCTCTGATTAATCGAGTACCAACACTTGAAGAGCATCACATGTCAACATATTCTGATTTGGTAAATAAAGAAGCTACCGGGAGCGGTATTAATTTAACAAACACCGCACCTAATTATGTCTATTTTGACGATCCAAATGAACTTGTAGATCGATTGAGGTTATTATTAGCATCTCAACAAGCAGGGAACACAGGTCATTCAAATGAAATCAACTCAATCATTGAAGAACTACTTGAATTAGAACCTGTATTGTCAAAAAACGTTGTAGTGAAAAAATAAAAATAAATATTGGTATCAAGTTGAATATTGTTCATTTTATTTCTATTCCTCACATGATATACATGTATCATGAGTGTTGATAAATTTGGTCACCATTCACGATCGACTAAGGTTCTTAGAGGTCCAAAAGGAGAAGGGTTCGAACTTACTACCGAAGGCAATTATGATATGCAAAATAAGAAACTGTGTAATGTCAGAGAACCTACCGAGAAGAACGATGTTGTAAATTTAAACTATATCAAAAACAATAGTCTGTTAAGGACCAAAGATGGGAGTTTGTTTAATGCAGAAAATCTAAAAATATCAAATGTTTGGAAAACCTTCAAATTTACAAGATGTAGTTAACGTGCAATATTTAAAAGATTCCATCGAAGACTGTTTAAGGATTGAAAATGGAAAGTTTTGATGCGAAAAATAAAGTTATATGCAGTGCTAGTGAACCGGTTGAGGAGTATGACATTGTAAATTTAAAATACTTCAATAAACATGCTGTTAATGTGCAATATTTAAGAGATAACACATTAATACTTAATAAAACAACTAAAGAACTTGATGCAAAGAGTGCTACCATATCAAATCTGTCTAAACCTAAGTTTCTGTACGATGCTGTGTGAACAAATTATATTTTCTAGAAAAATATTGCCGACATAACCTACGCAATTTATTATCAAATTCACAAAAGGAGTAAGAAAAAGATGACTAAATCCGAATGGATAAATAAAGTTATAAAATATAAAAACATAAATTGGCTTGATCTTTTTTCAGTTAAAGTAGAGTCCCCAGTAAGTGAAGACGTCTCTTAGATGTATTTAAGTAATGGCTGTGCGAAACAACCGCTTCAGTCGTTATTGTGGCTCCGGACTGTTAAGTACAATTGGAAAAACTGCAAGTGCTATTATAAATCGAGGAATTGACATTTTACCTTTTGAATTACATTTACCTGGAGGTTATCAGTACTGCGGTCCTGGTACAGATTTACAAAAGAGATTAAGTAGAAACGATCCAGGAATTAACGGTTTAGAACGCAGCTTGTAAGGAACATGATATAGCGTTACTTAAAATATCAGGATACTAATAACAGAGCATACGCTGACAGAATCTTAGCTGAAAAGGCTTGGAATAGATTTAAAGCATCAGATTCAAGTGTAGGTGAAAAAGCCGCAGCGTGGGCAGTTACAAATATTATGAAAGCGAAATCTAAATTAAGTGGTGGATCAATAAGTAAGAAGAAGAAGAAAGCAGTACAGAAGAGGAAACAGATGAAAACAAATAAAAATATAAAAAACAATAAGAAAACAAAGACAAACAAGAACAAAACAAAGCAAATGAAAAAAACCTTAAAGGGAAAGGGGTTATATTTAAAACCGTATTCCGGATCAGGATTAAAAAAAAAAAAAAATATTCATCGAAAATAATAGATGAGCTTCCAAGTAAACCGCTATCACAGTTTTACATTTTAAAATGTGCTAAGCTTCTAAAGTTACCATACTTTAGAGGAGTATTTATGAGAGACCTGTTACCGCCTAAAATTAACGATAATGAATCTGCAGTTGTTAATTTAGATAGTATAAATGGAAAAGGTACACATTGGGTATGTTATGTGAAACGTGGATATAACGTAGAATACTTTGACAGTTTTTGGCAATTTAAGACCGCCGACCGAGTTAGAGGATTATTTTAACAGTGGACCCCCATCACGTTACAATCAAATACAATTACTTTCCGAGGCAGAAGGAAAATACTTTTAACTGCGGTCATTTGTGTTTAGACTTTTTGTTCGTGAAGAAATGATTTGTGTTACAGGAAGATCGTCTGATCTCAAGTGTACGTTGTTTCCTCCTTTAGATTTATCAAGATCTAATGACTGGGAAATGGGTTTTTTGGATTTAATGACTTACAATTCAATTCCCAATATTGAAGAAAATATCAATAACGTACTTTACATCGGCTCCAATACAATATCTCTTCCAACAGGATCTTATGAAATAGAAGACATTCATAAGTATATTAACAATAAATTGAAAGAAATAGATCCGACTACAACATTCAAGTTAAAAGCAAACAACAATACACTTAAAAGTGAAATATGGTGTTCTAAGAGAATAGACGTTTCGAAACCTCACAATTTTAGGTTCGTTACTTGGGTTTATAGATAAAGATATCAAGATATTGGATGCAAATAAATGGCATGTATCATCAAGTCAAGTGGCCATTAACAAAGTTGATATCATACGAATCACTTGTAATATTGTAGGAGGTTCATATAGAGACGGAATCGGAAGGACACGTATTACATGAATTTTATCCAGTGGTTGGACCTGGATTTAAAATTGTTTGAAAGACCTGAATCAGTACAATATCTTCCAATTTACAAACAAAATAATTTATCAGAATTTAACATAAAACTAGAAGATCAGAACGGAGATTTAATTAATTTCAGAGGTGAAAACATTAATTTACGCGTTCACATTAGAGAGAAAGCAGGAAAATAACTATGGGCTTGGTGTTTAACTCAACCTCTGCATCTTCTAAAAAAAAGTTAGTTAAAACCTTTCATACTACACCAAATGTCAGTATTCCTCGAACAGTGAAGCCGTTAACATTGAGGAACCGCATATTTCTTAACTCACTAGGAATATTTAAATCACCGTTATCATCATGAACGGGATACTGGATATTGGTGAAAATGTAAATTTTGATGATTCAGTAATTAATATTGAATGGCATTCTCACAATCCATACTCTTCGAATTCATTAAAGAATAGTGATGAAATTAGAATTCCAGTTCACCAACAAGATGTATACACATTACCAAGTCGAAGTTTCCTTCTGATTGAGGGAAAAATTATAAAGGTTGCGGACAATTCTGATGATATAACTACGGAGTTGGTAAATAATGCTATGTCATTTTTGTTTGATGAAATACGATACGAACTGTGTGGTACAGAAATTGATAGAGTTAAAAATGTTGGTATTACGACTACAATGAAAAATATACTTACATCTCGCCCAAGTGATGTCAACTGGATGGAAAATGCTGGTTGGAAAATTACATCAGTAGAAAATTTAAGTGATAGAACTAACTTTTCTTTTTGTGTACCACTTAAATTGCTTCTTGGATTTGTAGAAGATTATAATCATATTTTATTAAATGTTAAACAGGAATTGGTACTTTTGAGAGCATCAAGTGATAAGAATGCCATCATTCAGAGTGGAGCTGCTTTACATGATTTTAAAATAAATTTGGCAAAAGTTATTTGGAAAGTACCTTACGTACAAGTTGAAGACAATATAAAATTATCTCTTTTAAAAGTTTGTAGATAAAGATCAACCCATTTCTATTCCTTTTAGAAGATGGCAGTTAAACGAATATCCATCTTTACCAGCCTCGCAGTTTCAAACATGGACAGTTAAAACTAGTTCAGTTATGGAAAAGCCACGCTACGTCATACTAGGTTTTCAAACAAATCGTAAAGATAACGCTGCTAAAAATGCATCTCATTTTGATTTTTGTCATCTAGAAAATGTGAAAACTTTACCTCAACAGCAAGTACTATCCATATGATAACTTGAACAGCAACAAATCATTAATGTATGACTTGTATACAAGATTTTCAATCTTCTTATTATTGAGGATGTGATGATCAACCTTGTCTCGATAAAACAACATATTTAGCTAAAACTCCTTTATTTGTTATTGACTGTTCTAAGCAAGTGGAAACGTTTAAAATCAGGATCACTGGATATACGACTGGAAATTCAAACGTCTGCTGCAATACCTGCTAATACGGCAGCCTACTGTTTGATCATTCATGATGCTTTAATTCAATATTTACCATTGTCTGGTATTGTTAAAAAAATTATGTAGATTTCTGTATTTATCAATAAAGGAACATGTTACTCTATTTCGATTTTTTCTTCTTTCCTTTTTCTAATCACCTTGAAAGAAACATACAAGCGTATGTCATATATGAAAAGGTTGTGAATTAAAAACAAAGTTTTTGATTAAAAAGCTGTTTATTCTCACAATAACAAGCACAAAATGGACAAGTCAAGAACTTACAAGCTATAATGACCATATGCTAGGGTGTTGATGTTGTTTGGACAAACATATCTCTTATCATCCTTATTACTTAAAGCTAACTTGTTAATTACTACAGTTTTTACATTGTGCTTCTTTGATTGAAAAGTTCTTACATCTCTTCTCATATTTTCATTTTTAAACAAACAATCTAAATAGTTTTGAAAAACTATAGTCTTATCCACTACAGCCTTTGAAATTCCTTTAGCTTTTTTCAATCTTAGATTATTGGATTCTTGTAAATAATCATCATTTGTTGTGCGGTAGGCATAAAGTTTAGGTCGTAAACCTACAAACTCTACAATTGGAATCCCTGTACATTCGTCTTTAAATTTGCCTAATGCTTTTTTGTTAGATGCATCAAAACACTTATGATCAAAAGGATAGTTGGATAAGTCGAGGTGTTGCTTTAGAATAGGATTCTCAAAGTCTTCATACAAGTCCTCAGTAAATACTTCATACAAAAAAGAATCTGTATCAAGATATAAAATGTTGATTTGTTTGTTACCATAAAAAGGTTTTACAATGTTGTAGTGAAAGTTATACATGTGAAGTTTGGACAACTCCAAGACAGTGAATCCTACATAAATTGGTTTGTTAAAACAAATCTTATCTTTGGATAGCTCAATAGCTGCAATATTTTCACCATATATTATTCTATTCTTAAAATTAGGCTTTGAAACTAACTTATCTACTCTTTTGCTATTAGTAACTAGTTCTAAATCAATTCTTTTCCTAATGTTTTCAATTGTTTTTCCAAACATTGCATTGTTTAGTAATTTGTAAAATTCTTTCTCAAAATCGTTTTTTGATTCTTTTCGTTTTTTAGTATTAAAATCTATGTAAGGTTTTAACCAACAACTCTGGGAAAACTTTAGAATTCTATGAATCTTTTTCAACACAAGACCGTTTTGCAAAGCTTGTTTTAAGTTTAAATAATGACAAACATATTTTTTTTTTATCCGTTAATGTTGTTAACAGCTTGATCTGTTTTGATCCTGGAGGACGTTTGTTTTCAGGGAGAAAAGGTAAATCATTATGTTCCTCATGAAGATGTTGTGGATAAGATAGATCACACTCTAGAATGTAACCATTTTCTCCTTCATCAGGCTTTGTCATAACATCAAAATGTTTTATCGCTCCCTTTTTTAACCATCTAAAGTTTTCTTTCGGTATTGGTTGAGACATTGAAAAACCATACAAATTATTTGCATCAATGTAAGTAAGAAAACTAACATCTTTACCAGCATCAAAAGATGATCCTAAATAACTATTGTTAGCTTTTGCATAGCGTTTAACACATTGGGTAATTCCTCCTCTTATTCCCTTTTCGATAAACATATACATATCATAATCATGAATCAGCTCAAGTTCAACTTTAGTATACTTTAGCATAGCATCAAAGGTAAGACTAGGTAAGGTAAAATAATGTGCTGGATCTAATTCATAATTATTTATACAAACTAATCTAAAGTTTTTCAAATACATCACAGATTAACAACACATCGGTTTTCAGATACAAATCGCTATAATCACCGAGGGTTTGACAGTTAAATGTATTCCATACTTTTTCAGCATGTTCATAGTCCGTGTCCGATATTTCGCTTAAACCCATACTATTATAAAATTGCGCTTTAGCAGGGAGTTGAGTTACATCAAGTTTCTCCCAACTATCGGTAAACTCATATGGATACACTCCTTTTCTCGTTACAAGACACAAGTCTTCATGACGAAAAAACATTTTTGTGTGAATAAATTGATCATTTTTCAAATTTTTAACCAAAGAACTTAGACTACTTGCCATGAACCTAAAGCTATCTATGAACCTTAATTTAATACCGCTATCTGTGTGTTTTACATAAGAAATGTATTTCTCTTTGGTGTTAGGAACAACATCAACTTTATTTTGATCAAGTCCTAAATGTTTAATAATAAAATGGGTATCATAATTAGAACTACCGTGAATTATAACGGGAAGAGATTTTTGATCTTGTCTTTTTAAATTACAAGAACCGCATAACACTGCTCTGAATTTACCAGTTAAGTGACAATGGTCTCTACAAGGAGCATTAAGAGCCTCACTAAATTCTGTGTTACAACATTAACAGTGGGTGGCTGACTTAAATCTATCACTTTCTTCCCTAGTAAGAGGTAACATGGGTACGTTTACATTTAACAAATCACCAATCAGATTTGCTATAGATTTAATGTACTCTACAAATTTTAAACCGGCATTAGGACCTCGATAGAGATAGGGCTCATTAGGCAAACTGTTTACAATTTCTAGTGGTAACATATTTTCGTTGATAGCAAAATATGCACAGAAGCTCATTGGTTCATGTATTTCTTTTACTGTTACATGTTGAGATTGTTTGTTACATTCTTCAGAGCTAGGTTTTTTTAGAATAGACTCAAAATCACAATAACATACTATAGGTACTTTATACTTAAAATGAAAGTTATTAAAAGGTAAATAAGTAGGATCATCCTCATTATCTGTAAGATAAGGCATAACAACCTTTACGGGTTTGTTAGGAACACAGTCTTTTCTATGTTTTTTTAACAGTTTTTTTAGCACGTAAGCCTTGAAAATGTTTTAAACAACTTTTACAAAAAGCTGCCTTTACTTCATGTTTTGTCATTTGTACACGTACTAATCTAGAAAAATTATTAATATAACAATAGTGGCTTACTCCTACATTGTTAGAAAATAACAACAAATCTATGTGATCTTTCTTCTCAGTCTTAACCACTTTCAGAGGATACACCTCATTATTCTTGTTAAGTCCATATACGTTTATACTAACAGTCGGATTGTTTTTTTCAAATTTACCGACTTGATTTAGAGGTGTTGGAAACTGAATACCGTTAAAATTAAATTTATGTTGTAAATCAAAGTATCTGTTGTTTACGCGCTCCCTGTGCACACCTTTAACATAATGACATAAAATTGCCCACTTAAAGCACTCGTTATCATGTAAGTTCATCGGATTGATTACTGCTTTTTTAAGCACTACTGCTGATGGCAAAGGTATGAAAGTACTACCTCTAAGCGGTTTGTACCTGCTGAATCGTACTAAAATCCCATCAATATGTAGAAGAGTCCACCCACTCCCTTTGCTTAACTGTTCACTCTCTTCTCTACAAATTTTTCTAAACATTTTTTTGTACAACTCTGGAAATGGAAGTTTCTTCCAAAACCTTCTTGTTTCTGGTTTTGAATGCGCGAGGTGTTACCTCTTGGCTAAGAGGTTTTACATAAGTACACTCAAGCACAATATTAAACTTAATAGCATCACTTTCGGCTATGACCCTGTTAATTAAACGTTCGAGTTTATCCTCATGTTGTTGGAGAAAATCACAAATATTTAATAAATTCAAATCACTGTTTTTAAGGAAAAAAGTTTTAAGTATTCCCTTGAAAGCGGTTTTTTATCTCGATAAACTCATCAACACGAGTAACAACTTCAAGACGTCTCCGCTTAGTCAATCTTGTAGGTAGAGCATCTACTTCCATAGCCTGTTCATCACCGGCTAAACTGGAGTGTGATCTCTTAGCCATTGTAAAATTTGAATGTAAACTAATCTGAAAAAAAAAAAAAAATTTCTAAAGTGGTTAAGATAGAAGAAAGAAATATCACTTAACTAACCCTATTTACATAATATGTTTACTTCTTTACTTTTCTTTCTCTGCAATTTGAAGTTTACGAATGAATTGTACCAATCATCTTCTGAAACTCTCTTCTAACTTTATTAAGACATCAAAACAAAATTATAAAATTATTTTTTTTACTAGTAAATCTTTCACACAATTTTTATTACTCTCAATTATAAGTTTTATGAAAAGTTGTAACCGGTCTCAAATCTTCATCCTTAGAGCTAGCTGCCACTACTTGAAACTTGAGAGTCTTGTACGCAGTTGTTTGTATCCGTTGGACGTGAAACCTGTGCTTTGTAATATTTTGAATCACCCCACGTCCAAGTCGAAGATGAAACGAAAGAGCTCTGAATTCGTTCACCTTCACGTCTCTCGTAGAATATTTGATACCTATTTCTCAAAACTCTTAAATTGTAAGCTTTTCTTTGTTCTTCTGACATTTTAATGTTTTTTTCTCCGCCAAAGTGGGATGAAAGTAAACAATAATATCAACTTCAATGACCTAGAGGTGAAGAATTCGCGATACGAACCGGCGCGTGCCGATAACGAAACGTAAACAATAGTAGCGACCTCGCGGGCTTATCTAATTGTTATTTAATTGAGGTCAATTGCTTTTTAATTGGGGTCAAGGTTATCTGGCACGTGCTTATCTTAAAATATGCGGAAATGTCAAAGGTTATCACTGATAAGGACCCCCCGCAGAGAGATAACAGGGGTCAAAGGTCCTGTCCCAGAACCTACACTTTATAACTACTAACAAAGTTGGAAACTTTGATATATAAATGGAAGATGATTTGATTCACTGCCACAAATGTAAGAAAAAAACGAAAAATATAGATTCTAAGATTGTTCAAACTCAAAACGGGTTGTATAGAATTGCAGCAAAATGTTCAAAATGTAAGACAAATAAGAGTAAATTTATAAAGAATCCTTATGAAAAACAAGTAAAGAAAGAATCTAAGAATAAGGAAGAAATCGAGATTGAAGCTAGTGAAATTCATGCACCAGTACGAAAAAAGTTTAAAAAGAGAAAAATTATAACTTTAGGAATTGACGATTTATGGGCAGCAGATTTAGTTATAATGTCTAATTATTCAGATCAAAATGATGGATTTAAGTATATGTTAAATGTTATTGATACTTTCTCAAAATATGCTTGGTCAAGAGCTATCAAAAGAAAAAACGGCAAGGATGTTTCAAAAGCTTTCGAAGATATAGTAAAAGATGCCATAAGGATCAATCACAAACCTCCGAATCTTCTTCATACAGATAAGGGTTTAGAGTTTTAAAAATAAAGAATTTAATGATGTTTAACAAATATAAGAACAATTGGTCAAGAGAAATCTTTGTGATTTATCAAATTAATAACACAGATCCTGTAACTTATAGTATAAAAGATTTAAATAATGAAGAAATAACCGGAAATTTCTATGAATATGAATTGAGAAAGTCAAAGCTGTAATTTTTTCTATATAAATGGAGGCTCAAAAGAAATGTAAAATGTCAAGAATTTAGAATTTTTGAAGAATTTTCTAAAAATAAGAATACCAAAGATGGATTATACTATTATTGTAAGGACTGTCATTATAAATATTGCAAGGAACTATACGACAAAATGGACAAAATTAACTTTAGAAGAGAAAAAATTTTGCGTTTGTAAAGAAATTAAGGATATTTCGGAATTTAATAACTGGCATTATAGTAAAGATAAAAAACAGGCATATTGTAAAGATTGTGCTATAAGAATTATTCGAAAAAGTCAAAAGAAACCGACTCTTTGTGAGTGTGGACGAATCATTCAATGGTTACCTTATCTTCAAAAACATTTACAAACAAAATATCATAATTGGAGAGTTTAGTAAAATTTATTAACATTTTCATCGTGCAATTTAGATATCTTATAAATCAGTCGAGATTCTATTATATTTGTGATAAAATGATTTCCGTTGTATAAAATATTTAAAGATTCTTTCATTTGATTATAAAGATTTATACTATTTGGATCACTATGTCTTAACAAAATTTCCATTTCTGGGTAATCAATTTCAAGTTCTTTCAATCTTTTCGGTATTTCTCTCTTTTGAGCTCTGATAACGTAATAAGGATATTCCCACATGTGATTCTTTTTAATTAATACAAAAACATGGTGTTTTTTCTTAGCAAAATCTTTACAAACAAGGTCTGTTTTCATTGAGTCAATTTTTACACTTTGTTTTGCGATTATTTCCGTTTTGATTTCATCTTTAATTTGCAAGTGTTTTACTTCATCCTCTAAATATTTAATCTTGTTTTCAAGTTTGTACTCACCAAGTTTTCTAATAGAGGGCAAAACTTCTTTTGTAACCCAAGTTTTGAAGATTTTTGCCTCTTTTTTATGTGATCTCAAAATTAAAGAATAAAGTCCTGATTCATTGATGAAAATAGTATTTTTTTGAAAGTTAGAAGGTAGGGCAATCGAATGATCCACCTTATTTATTTCAGAATATGATAATTTATCATCATTATCAACATGCTCTCTAACTGCGTATTTCGTATTTTCATATTCTAGAATTTCTGCAACATCTTTAGCTTTAAACCAAAATTCGTTATTTTTATCCACAATCGTAAAAATATGTTTGTTTTCAAATCTAAGTTGATTATTGAGTAGGTCTACAACTGACTCCATTTAGATAGAAAAGAAATTTAACTAGTAATTTTTATTTAGAGAATAAAGGCCAAATTCATTAATGAAAATAGTATTGTTTTGAAAGTTTGAAGGTAAGAACGATTCGTTCCCCCTTGATTCATGTCCGTTGCTTCATCATTCTTTCGACAATCTTAAATATATTGTTGTTTTACTCTCATTATTTAATAAATTTCCCTCAGAGTCTCGTATAGTTAGAACGATTTTTTGAATTCTTGTAAAATTTTTTCTAATAGGAATATAATCGATTTCATTCGGTTTTTTACTGATTTTTGATCCATAAGCAACATTTGGGAAAAATGTGTACAAAATTTCAGATTCTTTGTGTAAATGTTCGGTATGATTTTCAAAACTAGGTTCAACGAGATTACAATGTACTTCAATTACATCGAACGGTCTAAATTTTGGCGTTTTATTTCCTAAATATACCTGATTTGGCTCAATAGTTTCTTGAACAAACCCTAATAAATCTACTATAATTGCTGAAAACATTATTCTTACTGGTGATTTTATTTGAATTTTATTAGAGAGATAATTTTTTTGCATTTCAAACTTGTTTTCGTCAAAGTTTAAAGATTTATCTGATTGTTTGAATGTTTTCAGATAATTTTTAAGGGAATTTTTTATTTGATCGAAGGTATAATATCCTTTGTTTAAACCATAATATTTTTGTTATGTTCTTCTCACTAAATCCTATACAATAAGGAGAACTTTCACTAATATTTATTACAAAATTGTCAGAATAAAAACCGCTTAAACCGATAAAATAATTTGATTCTTCCTCTAAGTGTATAGGATGTTCCAAGTTTAAAAATAATTGAGAGCTTTCTGAAGTCAACTTGAACAGCTTCATTTTCGCTATTTAAATGGAGAAATTTTTAAAGCAAAAAGATCAGATAAAACTTCAAACGTTTTGAAGAAAGTAAGAAAGATCAACCAATCAGATTGTTAATTGTTGGTTCAAGTGGATGTGGAAAAAACAACTTTATTATTGAATTTTATCTACAATAGGTTGATTCCTTATTCCAATTTGTATGTTTTTAGTAAATCTTTAGAACAAGACGCCTATAAAAAATTACAAGAAAGATTTGAAAATATTGAGAAAAACTTAAACAAAAAAATATCACATTTTTATAATGCTTCCGAGGACATAGTTCACTTAAGCGAATGTAAACCAAATTCTTTAATCGTTTTCGATGATTGTATTTTAGAAAATCAAGACGTTATTAAAGAATATTTCGTAATGTCTCGTCACAAAAACATATCTTGTATCTATCTTTCTCAATGCTTTTCAAAGGTTGATAAACAAGTTATAAGAAATAATTTGAATATGTTGTGTGTTTTTAAACAAGATGATCATTATTCCAGAAAGATTTATAACAATTATGTGGGATCTGATATGAGTTTTAACCACTTTATTGAGTTGTGTGATAAAATTTGGAAAGAAGACTACGGTTTTTTAACTATTAATCTAACTTTGAAGCTTAAAAATGGAAAATATTTGAATAAATTTTCTAACATAAATGCTGCTCAGTGGTCTGACAAATCTACTTGATACAATATTTGTTACAACTATTTTTATATTATCTTTAATTTTTATTTACATTATGAAAATAACAGAAAAAACGGTAAACCTGTTCACGTTACACGTTCACGTTCATGTTTCACGTTCATGTTTCACGTTCGTGTTTACGTTTCACGTTCATGTTTTACGTTCGTGTTTACGTTTCACGTTCGTGTTTCACGTTCATGTTTTACGTTTCGTGTTCACGTTTTTACGTTCCACGTTCACGTTATACGTTCCACGTTCACGTTTCAAAATTTTTCTAATTAAATGGTGAACGTAACTTCTGAAGAAGCGAAAAAACTTGATCAAATCGAAAAGAAATTAATCAAAGAATTTAAAGAACAGATTCGAATTGATGAAAAAGAACAAGAATTTATTCAAAAAATCAATCAACCTGTAACTTCTGCAATAAAAAACGTTGAGGGCAAAATTGAAAATGTTTTAAGTGATAATCAAAATTTGATGAATTTGGTTCCAGTTGTACGACAATTTGCCGATATTTCAATTCCAGAATCTGAAGAGTTTGAATTGCCAAAAATTACCATCTTCAACACCATTTAGACCTCGAATCATTGAAGACTCTACCATAGTTGAACCAATAAGTCCTGGAACAACGGATATAATAATTGGTGAAATTGGTAAAAAGTTTCTTCCTAGAGCAAAGGATGATAAATTTGGTTTGTATTGGGACAGAAAAAAGAGAAGTTTTATGATTGGAAATTTACCCGTTAATTTTGAACATAATGATATCATTATTAATGAAAAAACATATGAAGGAACTCAAGGTTTATGGAGATTATTAACAGACTATGACGCTCCAAAAGATAATTTATATTCTGAAGAAGATTTGAAAAAGTATACAGAAATTTTATGGGAATCTGACTCAATTTACAAAAATAATGATCCATCTACTAAGAAGCCTAAGTCAAGTAGAGGTAAAAAATATATTAACTTAATTAAACCAATTTGGGAAAAAAGAATCGAAGGATCAGGTGTGAGAAAATACAGTGATAATAAGATTGAATACAGATATATCGACGATTTGACAAAACTCGATGGAATTATTAATTATATTTATGCTCAAGAGAAGGCTGGAAATAACAATTTTTTGAATGAAAAGAAAGCAATTAAAGATTTTATTTCGAACAAACTTGACGAAATGATTGAAAAACCTGATGGAATTAAATATTTAAAACGAATTTTGCCGGCAATAAGTTCATCTATGATTGAGGGTAGTGGACTTTTGAATGATTTTATCAACAATTTACCTTTTGAATTACACGTACCAACTTATCAGTATCTGGGGCCTGGCACAAAACTCGAAAAAAGACTAAAAAGAGGAGATCCTGGTATAAATAAATTAGATCAAGCTGCTATGGAACACGATATTTTTTATGCAAAACATAGAGACACAAATTCCAGACATATAGCAGATAAAGTTTTGCAAGATAAGGCAATGGATAGATTTTTATCAAAAGATGCTAGTTTAGGTGAAAGATTTGTTGCGCTTCCAACAGCTGGAGCAATGTTTTTGAAGAGAAAACTAGGAATGGGAATCGAAGAGAACTTGAAATTTTAACTATATAAATGGAGGTGAACGTAAACTTCAGCAAAAATCAGAAAGAAAAAAATAAAATCCGCTTTTAAGAAGAAAATACCCGTTAGTATTCAATTTAAAATAGATCAACTAAAAAATGGCGAAGATAAGATATTTTTAACAAATAGACAATACAATAAACTCGAAAAACATAAGAAAAACAATAAAGGAACCAGAATAGAACCAGAATAGAATTTTCTTATAATCAGTTGAAAGAACTTAAAAATGGTGGACTTTTGAAAGATTTATTAGATTTTGGAGAAAATATTCCAGTTGTTAAAAATGTTGTTCCTTATGTTCGTAAAGCTGCTCCAATCGTTAAAAAAGATGTGATTCCTATTGTTCGAAACATTTTAAATTGGTTAGATAAAGAGTTGGAAGATGTTACAGGATCTGGATTAGATGAAAAAACTTTGAATTACGTGAAATCAAACATTGAAAAAAAAATTTAAACCTTTAACATTCGGGGAATTGGAAGAAATCTGCAAAAATATTAAACATTTTAGAGGAATCTTCATGAGAGATACATTACCTGAAAAAGTTAAGAAATTTGAATGTGGAATTGTGAATTTAGACTCGATTATGGGAAGTGGAACGCATTGGATTTGTTATTATAAAAATGATAAGAATGCATGTTATTTTGATTCGTATGGAAGAATTGAGGACAAACCACCTATAGAATTGATTAAATATTTGAAAAAATCAAGCGTCTACTACAATGATTCTCAGATTCAAGACTATAAAGATCCCCCAATTTGTGGTCATTTATGTGTTTTTGTGTTGAATGAACTGAGTGATGGTAAAGATTTTAAAGAAGTTGTTAACAAATTATTACTTAATAAATATGGATTCACAAAATATTTTTGACGTATTTGGAACACAAATTATTCAAAATGTAGATAATAGTTTGAATTTTGATAGTTTGAGAAATGAGTTTGATAACAAGTTAGAAAATGTATTACAAAACCTTCCAGATTCAGATATGTTTGCTGTCGAGATTGAAGATTTTAAAGCAGAATATGATAACAAACTTGCAAATTTCATGAGTTCAAATGAAGTTGCTGATAAAATAAAAGCATTGGAAAAAGAAGTTGATGATGGTGTAAAAAAATTATTTACCAATTTAATGTCTCATATCGATAAAGCTGATAAAATTACTGAAGCGATCAAAGTTGAAAAGAATTATGTTAGTTTGGCTAATAAAAAAAGAATTGTCGGTGTTCGACCTGGTATTGACAAACATGATGTTGTTGTTAAAGAACAAATTTTAAAACCTCTAAAATTATCAGAAAACATCGATATTGTTGATTTACATGATCCGAATGTTAAAAATGCCTTAGATTTTAAAGGAAAAAGAATTAGCAGTGTTAGTAAAGGAATTAATCCATTTTATGTTGTTGTAATGATTCAATTAGAAGATCCTATTAAAATGTTTAATGAACTAAAACAAAATTATGAGAATCATAAACAGCATGTTAAAGATTTTACAACAGAAGTCTATGAAAAACTTGATGAAAGAAGTAAAAGATCAGTAGACGATGTTGGTGAAATTAATGAAAAACTTACTAAATTTAAAGAGTCTTTTGATAAGTTTAGTTTAGATGCTACGAAAACTTTTGAGAATATTGGTCATAAATTTGTTGAATACAATGATTCTTATGCTGACAAATTTCAAAAAATAGAAGAAAAACTTAATAAGTGGGAGGAAGATCTTACTGAAATAGGTATTCGCGTAGGGTTTTATGCATGATAAAATTTCCTTATATAAATGGCGCTCATATACTGTGTGAGATGTAAAGAAAAAACTGCAACAAATGATATAAAATACTATGCAAACATCAATGGAGTTAAAAGAGTTTCTGGAAAATGTGCTGAATGTAACGCTAAAAAGAGCCAATTTATAAAAACTTGAAATTTTTTCTTAATAAATAGAGATGGCGGGACATTACAGTGCTTTCGATCTTTTTATAATGCAACACGAAAGAGATTTGAAAAAAGAACATTGGGATGATATTTCTCAAAAATATGAATTATCCGAAGATATGATGAGATTATACGTAAACAAATTGAATTGGTATAACATTGCAAAATATCAAAATCTGTCCCCAGAGTTCATTCAAGAAAATATACATTATCAATTAAAAGATCATATGTCTGTTCTTTGTCTCTATCAACACTTGAGTATAAAATTTTTGGATGAAAATAAAGATACAGTTGATTGGAACAATATTATAGATAGCGGTTACTATCCTGTGCAAATTTTATTGAAATATGTGACCGAGATCGCAAAATTTAAGGAAGAGAATCCCGAATATGACGAAGTAGATCATTAAAAATGACTAAAATTTATATCTTTTCTTATAAACGTACATTAGATCGATGAAAAATGATATCTTTCTTATACATGATGTTTAAAATTTCTAAATTTTCTCTTATTAAATGGCGGACTACAGAAAATATGCTAGTGATATTGAAAGGGCGGAGTTTAAAAATTTCTATCCAATTAGTAAACAACATTTGAATGAACCGAATAAAAGAACTGAGTTTAATATTGATTTTGGAGATAACTTTTGCTCGTCTAACTTCCAGTTTTATATTTCTGGAACTTTAACAAAACAAGATGGTCAAGCATATCTTGGAACTGATAATGTTAGATTAATCGATAATTTCGTACCGTTTTTATTTTCTAAGATTGAAGTAAGAAAACACAATAAATTGATAGAAGAAGTCGAAAACTGTGGTCAATTAAGCACAATTAAAGGAACTATTTCGTATTCAAAAAGTGATGTTATTTCTCAAACTTCTAATGGCTTTGAATCAGATTTTAAATTTGGTGTTTTTGAAAGCAGCTGGAAATTTATCTCATTTTGGATTAGGATTTTTTGAAAATGTTACTATTCCGATCTATAAAGGAGGATTTTATCTAAGTTTTATAAGAGCAGAAGACAATGATGTGATTCTGAAGACTGCAACTGGAAATGTTATGCCTGTTGATGGAAAAAATAACAATTACAGATTTTTTTATTAGAGTTCCAATGATTGATTATAAAACCACGAGTAAAATTAGGTTGATTGATGAAATTACAAAAAGTCAAAACATTATGTTTAATTTTCTAGATTGGCAATGTATTGAACAAAAAGGTATTTCCGGAACAACTTATTCGTTCGATATTACAAATATTTATAGAAATATCTTCAATCCCAAGTTCGTTATCATAGGTTTTCAAACAGATAGACAGAATAATCAAGAAAAAAATCCTTCAAAGTTTGATAGTTTGGATGTAAAAAATATCAGAGTAAAATTGAACGGTTCTTATTATCCAGATGAATTACAAAATTTAAAACATTTCAGGAGGTCTTTTCAGAATCATGTATCAGATGTATCAAGATTTTAAGAAAGTTTACTGTAATAATAAGGAAATGTATTACAATCCTAAAGAATTTTTAGCGAATAGACCTATTTATGTCATTGATACAACAAAGAGTATGACAAATATTTCTGGTTCAAAGAACGATATAATTATCAATATGGATTTTCAAAAAGCTGTTACAAACGCGATTTGTTATGTGGTTGTGGTTTCTGAGAAATTTTTAGCCTATGATGTGATTAAGAACGATATTAGAGAAATTCAGTAAAAATCACGTTATTTTCACTATTATTCATCGGATAATTTTAAAACTTTACAGAATTGTTAAAGACATTGATAAAAGTATACATTTTAAATTGCATTAAACAATTTTGAAAAATAGGGATGATATTAGGAAAAAAAACTATTTCAAGGTCATGGACCGGAAGTGGTGATTTTAAAAAATACTTTAATATTTACTGATCCTATATACCAAATTTCATCAAAAAAGCTCCAATAGTTCTCTAGATATGAGTTTAAAGATAAGGGATGATGGTGGTAGATTTTGAACATTTTGTTATTTTCATGAAATTTTAAGTTGAACTCGCTTGTTTTTGAAGTTTCAGATTTTTCTGATAATTTTTTATATTTTTTTTATGAATATTAAGAAATAGGGGATGATTTCACCCTTATGGATAAGTTAAGTCGAATGAGTTAAGTATTTAATAGATGTGTACCAAATTTCATTAAAATCGGTTAAATAGTTTTTGAACAACAAGGTTTGAAATAAATATTGATATTCACTTATTTAATATACATTGGAAACTATAACAGTTCTAATATCGATTGCAACCATCGATTTTTAGTATCGATAAAACTTCGATATTCATAGTCGTTTATCGCACGGAAAAAATTTTCATCATGGGCGTTGGCCACGTATAGCTAGCCATGTATGATCCTCCTCTATTTTAACGAAATTTAACAAGATATATCATTATTTGGAAGATTTCTAATGTATTTGTGAGTTGGAGAAAGAAGATATGGACTTTATAATGTAAGAAGATTGCTGTGAAGATCTGTGTTTCTTGTTAAAAGTGAAGTGAAGTGTTCCACTGGGCGTTGCCATTCACATTTTATAAGTTACTTTTATATTTATGATTCGAAGAAAGGAAAAATTGCAAGAAGATTGTGAATTTGTGTAGACATTCTAAACTGTGATAAAAACATTGTGTGAAAATAGTGTTCATTTGTAATACAGAATTAAGTGTTTTTTACAGTGATTTCATTGTCGCACACAGCGTGAGCAAAGCAAGGTCATTTGGTGTGAGCAAAGCAAGGTCATTGTTCACGGCGTGAGCAAACCAAGGTCATCGTGGAACGCCGACGTCACAATTCTAGAGTTGATTGAAATAAAACATATGATACCTTTCTTCTTCTCCCATTCCCAATTTCTCAGAAGTTAAGTAGATATCGCAAAAACACGCACACTAACAACACTCATTTTGTATGTCTTTCATTATATCGTAATGAATTGCTGAATGGCAAACGTTTCTCTTTTCTTCGTCAGAACCACACACACACAATATATCTGTTTCGTAAATGTTTTTTCCATATAATTTATCCCAATCTACAACAAAAGCGTGATCTCTTATAAATTCCTTTGATAAATCTTGTTGTTTACAAAGACTTGTTAAAAAACTAGCTGTATGCATATTTCTTGTCCAGTATGGATATTGTCTTCTCAACATTTCAAAAAATAAGCAATGAAATTTAGCATAAAAGCGATGAAAAATGTCAGATTGTTGGTGTTTTAGTTTATTTTGTAAAAATCGGAATATTTTTCTTATTTTTCTATTATTTAATTTAAAATCTCCTATTACATTTAACATATTTATACTATCTAAGTTGTCTGTAATAAATTGCATTGAACACTTTTTAGTACTTAAAAGTTCTCTGAATTCGTTTTCATTTAAGGATTCGTTTTCACTTAAGGAAAATATCAACATTTGTTTAACATATTTAGGTAATTCAAAGAAGTCTTTATAACTATTTCCTGTGGTAAGTTCTTTAAATGCTAGAAACTGAAGTGATTTTGGAGAGTTCATGTTGTTTGGTGACTATTTAGTAGAATAGATTTTTTATTTAAGAAAAATAATTTGCTAAATTCATATTATTCTCTTTCATTCCTTCTAAAACTTCAAAAATATACTCTTTCGCTGATGAAAAATCTCGATTTCTTCCGGAATAATCTTTGTAATCATAGACAAAATATCCTAAATAGTTGAATAATAAAATAAAATGATTTCTTTTTATCTCGGTAGATGAAATATAAACATAAACATTTGTGCTGAAAAATTTATATCTCGGCAGAGTTAGTTCCATAATCTCCATTTATACCAAAAAATCTTTTTGTTTAATGGAAGAGTATAATGCCAACTGTTACAAGTGTCATAATAGAGGAGAAATTATTGATAAAAGATATTTAGTTTGTAGAGATTGTAATTTAATTTTGTACGAAAGACCTAAACCTAAGAAATTTCGAAATAAACTAACACATTTGAATAATCTGCTTACAAAATTGCAATATGGAGGTAAAAAACAAACAAAATTTGTTACAGAATTTAGAAAACAGAATAAACATTTTTACTTATCTCTTATAACCGTTGAAAAAATTATTTTCCTTTTCAAAGAATACATTAGGTTTGTAGGTATCGATACACATGTTTATTATGAGAAGATTTTACCTATAATCTTTCACTATTTGGATATTGAATTTGATTACGATTTTAAGCCTGAAATCTTTGATGATTTTATAGTACATTTGGAGAAATTAAATGAAGAACCTCGTCAAAAGAATGTGGTTTTACTCACATTCTCCCCGACTTCTCGAGTGATTGTTAGCAAATTCCATCATTTCCGTTTATAAGTTTTAATTTATAGTTTTATTCGTAGCAGACATTTCAAATAGATTGATTTGACAGCTCAAGAAAGTAGAAGCAAACAGCTATAGATTCGGTAATTTTTCATTCGCGAGTTACAGATTAGTTTTATTGTCCTTTAAACAGTATTTTCCCTTGATTTTCTGTTGGCTCCGAAAGTGCGCTAGAACCGCCATATTCATATCTACTTATATATATATATATATATATATATATATATATATATAAGTATATATATATACATATATACTGGGTGTCCCAGAAAGGAATGCACTTTTATTTTGGGGAAAGCCGAATGTCCAAGAGAGATAAGATAAAGAGCTTATCAGGGCTTTGTAGCCATGCCCGCGGAAAATCATTTGCCATGGATCGCTTTACCGGTAGGCAGCGTGCTTTCTGTGTACGCGAGTATTACCATACGCTTTCTTATGTGACAGTTCGACGACACTTCCGCGCTCAATACAGACTTCATGATCTCAACCAAACGCCATCAGTGAACATAATTAAATGCTGGGTGCGCAAATTTGAAGCTACAGGATCAACTATGAACCCTCGTCCCATCGGTCGCCATAGAGAAGTGCGTTCTGAACAAAATATCGAACGTGTCCGAGATGCTGTGGAGGATAATCCACATCGATCAGTAAGAAAACACGCTGCTGCTTTGAATATACCCCGAACCAGTATTCAACGCATTTTGAAACAAGATTTGAAGTTACACCCGAACAAAATCCAGTTAGTACAGGCATTGAAAGAGACTGACTACCCGCTTCGGCTTAACTACGCAAACGAGATACTTCGTAGTTTTAGAAATTTCAATAACATAATCTTCAGTGATGAAGCACATTTCCATGTCGATGGATATGTGAATAAGTAAAACTGCCGTTATTGGTCTGCATAAAATCCAAGGGAGAAACACCAACGCTGTTTACATTCCCCGAATGTTACAGTCTGGGCGGGAATGACTCAAGCAGGCATCATTGGGCCGTATTTCTTTGAGGATAACCATGGGAACACTGTGACAGTAAATTCCCAGCGATACATAACAATGAGTAATGATCATTTACAGCCGTTCTTGCAGACGTTACCTCGGGCTAACAGGCAAAGATTGTGGTTTCAACAGGACGGAGCTACGTGTCATACAGCAGTAAACTCCATGACTGCAATAAGGCAGCTGTTTCGTGGGAAAGTCATTTCCAGATTTGGTGACATCAACTTTCCTCCGAGAAGCCCAGACCTAACTCCACTGGACTTTTTTTGTGGGGGTATCTAAAAAGTCGGGTGTACAACAACGCTCCTGCTACCCTTGATCATCTGAACCAAAATATTCGTGAGGAAATTGAAGACATCCCACCAGAACTCTGCCGTCGAGTTTTCGCAGATGTAAGGTTTCGTTTGGCGGAGTGCCGGCGCCGGAGGGGTCTACATCTGGATGATGTAATATTTCACAAGTAATTTCCCTGAAGTGTAAAAACAGGTAATCCTGGGATAATTGCTGTAAATAAAGCAATTTTTCTGTTTTTTTTTTTCTTTTTAAAAGTGCATTCCTTTCTGGAACACCCAGTATTATATTATATATATATACATATATATACAATACATATATATATATATATATATATCGGGTGTCTTAGAAGTCCCACTCCCCTATTAACATTCTTATTAACAGAAATAAAGCCATTTAATTGTGGCATGTTTATATGACCAAATGAGGAGTTTTTAAGGTTTGATGATTTTGGACCTCCTTCAAAATTTTATTTAGCGTTTAAGTCAAAATATTTAAATAAGAACCCCTTGTATGTCACACCCCATTTTAAAGGTTCTCGTATTATAAAAAAGGAGAATGGGACGAACTAGAGGTCCCTAATGTTAATCTAGCGAGTTTTGTGGCTAATCAAAATTTAAATTATTTTTTTAAAACCCCTGCAATTTAAGTTACATTAGTGTCTTACATTAATAACTGGTAACCGATAAGAGATATAATCGCAAAACCAGCCATTGGTATTCCTTTCGTGATGGATTTCGGTCAGGCAAAACAAAACCTAATAAATTCTGATGAAAGATTCACTCATTAGGTATCTCTTGGTACTGTCTCACACTAATAACTGGTAATCGATAAGAGATATAATCGCAAAACCAGCCATTGGTATTCCGATCGTGATGGACTTCGGTCAGGCAAAACAAAACCTAATAAATTCTGATGAAACATTCACTCATAAGGTATCTCTTGGTACTGTCTCACACTAATAACTGGTAACCGATAAGAGATATAATCGCAAAACCAGCCATTGGTATTCCTATCGTGATGGACTTCGGTCAGGCAAAACAAAACCTAATACATTCTGATGAAACATTCACTCATAAGGTATCTCTTGGTACTGTCTCACACTAATAACTGGTAACCAATAAGAGATATAATCGCAAAACCAGCCATTGGTATTCCTATCGTGATGGACTTCGGTCAGGCAAACCAAAACCTAATAAATTCTGATGAAACATTCACTCATTAGGTATCTCTTGGTACTGTCTCACACTAATAACTGGTAACCGATAAGAGATATAATCGCAAAACCAGCCATTGGTATTCCTATCGTGATGGACTTCGGTCAGGCAAAACAAAACCTAATAAATTCTGATGAAACATTCACTCATTAGGTATCTCTTGGTACTGTCTCACACTAATAACTGGTAACCGATAAGAGATATAATCGCAAAACCAGCCATTGGTATTCCTATCGTGATGGACTTCGGTCAGGCAAACCAAAACCTAATAAATTCTGATGAAACATTCACTCATTAGGTATCTCTTGGTACTGTCTCACACTAATAACTGGTAACCGATAAGCGATATCATCGCAAAACCAGCCATTGGTTTTCCCTTCGTAATGGACTTCGGCCAGGCAAGACAAAACCTAAAAAATTCTGTGTTATTCATAGTTTTGTATGTTTTTTATTCTTGTAATACTTTGTTTTATGATTTGATGTCGTAAGTTCTTAAAATAACTAGTGAGGATATGGACCAATACCTATCCGAGAAACACGTATTTTCTTCCATTGAATTATTTTTAAATTCATAACTGCTTGTTGTAATAAGTTGAAATTTGGTATGTACACGAAAGGCCTAATTACAGTAAAAGTTTCAATGTTGTAAAACGTTCATTATCAAAATGGCGCCTTCCTAAATTTTTGAATCGCAAATATCTTAAAAATGACATGTGTAAAAAAAGTCACAGTCCTAAATCCTGAAGAAAGAAGAAGAATCAAAAGAAACCTAAATCCTGCAATAGATAAGAATATTATGACCAGAGTTCAACATTGCAAAGTTATAATCAGCGGTCACAAACGGTGCTGTCACATAATGACAGTGGACAATGTCTATTACTCGGGTATTTAAAAGTGCATTATGTCCTTTATTTACTAACCGATTTTCTCCAACTTGGTCGTTGTAGTTTTTAATCAAATTGTATAACTAAAATGTAACAATTGTGACATTTTGTATCATAAGTCGTTTTCAAGATATTTACTAACCGATTTTCTCCAACTTGGTCGTTGTAGTTTTAATCAAATTGTATAACTAAAATGTAACAATTGTGACCTTTTGTATCATAAGTCGTTTTCAAGATATTTACTAACCGATTTTCTCCAACTTGGTCGTTGTAGTTTTAATCAAATTGTATAACTAAAATGTAACAATTGTGACCTTTTGTATCATAAGTCGTTTTCAAGATATTTACTAACCGATTTTCTCCAACTTGGTCGTTGTAGTTTTAATCAAATTGTATAACTAAAATGTAACAATTGTGACCTTTTGTATCATAAGTCGTTTTCAAGATATTTTCGTTTAAAAAGTTTAGAAAGTTGTCATTGTGATAATAAAGACTCTGAAAAACTGTATATTTTTTATGTGATACCTTTAGTTAGTAATACCTATACATACCAGATTTGTAATTTTTATAACAATCAGTTTTGAAATTAAAAATAGTTAATTTTTAAAAACTAATTTGTTAATTAAATATAATTAGTTTTTTTATATTTGATCGAAAAAAGATAATGGCGATTATTCGAATAGTTATTTAGTTTTCGAAAGTTTTAATATCATATTAAGGTTAAGGAATTATGTTATTAGTCTTTGGTCTAGGAGCATTACCTTAACATATTCGTAGACAATGTAATGATGGATTAAAAATAAATAAGATGTAACTAGAGTACTAGAGACACAAGCGATAAAAATAAGTTTATTACTTTCGCTCAAGTCGAGCTAGGAATTTATCAATGAAGAGAAAAGGAATAGGCGGAGCAGCAACGGTGTGTCTCTGGACAAAAGACGGAAGAGGAACTGTAGATAACTATATTGTTTCGGGATCCACGTCAATAACTTTAATGTAAAATTCCTTAAACGTCTTCATTGCGTTAAAACACACTATTTAGTGTGACAAGTTTCTTACAGTTGTGACTATCAAAATACAGTGGCTAGCTGTACCATATATAATAGTGGGAGGTCCTCTTTGTATGGGAGTCATTTGTCGAAACGGCGACTCATTTGTTTAGTTTATGTTCATTTAACCTAACTTGAGTTCCATGAGCTATATAATCAGATCTCAGTCTTTAAGAAGGACTGCTGTCATGTTGAATGTAAGGAGTTAAAGTGCCACACGATATGTGGTTGACACCGTTTTGTTATAACGTCATTATTTATGTGACATCGGCAAAATATCAAGGGAACAATAAACGACTGCAAATGTCAAAAATAATGCAAAATAGTTCTTCAAGTAAAGTAGCATAATGAAAAAAACGATAACTGGAAGTACGTATACACTTGAAAAAGTGTTATTATCTTCAAGAATAATAATGTAATTTATTATGCACAATCCCATTACACGACTGAACCTTTGACTATTGAACACTGCAAGAATAAGGCAGAAGCGAATCTTCTCTCGGTTATTGGAAGTATGTTCACCTTGTATTAGTTTTCATTGTTGACTTCAAGAATAACGTTGGTAGCTACCACGCACAATCCCATTACATGACTGAACCTTTGACTATTGAACACTGCAAGAATAAGGCAGAAGCGAATCTTCTCTCGGTTATTGGAAGTATGTTCACCTTGTATTAGTTTTCATTGTTGACTTCAAGAATAACGTTGGTAGCTATCACGCATAATCCCATTACATGACTGAACCTTTGACTATTGAACACTGCAAGAATAAGGCAGAAGCGAATCTTCTCTCGGTTATTGGAAGTATGTTCACCTTGTATTAGTTTTCATTGTTGACTTCAAGAATAACGTTGGTAGCTATCACGCACAATCCCATTACATGACTGAACCTTTGACTATTGAACACTGCAAGAATAAGGCAGAAGCGAATCTTCTCTCGGTTATTGGAAGTATGTTCACCTTGTATTAGTTTTCATTGTTGACTTCAAGAATAACGTTGGTAGCTATCACGCACAATCCCATTACATGACTGAACCTTTGACTATTGAACACTGCAAGAATAAGGCAGAAGCGAATCTTCTCTCGGTTATTGGAAGTATGTTCACCTTGTATTAGTTTTCATTGTTGACTTCAAGAATAACGTTGGTAGCTATCACGCACAATCCCATTACATGACTGAACCTTTGACTATTGAACACTGCAAGAATAAGGCAGAAGCGAATCTTCTCTCGGTTATTGGAAGTATGTTCACCTTGTATTAGTTTTCATTGTTGACTTCAAGAATAACGTTAGTAGCTATCACGCACAACCCCATTACATGACTGAACCTTTGACTATTGAACACTGCAAGAATAAGGCAGAAGCGAATCGTCTATTGGTAACTGGAAGTATGTTCACCTCGTATTATTTTTCATTGTTGACTTCAAGAATAACGTTGGTAGCTATCACGCACAACCCCATTACATGACTGAACCTTTGACTATTGAACACTGCAAGAATAAGGCAGAAGCGAATCTTCTCTCGGTTATTGGAAGTATGTTCACCTTGTATTAGTTTTCATTGTTGACTTCAAGAATAACGTTGGTAGCTATCACGCACAATCCCATTACATGACTTGAACCTTTGAATATTGAACACTGCAAGAATAAGGCAGAAGCGAATCTTCTCTCGGTTATTGGAAGTATGTTCACCTTGTATTAGTTTTCATTGTTGACATCAAGAATAACGTTGGTAGCTATCACGCACAATCCCATTACATGACTGAACCTTTGACTATTGAACACTGCAAGAATAAGGCAGAAGCGAATCTTCTCTCGGTTATTGGAAGTATGTTCACCTTGTATTAGTTTTCATTGTTGACTTCAAGAATAACGTTAGTAGCTATCACGCACAACCCCATTACATGACTGAACCTTTGACTATTGAACACTGCAAGAATAAGGCAGAAGCGAATCGTCTATTGGTAACTGGAAGTATGTTCACCTCGTATTATTTTTCATTGTTAACTTCAAGAATAACGTTGGTAGCTATCACGCACAACCCCATTACATGACTGAACCTTTGACTATTGAACACTGCAAGAATAAGGCAGAAGCGAATCTTCTCTCGGTTATTGGAAGTATGTTCACCTTGTATTAGTTTTCATTGTTGACTTCAAGAATAACGTTGGTAGCTATCACGCACAATCCCATTACATGACTTGAACCTTTGACTATTGAACACTGCAAGAATAAGGCAGAAGCGAATCTTCTCTCGGTTATTGGAAGTATGTTCACCTTGTATTAGTTTTCATTGTTGACATCAAGAATAACGTTGGTAGCTATCACGCACAATCCCATTACACGACTGAACCTTTGACTATTGAACACTGCAAGAATAAGGCAGAAGCGAATCGTCTATTGGTAACTGGAAGTATGTTCACCTTGTATTAGTTTTCATTGTTGACTTCAAGAATAACGTTGGTAGCTATCACGCATAATCCCATTACATGACTGAACCTTTGACTATTGAACACTGCAAGAATAAGGCAGAAGCGAATCTTCTCTCGGTTATTGGAAGTATGTTCACCTTGTATTAGTTTTCATTGTTGACATCAAGAATAACGTTGGTAGCTATCACGCATAATCCCATTACATGACTGAACTTTTGACTATTGAACTACTTTTTCCGATTCAATTATTTTGTATTTGGCCGTATCTGTCACATATGGGTTTAAATAAGCAAACTAACATATGATCGGAAGACCAAATACCTGTCAAACGACTTTTATTTACATTAAATTGTATAAATGGCAATAGCCTTATTTAATTTCAATAAACATTGAATCACAAAAAGTACTTGCTCCGCCAGTATATATATATATATATATATATATATATATATATATATATGAATAAATGATGAGTTTGGTTCTAGTTCATCTTCCTCTTAATCCACAATCTGGATGTGACGCTGTTACGGCTGTCAATCCTGGAACTTGGATCATGTTCTCTTGAAGAGATCCAATAAAAGTCGGCGACAAATATACTTCTTACATAGTTTACACATCAGAGACACGTTTGAGTGCACTACGATGTCTTAGACACGATATTTAATCACTCTGGAGAAGCCGAGCTTTCTACACATAACGTAACGATGGTAGGAAGTTAGACAATGAGACTACCTTTTCGCCTAGATTACACTATACAGTATTTATAGTCTAGATGTCTCTGATGTCGGAACAATGAAAGGAGTTTGTTTGAGCTTCTTGTTGCCATGATTTCTGGATCTCTTCAGATGAACATGTCTCCGGATTCCAGGAGCCAAGTCTGTGACAGCGGTAGATATCACACGCTGCACAAGGGCAAGAATTACCTGGAGCTAAATTCAACACTCATATGTGTGTATGGTGGGCACGTTTCATTTTATATAAAATGAAACCTTCCCACCATAGCTATGGTACGTGAATCAAATATATGCTTTGTGTTTTCAGTAAACAATATATGAATAAGAAACTTTTATCATTATTTAATTACAAAATAAGTTTCATTATTATTTCCTAAAGCATAATATGTATTCTAAATAGTCATATTGTCATATTAAAGTTACACAGATGTTCTTTGACAAAAATATATCAATAATATATCTCCTAAAAACTTTTTATTTGTTACAATTTAAATGTGAAAAACATTCAAATTAACTTATACATTAACTTTAATTGTACTATTACAAAAATTAAAGTTTGTATAAAGTAATTTTGGGCTTTAAAATTTCTTAGTCACTTATATTTTAATATTTCAACAAGTTAATT
Organism: Homalodisca vitripennis; assembly: GCF_021130785.1. NCBI lineage: Eukaryota > Metazoa > Arthropoda > Insecta > Hemiptera > Cicadellidae > Homalodisca > Homalodisca vitripennis. The sequence goes on from NC_060207.1 coordinate 249,434,179, forward strand.
ACCTCTGTCTTAATTTTTTATATTTTAGAATCTGTATGTAACAAAATAATTCTGTAAAATTTATTTATAAAAAAAAATTATGAGAAAGTTTTCAGGCTAAATGTCAGATGAAATTGGATTGTACATGTGATATTTACCGAAAAAAGAGGTAATTATGGAACATGTTAGCTTCACACGTGACGTAGGTGACCATGCAGAGTTTTATTTCGTCATTGACACTGTGTCTTTACCTTTGTGTAAATTATTTACAATGTAACTATCAGGCAACTTGACCTAATAAAACTGTATGATAACAAAATTCTTGTAATGAGAAAGTCGTAGGTAGAAGTTACAGGAAAACATACGTTTTATTCAACAACTACTCCTACAATGACAAGAATATTGTTCGCTGTTGCCTTTGGTAAATACAAGATATGTCTTCTATCTTTAGTTGTGATTATTTTTATAACATATAGCAAATATGCGATTTATTCTATTTAATAAAAAAAATATTGTATTTGTGTTTTACGGTAAAGTAAAATATTTGTAAAGCCAATACAGACGTTTTTGTTTTAAACTTTAATGTTAAATTTATGCGGATTGTTTATACATGTTTTTTAGTATTTATAAAGTAAATAATTACATTAATTTGTGATAAAATTTGTATATAAATCATTACAAATATTTGACATATAATTTCAGTTCTTAATAAGAGACCATAGCCTTATTTTAAATTTTAAAGCTGTTTAATTGTTATATCAATTTTCTTTTCAAGAATAAAATAATGTTATGTACAATGTGTTTTTGGACTTAAAATAGTAACATAAAGGATATTTAAAGAAGATACAGATTTATTATATGTTTAATTTACATGTACTGATAAAGTGAGAACGTATGCTATTTCATCTGCATAAAATTGTGTTATAAAACAAATTACTGTACATATTGAGATAAAGACATGTGTTTTGTTTTGTATGAACACAATGGAGGATTGTAATGCATTATAAATTAAATTTCATGGGAACCTATTAAATACGATTAGTATTTAAAAGTTTATTTCCTTAGGCCGGATTCAATACCAATTCTCCGTGCTTGATCTAGTTTGGAAATTGTTTCATAATTAGTATCGTGAATTGTTTTGGCCTCGCTCCAGTTGATCATGTTCCCTGAAGATGACTCTCACTAGCCAGGACGTGATGTCTCTGCATTTAATTGTTTAACAGGAACATTTAGATGATACTATTACATAATGTGACGTAAAACTCATCACTTGTCGTATTTTTGTAAATGCTTGACAAGGAATATCCTAAGGAATCTAATGAAATTAACCATTTAATACATCAAATTAATTAATAACTATTTTGTAAAATGTGTGGTATACATTTAAAATGAGTATTTTATCAATAAAGTATGCAAGTAGAAGATGGCAACAAGTACCCACGGGTAGATGGTATGTTCAAGAATCTACCCGGGGTTAAATTTATACTGATTCGTTCATTCATTCGTAATAGCAGTAACTGAAAATAACAAGTCACAAGTAAACGTATCAACAGTTTTTAGACGTTATTCAGACACAATGCCCTACAAAAAAAGACCGTAGGTCCTGATCTTAAACCACAGTATTTGATTAAGGGTTGTATTGACATTTTTACAGAACCGCTTACTTTACTTTTTAATTTAAGTTTAAATTACTGGAACATTTCAAGGCAAATAGAAACTTACTAAAATCACACCAATCTTTAAGAGTGGAAAATAATCACAAATTGTAAACCACAGACCTGTTGCTGTGCTTTCTGTCCCAGCAAAATTTTTGAAATAATTATACATAATTCCTTATTTAAACATTTTAAAAATCAAATCACGACTAATCAGCATAGTTCCGGGTCGTTCTGCAAATACCAACTTGTTATCTTTCACACAATATATCTCCTCGGGCCTGGACTCCGCCACTCAGACTGATTCTGTCTTCCTTGACCTGGACAAGGCTTTTGATAAAGTAGATCATTTTATTTTATTGAAGAAAATGCATTATTATGGGGTATCAGACGCTTTGGTAAACATTTTAGCATCTTATTTAATAAACAGAAAACAATATGTTTCCTATAAAAATAATTGATCTGCTACCTTTACGGTTCAATCTAAGGCTCAAACTTGGGACCTTGTTTGTTTACGATTATGATAAATTATTTAAGTGACCGTGTGGTATCAGCCAACCCTATAATTTTTGCTGACGATTTAAAACTGTTCAAGTATATAATCCGATCAATCTGACGTCAATGATTTGCAGAAGGACTTAGACAGTGTATTTTTATGGGGGGGGGGGGGGGGATGGAGAATAATATGCAATTTAATATTTCTAAATGCCATGTAATGTCATTCAGCAGATCAAAGACTATTATTAACAACAATTATTATTTAAATGGAACACTTTTGTCTAGAGTTGATTCAGTGAAAGATTTGGGAATCATTGTTGATTCCAGTTTGTTTTTTAATGACCATAATACTAATTGTATTTCTTCCGCCAGTCGGATGCTAGGGTTTATAATCAGACAAGGAGTAAATTTTGGAAACAGTGTAACATTTATTACACTATATAAGGCACTGGTCAGGTCACGACTAGAGACTGCGTGTATAGTTTGGAAACCTACATATGCCGTCCACAAAGATGCCATAGAAATAGTACAAAAGAGATTTTTAAGATATCTTTACTTTAAATGTTTTAATATTTATACTTATTTAATTAATTACGAGTTATTAAGTCTGTTTGAATTTGAGAGTCTAGGTCTGAGGAGAGCAGTGATGGAGCAAGCGTTTCTGCATGGCTTAGTGCAAGGGCAGGTGGACGACGTGGTCAGTATGGAAACTCTTAGGTTTAGGGTTCCGCGCTTCAATAGTAGGAGTAAAATTATGTTTGATCTGCCACACGTGCGGACAGTATCGCACGCGTACTCGCCTCTGCTACGGATGAAGAGATCTCACAATTTAATACTTTCGGAAGGAAATAATCTTGATATATTTGCAGAATAAAAATATGTTTTAAGAAGAATTGCCTAATGCTATTAAAAGATAAACCTTATTTATATTGACTTTTGAATTCTTAATACTATGTATGCCTAATATTTTACCACAAGTATTTAACTGTAATTTATCTTACAATAACCGTTCCATATATTTATATTTTTGTCGTATGTTGTTACTTAAATTATTTGTATTGTTGCATGTGTTATAGAATTACTTGCATCTTTTTAAATATATATTTTTGTTATATTCTTAAAATGATTATTGTGCTGTTTCTGTAATTATATTTATATATTTGTTAGGTCAAGTCTTTATATTATATACTATGTTTGTCGTTGCATGTGTTTATAAAATTACTTATTCGTTCGTTGCATTTTCGTACAAATTTTTGTTACGTTTCTCTAATGATTATTGTGCTGTTGCTGTAAACTTATTTGCTTATACTTATTTGTTATATACTACTTGATATCCAGTGATTATTTTAAGTACTGAAAATGGACATTGCAAACTAACTTTGTGCTTCAAAACTAACTGGTTATTTTTCCTGAATAACTAGTTACATCGTACTTTTTGTTTGAAACGGGAAACCCTATTTTTGTGCATAAATCGGATAGCGGGAATTTCAAATCTATCAATGTATAATTGAATGTGTAAAATTGAAACGTCTTGATTGTACACATTTCTATAAATTACATTATTCATACCGATTTGCCGGGTATTCTAGTGAGGTATCAGTATAAAGAATTTTAATACGATGAAAGCAAATATATGTAATATAATCAACCTATTAGAACTATTTTGAAGTATTTTTACTAGCATTCATAGAAAACGATGAAATACATATACCTGAGAGCGTTTACAATAAGATCACAGGGACTAGTTTTTACACTTACATTAATTGTATAGTTTAAAACTAGGGTTTGATTTATTTACTGTATAGTATACACAAGGATCGTTCTAAAACTTTTGTGGTTATTTTTGATATTAAATAGTGCTAAACACGGTCTCGCATACGAGTACATGAAACTTGGCACAAACAGCGAAATAGTTGGGGCTTTGCGCAGGATCTGTATCGCCAGGACAAACAAGGTGACAGCAGATTTGTGTAAATCTCATGATATATGAGAAACATTAACACAATTATTATATTCCGGGAAATAATTACAGTAAAGATTAAATCACAAAAAGAGATCTGGGTTCGAGTATTTTTTGTGAAACTATTAAAATGTAATTAGGCTATTGATGTTTAAAGAGATGGTTGAAATGATGTTTGTCTCTCACAGGGTTGGTGGCGTGTCACTGGACGGAGACGCTCGGTGCCGCTATAGGTCCGAGTCCCGGAGCCACTGCGGAGGCGGAGCCTTATCCTCAGTTGGATGAAGTCGCTGATGTCGTTGGTGATGCCGCCGGTGCTGTAGCGGACGTTGTGAGTTCAACAGCACAAGCTACAGGATCTCTTGCGGGAGGTGGTCTAGGAGGGCTAGTAGGAGGCCTGGTGGCTGGATTATTAGGAGGGTTATTAGGAGCTCTAGGTCGATAAATTGCAAAAAATTCACAATAACTTTTCACAGGAAGTGGAAAATACAAGAAGACTGTCATAGTTATGTGTTACCTGTTACATATGTGCTCTAAAATGGACAAAGCGAGCAGTAAAATGTATTTTTGTGCGCGAATAACTTTACCGACATTGTGTTGCATAACGATACTAATGAAAATCATTCACTGAGCACTGCTTGGTGGGTTCTTACGTTTTTAAAATTAATTATTTTGTAGCTACTCACTAAGTACATTTATTTCAATAATTATAATATATAAAATACTTCTTAGTGGTTTTCTACTAATTCAAATTTCAATGACTGTCACGTAATAAATTGTAATTTGATTTAAATGAAACTAATAAATATAAAAGACTTAATAAATAATTAAAGAATGACTTTTATGTTGCTAATTTGTGTAACACGCATAACAGATATGTGACTGACTCACAGATAATTAATTAGGGATAAATCGTATCTAACAGCGACTTCTGGTATGTATGGAAATGCTGACTGTAGCGTACCTTAAATACGTATGATACATGAGATTAAAGCATTATGATTCTATTTATTATACTTGTGAGAGTACTATTATACAGTAGGCTATTGAAATATTGAATGTGACATTAGCCTTCAACTGGAAGAACTGTGAGGGATGTGAAATATAAAAATAGACGATCGACAAATTCTTACATTATACTGTTAAATTTGACATTATGAACTTTACATGTTTAGTATTAATGATGAAGCCAGTAAACTTCAGGAAGTACCTCAGTGTATGTAAATGCAAGATGAAATTAATGAAGTGAAATTAAATGAAAAGTGCCTTTATTAAAGAGGCGAAGTTAGAGCTATACATATGTACAGGAAATTTACAATAATTAAATACAGAAACATGTAAACTGTTAGAATACTTATACGTTATGATAAAATGTGAACCACACTGCTTAATTCACATAAAATAACTCAAGTACTTAAAAGTATAATTCCTAAGAAAGATGAAGAACAGAGGCTAATAAAGTAAAACACTCCCAACAATCGCTGGAAATACATGAGTGATAACTGCTGCAAAAACGTCTGATATTACAAATAAATGTAACACAGTAATTATGTGCACTGTCTGACCTCACACACGCCGCAAGCACCAGTTTCATGAGTGATCAAATCAAATCAGATCAAATCAGCTTTATTGCAGCGACAATATTACAATATATAGCAAACGTCACACATTTTAATCTAAAATTTCTTACATTCATGCCACAAAATTCTCATTCACACATACAATTTTACACTTATGCACCTTTCATCCTTCGCAATATATCCCACTTTAAACAGCAGAATCAGTCGTGTAATTGGGCGGTCTCCCAGTTAAATGCTAAAAACTCCCCTGCATTATAAAATGCTTGTGACACCAAGAGGTGTTTAAGGCGCCTTTTGAACGCTTTGGGCGTTAGGGAATTTTTTATTGAATTTGGCAGTCTGTTAATAAAATTAACACCTGCCTGTGAGGGCAGGTGTTCAAAAACCACTGTTCTGTGGCTTGCAGTTCGTAGTAATTCTCTACCTCGTGTCTCATGCGTATTTATGTCCCGGCCTCGGGTTAAGGCACACTTATACATACAAAACAAAGTGGTTTCTAAAATGTACAGACACGCGAGAGTTAACAGCTGTAATTCCTTAAAAGCTTGCCTGCACGACTCTCTGAATTTTATTTTTGCTATTATTCGAATAGCTTTTTTTTGGAATTTGAATGCTCTCTGAAACTGAGAGCTTGCGCACGCTCCCCACAGGACCACCCCGTAAGACAAATGGGGGTAAATTAAGCCATAATACGCCGTTACCAGTACCTGACTTGGGCAGTATTTTGCTAAGGATCTCAAGACATAAATGCCTGAGGAAAGTTTTGCGCAAACATGATTGTTGTGTTCATTCCAAGTCAACCCTCGATCAAGGTGTATTCCTAGGAATTTTGAAGAGAGGACTTCTTCCAGTGTGAAATCAGCTAACAAGACGGCAGAACCAAAATGGTTGCCTACATCGCGCAAAGCAAAATTTAAAACGTTGGATTTTGAGGTGTTTGTTGTGAGATTGAGGCTTTGGAAGTATTGTACACAGTTATTAATGTCAACAAAGGCCTGTTGTTCCAACACTTCACTTGATCTTGCACTAAAACAGAGACTCGTATCATCAGCATACTGCACTAGTCCTCCGTGCAGAAGTGATGATCCTATGTCGTTGACATAAAGCAGGAAAAGCACAGGACTGAGAATGGATCCCTGGGAAACAACGTACCTCAGTTCTATTGGCTTTGACGATTGATTTGATATTTGGACAACTTGGGATCTATGACTTAGAAATGAGCTAAGCCATTTAAGGGGCACGCCTCTGATGCCATGGGACCCAAGTCTGTCAAGCAGTTTGATATGGTCAACGCAGTCGAATGCTTTGGACAAGTCTAAGAACACACTCATTGTGTGGTTCCAACATTCTATTCTCTCTACAATCATATCGACAAGACTCACTACTGCGTCTGTCGTCGATTTGCCCTTTCTGAAACCAAATTGTTCATTTGAGAGCTGACTGTATTTGTCCAAAAATTGAAGCATTCTTATGAGAAAAAGCTTTTCAAAAATTTTGCTCAATACTGGCAAAATTGAGACAGGCTGATAGTTATTGATTGAAAATTGATCGTCTTTTTTGAAAATTGATCGTCTTTTTTGAAAATTGGAACAAATTTTGCAATTTTCAGCAGGGAGGGGAAAACTCCTGTTTGGATTGAAGAATTTACCAATTTATTTAAAGGTCTCACCAAATGCTTGCAGCATTGTTTGATGAGCCATGTGGACTAATGTCCACAAAGTCAAATGATCTTAATCTAATGATTAAGATAATTTGACTTTTTGGCTGGGACCTGCTGAATAATTCGGTAAAGCTCATCCTCAGTGACAGATATCAGCAACATTGAGGCTGCTGGACTCTGTCTTCGCGAGGGACGTATTTGCGGTTCAGACGGCCGAGGACTTTGCCCAACAGCAACGGATGCGAAAAATTTGTTAAACTGATTGGCAACCTCAGTTCCATCCTCCACAAGTATATTCCCATTTTTAATTTTGATTTGTTTTTTAACTTTTGTTTAATTGTTAATGATGTCCCAAGTTGTTTTTGAAATATTTTTAGAAGATAGAATAGATTTGGAGACATCGTATGCTTTCGCAGCTTGGATCACTTTCCTGTAAATTTTTTTGTATTTTTTGAAGAATGATAACTGCTGCAAAATGGTGTGAAACGAGCTCAACACGTCTGATATTACAAATAAATGTAACACAGTAATTGTGTGCACTGTCTGACCCCACACACGCCGCAAGCACCAGTTTCATGAGTGATAACTGCTGCAAAATGGCGAAACGTGCTCAACACGTCTGATATTACAAATAAATGTAACACAGTAATTATGTGCACTGTCTGACCTCACACACGCCGCAAGCACCAGTTTCATGAGTGATAACTGCTGCAGTCCTGTTGACGGGCGACACAGAACGGTGGTTTATGAACACCTACCCTAGCAAGCAGCTGTCCGTTTCATCAAGAGATTGCCCGATTCCATATCAAACGTACAAACGCCTAAGGCATTAAAAACTCGTCTGAAGCGCTTTTTATCATTTAAAGCATTCTATAGCGTCGAAGAGTTTTTTTTAATTATAGTTGGAAGACCTCTAATCTAGTAGACTGGCACTGGCGTTGGCGGTAGAGAGAATTACCAATTAAGTGGTTTGGTGGAATGTAAAGATTTAAAGATTGAATGTCTAAATGTGGTTTGTAAACGAATGTAAAAATTATAGATATATTCAGAACGACTTTTTCCACAGTATTGCATTATTTTCAACGCCAATAAAAGGTTTAGCTTTAACTTTCGAAGGCGCTGAAAGAGTCCAATAAAGTGGAGAGGGAGTGGAGCGGCTCCGTCAGTTGTCGTGCTATGTCTGGTGTATAGTGCTAACGTCACGTATAGCATGACCGGTGGCCTCGAGGTGCGCAGAAGGCAAGAACTCGAATAGAGTGGAGGGGGAGTGGAGCGGCTCCGTCAGTTGTCGTGCTATGTCTGGTGTATAGTGCGTCACGTATAGCATGACCGGTGGCCTCGAGGTGCGCAGAAGGCAAGAACTCGAATAGAGTGGAGGGGGAGTGGAGCGGCTCCGTCAGTTGTCGTGCTATGTCTGGTGTATAGTGCGTCACGTATAGCATGACCGGTGGCCTCGAGGTGCGCAGAAGGCAAGAACTCGAATAGAGTGGAGGGGGAGTGGAGCGGCTCCGTCAGTTGTCGTGCTATGTCTGGTGTATAGTGCGTCACGTATAGCATGACCGGTGGCCTCGAGGTGCGCAGAAGGCAAGAACTCGAATAGAGTGGAGGGGGAGTGGAGCGGCTCCGTCAGTTGTCGTGCTATGTCTGGTGTATAGTGCGTCACGTATAGCATGACCGGTGGCCTCGAGGTGCGCAGAAGGCAAGGACTCGAATAGAGTGGAGGGGGAGTGGAGCGGCTCCGTCAGTTGTCGTGCTATGTCTGGTGTATAGTGCGTCAGGTATAGCATGACCGGTGGCCTCGAGGTGCGCAGAAGGCAAGAACTCGAATAGAGTGGAGGGGGAGTGGAGCGGCTCCGTCAGTTGTCGTGCTATGTCTGGTGTATAGTGCGTCAGGTATAGCATGACCGGTGGCCTCGAGGTGCGCAGAAGGCAAGGACTCGAATAGAGTGGAGGGGGAGTGGAGCGGCTCCGTCAGTTGTCGTGCTATGTCTGGTGTATAGTGCGTCAGGTATAGCATGACCGGTGGCCTCGAGGTGCGCAGAAGGCAAGGACTCGAATAGAGTGGAGGGGGAGTGGAGCGGCTCCGTCAGTTGTCGTGCTATGTCTGGTGTATAGTGCGTCAGGTATAGCATGACCGGTGGCCTCGTGGTGCGCAGAAGGCAAGGACTCGAATAGAGTGGAGGGGGAGTGGAGCGGCTCCGTCAGTTGTCGTGCTATGTCTGGTGTATAGTGCGTCAGGTATAGCATGACCGGTAGCCTCGAGGTACGCAGATGGCAAGGACTCGAATAAAATGGAGGGGGAGTGGAGCGGCTCTCACAGTTGTCGTGCTATGTCTGGTGTATAGTGCGTCAGGTATAGCATGACCGGTGGCCTCGAGGTGCGCAGAAGGCCAGGACTCGAATAAAGTGGAGGGGAGTGGAGCGGCTCCGTCAGTTGTCGTGCTATGTCTGGTGTATAGTGCGTCAGGTAATAGCATGACCGGTGGCCTCGAGGTGCGCAGATGGCAAGGACTCGAATAAAGTGGAGAGGGAGTGGAGCGGCTCCGTCAGTTGTCGTGCTATGTCTGGTGTATAGTGCGTCAGGTATAGCATGACCGGTGGCCTCGAGGTGCGCAGAAGGCAAGGACTCGAATAAAGTGGAGGGGGAGTGGAGCGGCTCTCACAGTTGTCGTGCTATGTCTGGTGTATAGTGCGTCAGGTATAGCATGACCGGTGGCCTCGAGGTGCGCAGAAGGCAAGGACTCGAATAAAGTGGAGGGGGAGTGGAGCGGCTCCGTCAGTTGTCGTGCTATGTCTGGTGTATAGTGCGTCAGGTATAGCATGACCGGTGGCCTCGAGGTGCGCAGAAGGCCAGGACTCGAATAAAGTGGAGGGGGAGTGGAGCGGCTCCGTCAGTTGTCGAACTGCCTGGTGTATAGTGCGTCAGGTATAGCATGACCGGTGGCCTCGAGGTGCGCAGAAGGCCAGGACTCGAATAAAGTGGAGGGGGAGTGGAGCGGCTCCGTCAGTTGTCGAACTGTCTGGTGTATAGTGCGTCAGGTATAGCATGACCGGTGGCCTCGAGGTGCGCAGAAGGCCAGGACTCGAATAAAGTGGAGGGGGAGTGGAGCGGCTCCGTCAGTTGTCGTGCTATGTCTGGTGTATAGTGCGTCAGGTATAGCATGACCGGTGGCCTCGAGGTGCGCAGAAGGCCAGGACTCGAATAAAGTGGAGGGGGAGTGGAGCGGCTCCGTCAGTTGTCGAACTGCCTATGGTGTATAGTGCGTCAGGTAATAGCATGACCGGTGGCCTCGAGGTGCGCAGAAGGCCAGGACTCGAATAAAGTGGAGGGGGAGTGGAGCGGCTCCGTCAGTTGTCGTGCTGTCTTGGTGTATAGTGCGTCAGGTATAGCATGACCGGTGGCCTCGAGGTGCGCAGAAGGCCAGGACTCGAATAAAGTGGAGGGGGAGTGGAGCGGCTCTCACAGTTGTCGTGCTGTCTGGTGTATAGTGCGTCAGGTATAGCATGACCGGTGGCCTCGAGGTGCGCAGAAGGCCAGGACTCGAATAAAGTGGAGGGGGAGTGGAGCGGCTCCGACAGTTGCAGTGCTGTGTCTGGTGTACTTCGCTTTGCAACCTTGGGCACGTGCCGTCATAAAAATATAATCTTTTGCAAATCCACCTTTTGCGTGTTCATTATTTTTGTAGTTTTTTGCCCATAAAGTGTTATAACAATGTTGTTATGCAAACTAATGTAAGGAGAAAAGTAGGAGAAGGTTCAATAGCGTGTTGTTCAAACAAACTGGAATTTCATAAAGCTTGCTAAGACGTATTCTAAAGCAGAAAAAATAAATAAGTCCCGTCGGCACTTATTTTAGTACGCAAACAAAGTAAGGGAACGTAAACATATTAAAGGGGATCTGGAAAATTAATTAATTAATTAATTAAGTAATTCCACCCACAGCATTGATACAGGCAATCCTACATTGCAATCCTTATCAAGTGTGTTAAGATACGTGATTCCCTAAGTAAGTGGATTTTGATACCTGTTGCACTGCAGGTAAGATTTCGCTGGAAGAAATCTACCAACAACAGAAAAATTTTATCCGATAGTTCGGTATCCGTGAATTGTGTATAAAATGTTAAAGTTTAGCTGAATACAAACATGATACAAGGCATGAAACATAAGTTTACTTTACGCTCACCAAAGAAATGCTGGATTTGTGGAGGTGCTTTGGGACTGAAGACACTTGTAGTAATGGACAACGACTTATAACTGCCCATGCTAGTGGGGGAAATGGATAATGCTGTACTTACTTTCAAATCAGGATTTAAGTCAGGACATTACCAGAATTAAATGGACTAATTACGAAAAATGAGTGAACACTAAATTATTCCCAAATCTGAGAGATAATTTTGTTGCTGTTATAAGAGGTGTTATGTATCACAATAAGCATTAAGGCCAAAATGTTCAAATGGTTTTCAAGCGTAATATTGTACACTCCGGCACGATGTACAAATCAGAGCTCTTATCAGTCTATGAGCCTACTTGCAAAATGTAAAAATGTATCAACATTTTTGTAAAACACATATGTTCGTCTGTAAAAATAAATAAAACGACTGCAAATTTTCAGTAAATAAATAACTTGTAGTAGACTCACGATTTATTTTTATTATTACATGTTAATTTATAATGAAAATTAAAGGTATATCTTAATTTCACATGACTTACGTCTAAAATTCTATAAAACCCGTTTTTGGTTTTATTACTGTAGAATAAAGTTTTTGAAATATATATATATATATATATATATATATATATATATATATATATATATATATATATATATACTAACTTCACAACAGTTTTTAATGATTAGTGTTGTGTACAGTTTTTTATTAATTTCATGTTTTAGAGTTAGTGAAGTTGACAAACAACATGGTGGTTGTGATTCCTAACTTAGGCGTGCCACAACGCTTTGGTATGATTTGTTTATTTTAACCTAGTTTGTAATTATGTATTACCTGAAGAAGAGATCAGATTGCAGATCTTGAAACGTAGTCTCACTGATTTCTTATTTCACTGAACGATGGCAAATGTCCGGAAAAATCCTGTTTCCTTCACAATCCTTCCATCGTCAAAAATAACCTTCAGACAAAGGAAGTGATCATCAGCAGTCTTTACACGACATTATAACTTTGAATAGTTATATAAGGTTCAAAAACGGAACTCTGTATAACTTCTGGCAAGGTGACGCCAATCGAAAACATAAATAATTAGTATTACTGCACAGAAGCGCTTTCATAATTTCAAAATATATGCCCAATCAGCAGTTTCTCATTTCTTCACAGAAACCACGCAATGCTTGTCACACAAAACCCTTATTAAACCCTTATTAAGAGTTTCTACGTTAAGTGAAAGTTATTAACTCAGTGAAAGTTATACCCATTTCCGAGATACTTCTGAATCACTAAACTAAATGCCTATTCATAATCAATTTGCATTAAATTACTAAAACAACATTAATTTAAATTTTACACAAATATCAAAATTGGTTTTTTATAGATTCAAAGTATAACAATAATTATATCGCTGGTGATAAAACACTAGAATGAGAGCTGACATTATTCTCAAACGTTTTAATAAATCACAATGTATATATATATCGCCCAGTTATCGGACCATATATAGTAGAAAATCAATAAAAAATGACTTAGTATATGTTTCGCTTATTGAAATAATATACATACAGTATACAATATTCAATAATCAAAAAAATTAAGCACTAATGCCTTTTAGTACTTTTTGTGTTATAAATATAGCGAATGAGATACTGGTAGTTACACTGCATTAGCCCAGATACCGTTTACAGTGAATACCACTGAACTACATGTTTATGTTTATTATATGTACTGTAAGAGTTTACATTATCCACAAAAGTATAAATCTTAAATATAGGTATTTAATTTCCGTTGCCAGTTAAATAATTATATTGCTGTATTGAATAAATATTGTCTATGTCCTAATTCGATAGTAAAAGGTTGAAGAAAGGTCAATGTTGCGGTATTCTTGAAACAATCAAGCCATCGCGCAATTCCCCATCCCCTTTCTTCATGCGGGGAACCCAAAAGTTAAGTCAACAAAATATAATATTTTTTAAACCCACGAGGAATTGGTCCCATTTTAAGTAACTTTTAGGGGTGCCTCGTAATCAGGCTGGAAATATCGAAATTAAATTTTCACAGTATGTGTACGAAAAGTGACTGAAGAAAGTGACTTGTTTATATTTATACAAACATTAATTTCGTTAAGTAACAATTTATTAAACAATTAATTATCCTTTACTACCTTATATTGAAAGGGTGTCATATCCTTAATTCGGTGAAAAATTATTAAAAATGATTTGAAATCATAACTCATATACATACAATAAAAATCCAATCTTTTTTCAACCATTTTTCTTTGCCCTAATTAAAATGTTTGTGGAATTCATTTTTAACATTTTTTTCGTTTTATTAGGGAAGCGAATGTCTGAGCATTAGCGAAACCCATCACTCGTGTGTCTGGAAACAATTCGTTTATGTATGTCCGAACGATATCACGAGAAAGAACTATAGACCTGAAATTTTGAATTTATTCTTTCTATAAAGGCAACATCGAGTTTGGTGATGGTTTATACACATTCATAGGAATTACCTGAGCATATTTGAAGCTTATCCTAGTAGGGACTACCAGTCTCGGTCTTCCTGGGTCTGAAAAAAAAATTATTTCCTGACCGTTTGTCCGCAAAGGTTTGAGAATTAAATGGGCTACAGACTTGAAATATTACATCCAACTTCATCGACAGTTATTTAAGAAAGGAAGTGATTCTGAAATTAAAATCATAACTGAACCAAAACAGTTTTCACCACGTTAAATCAGAATAATATATCACCTGAATGCACCTGTCATACGAGTGATACAATTTGCATAACAGTAAAATTGAGCAGAGTAGCGCAGTGAAACTGCAGGCGCTCAGGGGCTGTAGACTCAGTCCACAACTGCAAGGACAGGTTCCGTAAAACTTGAAGTGCCGCCGCGCCGTTGGACTGTCTCAAGTGCCGCCTTTTACAACATATTAGACAATTAACTTCAGGACAGTTTTGTGAGCATTCCTCGATAAATGTTTCCTTCTACACTTTTCGCTTATCCCGGTGACCTTCTTGTAATTTTAAGGGTGTAATGGTTGTTTGCAAAAATATAGGAAGCGTCTACAGTTTAAAATAGGGGTTTTTACTATTCCCTACGTCAACCTACGTGTATTCCCATCTCAACATAGGTGACAAATATTTTAGTAGAGTAATATACCGGCTTTCAGTACTTAATACTTGACAATGTTGTTAAACCTATCTTTAACCATACTGATGATAGAGTGATTGTGGATTTAGAGAAACTCACGCCAAATTACTCCGCTTCTCGCTGTTGGTGACTGGACGCCAAGTGAGTGACCATGGATTTAGAGGATCTCACGCTAAAATTCTTTCATTTCTTGAAGTTGGTGTTATTAAAGACCGGCTGGTTTTTCTAATTTCAGCGTAATGGGGCTAGAAAATATAATGTTGTTTATTCCCGCAACTGTGAGTTTAGAATGAATTTTTAAATAATTATTACTTTGTTAACAAAATTGTTTAATTGTTTTAAATATTAGTTTGGAACTTAGTTCTCTGACTAATCAAATAGAGTGTACAACATATTTATAACGTTCTTTAAGTTTTTTATATGAAAATTTAGCAACATTTGTCTATAGTAAGAAATATAACTTATGACATAACATTTCATTCATGAACATATTCCATATGCCCTAAGATATTATTCAAATGCATTGAATTGAAAATATCAAAGTAATTTAGTATAAAACAGCGATATAAGGATGAAAGCTAAAGTAGTTTGTCTTTGTTGTTACACATTTGTTGTTCAGTACGGTATGCTACAAGGTGTTCGCTCGTGTTCTGAATATAGTTTATGACCCGTGAAATATGGACAGATTTGAGAAAACTCTCTTAAGGTGTTGTAAGGATAATCATAATAGACATAGTTGCCTAAATACTTAATATAAACTTCCTAATATTAATAATTTTTTTAAATTAGTAAACGGCGTTTTAATATGATGTATTAAAATGCCGGAAAAGCTTGGTTTATTATTACCCGAGTAATTACAAGTATAAAATTAACCTGTTAACTATAAAATAACAATATATCCCCTTGCAGACATTTACAGGTCAGAAAGTTATGGTTTCCAAGCCTATGCATTATTAATTTCAAGTATTTAATGATATTGTTGGTTTTACAGTATCAACAAGAGTATTTAATGTGATTTCGATGCATGCCAATCGAACATTGTTCCTGCTTAGGTGTCTATAGGGATTGCTTTAGTCCTAGTATTCAAAAATCACTATTGGGAGCGGTTGATTGTTACTGTTGTTACTGTCAAATTTTCTCTGAAAAATTTCTTAACATTTGAGTGAATAGCTCCAAAAATTTCATTAACACAAGCTATTTTAGGCCAGAGTGGAGTCTGTAATAATCTTGGTAAAAGCGCTTATGATGGAATATAATTGAGCTCTGTCATAGATTTGAATCGGAAGAAAACATATTAAAGGCTGATATTTCAGTATTCACTTGGTGATCGATCTGTATGAAAAATATTTTCTTTATTTTATGAGAAAATACGACAGTTATATGTTCAATTTCATCATTGCAGTCCATCAAGAAGTTAAATTCCCAAAATATAGTAAGTACTTCTGGGACTGCAACCCTATTTCAACCCCTATTTCTGATGAAATTCATCAGAATGTTTGCGTTAGTCAGGAGACATACGTGTGGCAATTTCATCTTTAGAGAAATTTTGAAACTAGAGAATTAGTAACGAGTATGTGTCAGCGAGTGTGTGAGTGAGGGCTTTTATATACAGTACAGAGAGTGATTTTACTTTCATACATGGGACGGTTATACAGACAGGCACTTATCAGCATACTGTGAATGAAGAAAACATATTGTGTTTGTGTTTTGTTAGCCTTTACAAGGCAGAAGATTTACTTATTCAGGATTAAACATCTATTTACTTAAGGTTGTAGTGTCGTTGTTTCAGCTTGATGTTATACTTGTGAGTATGCTACTTAAAAGTTTTCATTATTATATTGAAATTTCAGTATATGTAATTTTAAAAGGTGGCTTCAGTAATGGTAACAAAAATACAATTAATCAATGTAGACAAAGAGCGACAAGCCTACGGTTGATTATTCTGTTATGGTATAATACCTGTGCTAATGAACGGACAACTGATCCAGAGCTTGGATTGGACTATAATTATCTGGATTGATTACAGCGACACAATATTGTGCAATTCACACCAAGGGGCTTTCTATACACAGGTTGCTTGGTTATGGAAATTAACTGTTCGTAATTAAAATGGACTTTGGCTGTTATTAGCTGTTTATTCCCAGGTACGGTGAGATTACAAACAATATTAGTATAATTACCAAGAATATAATAGAAATTCTTTCAAAAACTACAGTAGATGAAATAGTTTTATTCTAGGTTTTTAGATTGTGGGCTATGCGTAAGTCTGTAGGCACTTTTGGTTCTTCGGAGATGTTTTTACACAATTGGTTTTAATATTATGCTAACCAGGTTGAAAATCATTTTTAGTGCCACGTTATGGACTATGAATTCATAAAACCTCATTTTCCATATTTCTGAATATTTTGTCATACATCAGTCAGTAGACATAGTTTTTTTTAAGGAATGTTTTTGTATTATTAACGACACGTATATGGTTAATTACATACAATGTAAATTGTGTCTCTTATTATTACCTTGTATCTTATATTTCAGTTATTTTTTTCTCTCGTTTTTGCTCTATGAATTAATCAAATGATTTAGATCATGACCAATAAAATGCGAAAGTTAATAAAAGTTATATAATTTTCTCTTTTTTAACTTCCACATTTAGAGCCGTCGAAAATAGAACACATGATGTAATTGTTCGCTTGAAACACTTTATCTTGACATAGTGTATACAAATGTTTGGAACATTCCAAATTATTCGTTGGAACCTATTCTATTAACTAGAAGATACTCGTACAATATAATTGAATATTATGTTGTTAGAACAACATACTACAAATAATTAACGCAAGCTGGATACATCTGTTTCAGCGGATAGCCTGCAGTCTCTTCATGGCTATTTAACACTACCTAGTTCTTTAAATGTTCTCTTTGGCAACAAATAAATTCGGCTTGAAATATATTTTATAAATTAATTTCAACCTAAGAGCGTTATTCATTTAATATATAATTAATTATGATAAACTGATCATTGATTATTTAACCCCACTTATTATATCAAGTTAGAAACTATTTTCTTTGATTTATACAAAAATAATTAAGACAACTAATGAAAAATGTATTAGTTCAATAGTTAAGCAGTATTGCTCAATTTAAAAAATGAGGCTTGCAGTTCTTTTATACACATATTCTCCAGTATATTAAAAGCGTCATTGGAATCCTTCTTTTTAATGATAACCGTAAGAATTCTTGAGAAGAATCCAGAAAATGTTGTTTTAAAATTTAAATCACACAGATAAACAGTATACCCATACATGATATATTACATAATATTACATTTTTGTCAAATGAAATATTAATGTATATTAATGTAATTAATATATGAAATATTATTATAGGGGTAAACCCCTAATGTATACCCATGTGGACGTTTGTGATATTTGACCGATCAATTGCATCAGGAATCAAAACAAATGTAAAATAATATCGCTCAGTCAAATGATGATAAAAATACGCATAACGAGTCCTTGGGAATATTGAAATGAAAATAAAACATATAAAACTGCACGGTTGTATTACGTACACTTGTTGAGTAAAGTTTGTTCAGATTTTACTTTGTTGTTTTATTGTTGTACATACAATGTTTGTAATTCCCACAGTAGTGTTTCTGTACCACTACTTGACAGCAGCGTTAGGGCGGCTCTAGACCCCAAGCCTGTTGTTCTCCCAGCACCACAGTTGTTAGTAGTCACTGGTACGATTGATAGTGTAACTGTTTTAGTTTAGGACCATTGCGAATATCACTGCGGACGGTTTAGTTAAAGCAATTGCGACAGCAGTTGTAGGGGGTACATTGAGTAGTTTGGGATAATGTCTAGGAACCAAGTCATCTTTGTGTTATGATGTGTCTGAAACAATGCTGTACAGCATTTTTTGGAAGTCTTATTAGAATAGGGTTTACTTACGAACGTACATTGAGTAGTTTGGGATAATGTCAGAACAAGTCATCTTGTGTTATGATGTGTCTGAGACAATGCTGTACAGCATTTTTTTGGAAGTCTTTAATTAGAATAGGGTTTACTTACGAACGTACATTGAGTAGTTTGGGATAATGTCATAACAAGTCATCTTGTGTTATGATGTGTCTGAGACAATGCTGTACAGACTTTTTGGAAGTCTAATTAGAATAGGGTTTACTTACGAACGTACATTGAGTAGTTTGGGATAATGTCCAGAACAAGTCATCTTGTGTTATGATGTGTCTGAGACAATGCTGTACAGCTTTTTGGAAGTCTAATTAGAATAGGGTTTACTTACGAACGTACATTGAGTAGTTTTGGGATCAATGTCAGAACAAGTCATCTTGTGTTATGATTGTGTCTGAGACAATGCTGTACAGCTTTTTGGAAGTCTAATTAGAATAGGGTTTACTTACGAACGTACATTGAGTAGTTTGGGATAATGTCATAACAAGTCATCTTGTGTTATGATGTGTCTGAGACAATGCTGTACAGCTATTTTGGAAGTCTAATTAGAATAGGGTTTACTTACGAACGTACATTGAGTAGTTTGGGATATATGTCAGAACAAGTCATCTTGTGTTATGATGTGTCTGAGACAATTGCTGTACAGCTTTTTGGAAGTCTAATTAGAATAGGGTTTACTTACGAACGTACATTGAGTAGTTTGGGATAATGTCCAGAACAAGTCTCACTTGTGTTTATGATGTGTCTGAGACAATGCTGTACAGGCTTTTTGGAAGTCTAATTAGAATAGGGTTTTACTTACGAACGTACATTGAGTAGTTTGGGATAATGTCATAACAAGTCATCTTGTGTTATGATGTGTCTGAGACAATGCTGTACAGCTTTTTGGAAGTCTAATTAGAATAGGGTTTACTTACGAATGTTACATTGAGTAGTTTGGGAATAATGTCATAACAAGTCATCTTGTGTTATGATGTGTCTGAGTACAATGCTGTACAGCTTTTTGGAAGTCTAATTAGAATAGGGTTTACTTACGAACGTAAAAAAAACATTGAGTAGTTTGGGATAATGTCAGAACAAGTCATCTTGTGTTATGATGTGTCTGAGACAATGCTGTACAGCTTTTTTGGAAGTCTAATTAGAATAGGGTTTACTTACGAAATGTACATTGAGTAGTTTGGGATAATGTCAGAACAAGTCATCTTGTGTTATGATGTGTCTGAGACAATGCTGTACAGCTTTTTGGTAAGTCTAATTAGAATAGGGTTTACTTACGAACGTACATTGAGTAGTTTGGGATAATGTCAGAACAAGTCATCTTGTGTTATGATGTGTCTGAGACAATGCTGTACAGCTTTTTGGAAGTCTAATTAGATAGGGTTTACTTACGAAAACGTACATTGAGTAGTTTGGGATAATGTCAGAACAAGTCATCTTGTGTTATGATGTGTCTGAGACAATGCTGTACAGCTTTTTGGAAGTCTAATTAGAATAGGGTTTACTTACGAACGTACATTGAGTAGTTTGGGATAATGTCAGAACAAGTCATCTTGTTTTATGATGTGTCTGAGACAATGCTGTACAGCTTTTTGGAAGTATCTAATTAGAATAGGGTTTACTTACGAACGTACATTGAGTAGTTTGGGATAATGTCAGAACAAGTCATCTTGTGTTATGATGTGTCTGAGACAAATGCTGTACAGCTTTTTGGAAGTCTAATTAGAATAGGGTTTACTTACGAACGTACATTGAGTAAATTTGGGTTTTTTCTTTTTTTTTTTTTTTTTTTTAGGGATAATGTCAGGAACAAGTCATCTTGTGTTATGAATGTGTCTGAGACAATTGCTGTACAGCTTTTTGGAAGTTAATTAGAATTGGGTTTACTTACGAATGTACATTGAGTAGTTTGGGATAATTTCATAACAAGTCATCTTGTGTTATGATGTGTCTGAGACAATGCTGTACAGCTTTTTGGAAGTCTAATTAGAATAGGGTTTACTTACGAACGTACATTGGAGTAGTTTGGGATAATGTCAGAACAAGTCATCTTGTGTTATGATGTGTCTGAGACAATGCTGTAAAGCTTTTGGAAGTCTAATTTAGAATTGGGTTTACTTACGAACGTACATTGAGTAGTTTGGGATAATGTCAGAACAAGTCATCTTGTGTTATGATGTGTCTGAGACAATGCTGTACCAGCTTTTTGGAAAGTCTAATTAGAATAGGGTTTACTTACGAAATGTACATTGTAAGTATTTTTTGGGATAAATGTCATAACAAGTGTCATCTTGTGTTATGATGTGTCTGAGACAAGTGCGCTGTACAGCTTTTTGGAAGTCTAATTAGAAATAGGGTTTACTTACGAACGTACATTGAGTAGTTTGGGATAATGTCAGAACAAGTCATCTTGTGTTATGATGTGTCCTGAGACAATGCTGTACAGCTTTTTGGAAGTCTAATTAGGAATAGGGTTTACTTTACGAATGTACATTGAGTAGTTTGGGATAATGTCAGAACAAGTCATCTTGTGTTATGATGTGTCTGAGGACAATGCGTACAGCTTTTTGGAAGTCTAATTAGAATAGGGTTTACTTACGAAATGTACATTTGAGTAGTTTGGGATAATGTCATAACAAGTCATCTTGTGTTATGATGTGTCTGAGACAATGCTGTACAGCTTTTTGGAAGTCTAATTAGAATAGGTTTACTTACGAACGTTACATTGAGATAGTTTGGGATAATGTCAGAACAAGTCATCTTGTGTTATGATGTGTCTGAGACCAATGCTGTACAGCTTTTTGGAAGTCTAATTAGAATAGGGTTTACTTACGAACGTACATTGAGTAGTTTGGGATAATGTCAGAACAAGTCATCTTGTGTTATGATGTGTCTTGAGACAATGCTGTACAGCTTTTTGGAAGTCAAATTAGAATAGGGTTTACTTACGAACGTACATTGAGTAGTTTGGGATAATGTCAGAACAAGTCATCTTGTGTTATGATGTGTCTGAGACAATGCTGTACAGCTTTTTGGAAGTCTAAATTAGAATCGGGTTTACTTACGAACGTACATTGAGTAGTTTGGGATAATGTCAGAACAAGTCATCTTGTGTGTTATGATGTGTCTGAGACAATGCTGTACAGCTTTTTTGGAAGTCTAATTAGAATAGGGTTTACTTACGATACGTAACATTGAGTAGTTTGGGATAATGTCAGAAACAAGTCATCTTGTGTTATGATGTGTCTGAGACAATGCTGTACAGCTTTTGGAAGTCTAATTAGAATATGGTTTACTTACGAATGTACATTGAGTAGTTTGGGATAATGTCATAACAAGTAATCTTGTGTTTTATGATGTGTCTGAGACAATGCTGTACAGCTTTTTTGGAAGTCTAATTAGAATAGGGTTTACTTACGAACGTACATGTGAGTAGTTTGGGATAATGTCAGAACAAGTCATCTTTGTGTTAATGATGTGTCTGAGACAATGCTGTAACAGCATTTTGGAAGTCTAATTAGAATAGGGTTTACTTACGAACGTACATTGAGTAGTTTGGGATAATGTCAGAACAAGTCATCTTGTGTTATGATGTGTCTGAGACAATGCTGTACAGCTTTTTGGAAGTCTAATTAGAAATAGGGTTTACTTACGAATGTACATTGAGTAGTTTGGGATAATGGTCATAACAAGTCATCTTGTGTTATGATGTGTCTGAGACAATGCTGTACAGCATTTTTGGAAGTCTAATTAGAATAGGGTTTACTTACGAAACGTACATTGAGTAGTTTGGGATAATGTCAGAACAAGTCATCTTGTGTTATGATGTGTCCTGAGACAATGCTGTACAGCTTTTTGGAAGTCTAATTAGAATATGGTTTACTTACGAATGTACATTGAGTAGTTTGGGATAATGTCAGAACAAGTCATCTTGTGTTATGATGTGTCTAGAGACAATGCTGTACAGCTTTTTTGGAAGTCTAATTAGAATAGGGTTTACTTACGAACGTACATTGAGTAGTTTGGGATAATGTCAGAACAAGTCATCTTGTGTTATGATGTGTCTCTGAGACAATGCTGTACAGCTTTTTGGAAGTCTAATTTAGAATAGGGTTTACTTACGAACGTACATTGAGTAGTTTGGGATAATGTCAGCAACAAGTCATCTTGTGATTATGATGTGTCTGAGACAATTGCTGTACAGCTTTTTGGAAGTCTAATTAGAATAGGTTTACTTACGAAACGTACATTGAGTAGTTTTGGGATAATGTCAGAACAAGTCATCTTGTGTTTATGATGTGTCTGAGACAATGCTGTACAGCTTTTTGGAAGTCTAATTAAGAATAGGGTTTACTTACGAACGTACATTGAGTAGTTTGGGATAATGTCAGAACAAGTCATCTTGTGTTATGATGTGTCTGAGACAATGCTGTACAGCTTTTTGGAAGTCTAATTAGAATAGGGTTTACGTTTACGAACGTACATTGAGTAGTTTGGGGATAATGTCAGAACAAGTCATCTTGTGTTATGATTGTGTCTGAGACAATGCTGTACAGCTTTTTGGAAGTCTAATTAGAATTAGGTCTTACTTACGAACGTACATTGAGTTAGTTTTAGGGATAATGTCAGGAACAAGTCTATCTTGTGTTATGATGTGTCTGAGACAATGCTGTACAGCTTTTTGGAAGTCTAATTTAGAATAGGGTTTACTTACGAATGTACATTGAGTAGTTTGGGATAATGTCATAAACAAGTCATCTTGTGTTATGATGTGTCTGAGACAATGCTGTACAGCATTTTTGGAAGTCTAATTAGAATAGGGTTTACTTACGAACGTACATTGAGTAGTTTGGGATAATGTCAGAACAAGTCATCTTGTGTTATGAATGTGTCTGAGACAATGCCTGTACAGCTTTTTGGAAGTCTAATTAGAATAGGGGTTTTACTTACGAACGTACATTGAGTAGTTTGGGATAATGTCAGAAACAAGTCATCTTGTGTTATGATGTGTCTGAGACAATGCTGTACAGCTTTTTGGAAGTCTAATTAGAATAGGGTTTACTTACGAACGTACATTGGAGTAGTTTGGGATAATGTCAGAACAAGTCATCTTGTGTTATGATGTGTCTGAGACAAATGCTGTACAGCTTTTTGGAAGTCTAATTAGAATAGGGTTTACTTACGAACGTACATTGAGTAGTTTGGGATAATGTCAGAAACAAGTCATCTTGTGTTATGATGTGTCTGAGACAATGCTGTACAGCTTTTTGGAAGTCTAATTAGAATAGGGTTTACTTACGAAACGTACATTGAGTAGTTTGGGATAATGTCAGAACAAGTCATCTTGTGTTATGATGTGTCTGAGACAATGCTGTACAGCTTTTTGGAAGTCTAATTAGAATAGGGTTTACTTACGAATGTACATTGAGTAGTTTGGGATAATGTCATAACAAGTCATCTTGTGTTTATGATGTGTCTGAGACAATGCTGTACAGCTTTTTGGAAGTCTAATTAGAATAGGGTTTACTTACGAACGTACATTGAGTAGTTTTGGGATAATGTCAGAACAAGTCATCTTGTGTTATGATGTGTCTGAGACAATGCTGGTACAGCTTTTTGGAAGTCTAAATTAGAATAGGGTTTTTTACTTACGAACGTACATTGAGTAGTTTGGGATAATGTCAGAACAAGTCATCTTGTGTTATGATGTGTCTGAGGACAATGCTGTACAGCTTTTTGGAAGTCTAATTAGAATAGGGTTTACTTACGAACGTACATTGAGTAGTTTGGGATAAGGTACAGAACAAGTCATCTTGTGTTATGATGTGTCTGAGACCAATGCTGTACAGCTTTTTTGGAAGTCTAATTAGAATTAGGGTTTACTTACGAACGTACATTGAGTAGTTTGGGATAATGTCAGAACAAGTCCTACACATCTTGTGTTATGATGTGTCTGAGACAATGCTGTACAGCTTTTTTGGAAGTCTAATTAGAATAGGGTTTACTTACGAACGTACAATTGAGTAGTTTGGGATAAATGTCCAGAACAAGTCATTTTTCCCTTGTGTTATGATGTGTCTGAGACTAATTGCTGTACAGCTTTTTGGAAGTCTAATTAGAATAGGGTTTACTTACGAACGTACATTGAGTAGTTTGGGATAATGTCAGAACAAGTCATCTTGTGTTTTGATGAGTGTCTGAGACAATGCTGTACAGCTTTTTGGAAGTCTAATTAGAAATAAGGGTTTACTATACGAACGTACATTGAGTAGTTTGGGATAATGTCAGAACAAGTCATCTTGTGTTATGATGTGTCTGAGACAATGCTGTACAGCTTTTTGGAAGTCTAATTAGAATAGGGTTTACTTTACGAATGTACATGGAGTAGTTTGGGATAATGTCATAACAAGTCATCTTGTGTTATGATTGTGTCTGAGACAATGCTGTACAGCTTTTTGGAAGTCTAATTAGAATAGGGTTTACTTACGAACGTACATTGAGTAGTTTGGGATAATGTCAGAACAAGTCATCTTGTGTTATGATGTGTCTGAGACAATGCTGTACAGCTTTTTTTGGAAGTCTAATTAGAATAGGGTTTACTTACGAAATGTACATTGAGTAGTTTGGGATAATGTCAGAACAAGTCATCTTGTGTTATGATGTGTCTGAGACAATGCTGTACGGCTTTTTGGAAGTCTAAATAGAATAGGGTTTACTTACGAATGTAAGTATTTTCTAACATAATGTATTCTATTCAATATTCGTTAACACCAATGGGCATAGAATGTTCAAGGTTCCCATTACTTGTTACTTACATTGGTCTACTCGCAAATGTAAGTATTTTGTAACATAATGTATTCTATTCAATATTCGTTAACACCAATGGGCATAAAATGTTCAAGGTTCCCATTACTTGTTACTTAACATCGGTCTCACTCGCAAAATGTAAGTATTTTGTAACATAATGTATTCTATTTCAATATTCGTTAACACCAATGGGCATAAAATAATTCAAGTTTCCCATTACTTTGTTACTTACATTGGTCTACTCGCAAATGTAAGTATTTTGTAACATAATGTATTCTATTCAATATTCGTTAACACCAATGCGGCATAGAATGTTCAAGGTTACCCATTACTTGTTACTTACATAGGTCTACTCGCAAATGTAAGTATTTTGTAACATAATGTATTCTATTCAATATTCGTTAACACCAATGGGCATAAAATGTTCAAGGTTCCCATTACTTGTTACTTACATTGGTCTACTCGCAAATGTAAGTATTTTGTAACATAATGTATTCTATTCAAATATTCGCAATATTCTTAAATTTTTAAAGCACGGTATTTGTTTCTTTGATTGTTTTTTTAAGGTTTTATTTTAAAATTTTTCAAAGTTAGTATTATGTTAAAATATTGTTAAAAATCATTCATAAATACATTTTAAATGTGTAGATGATGAAAATTTGAATTGTGTTTAAACAGTTTAAAAATGTATATCAAAATCCTTTTGTTTTACTGGTCACAAGATAAGTTTTATACGACCACTAAATACATTTTTCTAAATTTTTTATTTTGTTCTCCTAATACTGGTAATATAATTCAAGAAACAAAAATGAATGAGATATTATGGTCACTATATAGATTGTGTTAATCTAAATATCTGAAAAATCAAACACAAGATTTAGGTAGTGTTTTTGTAACATAAGAAGAGGGAAAATGTCTGAAGTACTACATTCACCCTACCTACCTTCTTCTAGTGATGCATAGTGATAGACGTAGCTTCCAATATTATTAGCTGATGGTTAGCAAAGCCACTCAGGCTGTACAAATTTTAGTTTTGTCTATTCTATATCTATTCACACGATATTTCTAAATAAACTGACTATAGACCTGAAATTGAGCATGAAGCTTCATTTATACATGGGGGACACTGTGTTCAATGATGGTGCATGCCAGTCCATGGAATTCGACTAAGCGTCAGCGAATATTTTTACATTGTTCTTAAGAGTAACCATAATGGCAACTAAATAATAGCAGAATAAATATACGACTATTTGTAAACAAAATCAATTTACACATCATACCGTATGGAAGAATCACATGGGGTTGGATATCACTGCGATCATAGTAATAACACTCGATTTGAAAAGTGTACCCATGAGTTTAATTGTGGTAATTAAAACATACAAGCACCACTTCTTGATGTAAAAATAAAATAATATCTTGCCACGTTGCTGAAAAACTAGAGTAACAACGAAATTTTTTGATATTTTGGGAAGTGAGCGTATTGCTTCCAAAGTTCTATGGAATTTCGTCCACGAACTTAGTAATTTACTAAAACTTTAAAACAGACTTCTCTTCACGTCGATGTCGACTCACACGCGCAGCTTCAGCATGTTGTCTCGACATTGCAGCTGTAGTCCGAAAAAGTAAAGATTAGTAGACTAGAAGTCTAAAACATGAATTCGGAAAGTACTCGAAGTTGTACTTATAGTTAGAGCACTTGTAAACTTGCATAAAACAAATTCACGACGTCATTTATCGAGACAACTTATAATCACGAACGACAACGTGGTCTCGTTAGAATGACATCACCACAACTATTATCCGTATTAATCTTCCAAATAAGAGGTTTTGCTTGGCAGCAGGTGTTCAGATACAAAGATCAAGAGAGAAAAGATTATTACGCGTGCCAATTAAGTTATTAATCCGCCAAGAATTTAGTTCCCAAAAACATCGGAGTAAACTTATACTAACCAGTAACGAGTAACAGATTGCATAATATGTATTATTTGAAACGAAACTAAATAACGGTACAACATAAGAGATTTAAAAATGTGACATATTAACGCATGTAGCCTAAATACCCCTACGCATACAATATCACTTATTTTATACCTTGGTGAGTAGAAATTTATGAGGGAGAGAGAGGGAGGGGGTGATGGTGAGAGGGAGGGAGGGGGAGAGGAAAAGAGGGAGAGAGGGTGGGGGGAGAGGAAGAGAGGGAGAGGGAGGGGAAGGAGGTTGGTATGTTATGAAAATAGAACTAACAAGTTAGACCTACATTTAAAACTTTAAAAATTCGTGGATTAATGATTTCATAATAATCAGAGCCTAAAAAAATCTTATTGCTATTATTTACGTACAGATTTGTTTACACATACACATTGAACTTTAACTTATCCTTTAGTTATGTGACTTACACGACGAGGTTGAATGAGATCCGTTACGAATGACGTGTGTAGTCGTGATGGTACGTACACGCTACGTACATATTTGTTTACACATACACAGTGAACTTTAACTTATCCTTTAGTTATGTGACTTACACGACGAGGTTGAATGAGATCCGTTACGAATGACGTGTGTAGTCGTGATGGTACGTACACGCTACGTACATATTTGTATACACATACACAGTGAACTATGTAGATTAGAAATCTACATAACACAACATTATCGCTTATATTTGTTGAAGACTGTTGTATATAAATTGTTTGAACTGAGGTAGCAAGAGTATGCTGTTGACCTACTAAACTCAATTGATAAATCTATGGTTGTAGAAATATTCACTAATGTTATATCAGTACGAGTACAATACAATAAGTACCCGAAACGTTCATAAATGACAAGATCGGCGGTCTCTCTCGCGCCTGGTAAATACAAGTACATTTACGCTTAGTTCTCTGTTTGATTTATATATAAAGTTTAATATATTGTCTAAATTGTATTAATGTTATATCAGTACGAGTACAATACAATAAGTACCCGAACGTTCATAATGACAAGATCGGCGGTCTCTCTCGCGCCTGGTAAATACAAGTACATTTACGCTTAGTTCTCTGTTTGATTTATATATAAAGTTTAATATATTGTCTAAATTGTATTAATGTTATATCAGTACGAGTACAATACAATAAGTACCCGATAACGTTCATAATGACAAGATCGGCGTTCTCTCTCGCGCCTGGTAAAATACAAGTACATTTACGCTTAGTTCTCTGTTTGATTTATATATAAAGTTTAATATATTGTCTAAATTGTATTAATGTTATATCAGTACGAGTACAATACAATAAGTACCCGAACGTTCATAATGACAAGATCGGCGGTCTCTCTCGCGCCTGGTAAATACAAGTACATTTTACGCTTAGTTCTCTGTTTGATTTATATATAAAGTTTAATATATTGTCTAAATTGTATATGTTATAATGTTATATCCGTTACGAATGACGTGTGTAGTCGTGATGGTACGTACACGCTACGTACATATTTGTATACACATACACAGTGAACTATGTAGATTAGAAATCTACATAACACAACATTATCGCTTATATTTGTTGAAGACTGTTGTATATAAATTGTTTGAACTGAGGTAGCAAGAGTATGCTGTTGACCTACTAAACTCAATGATAAATCTATGGTTGTAGAAATATTCACTAATGTT
The DNA here is from genome assembly GCF_021130785.1 of Homalodisca vitripennis. Taxonomy (NCBI): domain Eukaryota; kingdom Metazoa; phylum Arthropoda; class Insecta; order Hemiptera; family Cicadellidae; genus Homalodisca; species Homalodisca vitripennis. The sequence continues at coordinate 249,463,252 of NC_060207.1, forward strand.
ATATCAGTACGAGTACAATACAATAAGTACCCGAACGTTCATAATGACAAGATCGGCGGTCTCTCTCGCGCCTGGTAAATACAAGTACATTTACGCTTAGTTCTCTGTTTGATTTATATATAAAGTTTAATATATTGTCTAAATTGTATTAATGTTATATCAGTACGAGTACAATACAATAAGTACCCGAACGTTCATAATGACAAGATCGGCGGTCTCTCTCGCGCCTGGTAAATACAAGTACATTTACGCTTAGTTCTCTGTTTGATTTATATATAAAGTTTAATATATTGTCTAAATTGTATTAATGTTATATCAGTACGAGTACAATACAATAAGTACCCGAACGTTCATAATGACAAGATCGGCGGTCTCTCTCGCGCCTGGTAAATACAAGTACATTTACGCTTAGTTCTCTGTTTGATTTATATATAAAGTTTAATATATTGTCTAAATTGTATTAATGTTATATCGCTTATATTTGTTGAAGACTGTTGTATATAAATTGTTTGAACTGAGGTAGCAAGAGTATGCTGTTGACCTACTAAACTCAATGATAAATCTATGGTTGTAGAAATATTCACTAATGTTATATCAGTACGAGTACAATACAATAAGTACCCGAACGTTCATAATGACAAGATCGGCGGTCTCTCTCGCGCCTGGTAAATACAAGTACATTTACGCTTAGTTCTCTGTTTGATTTATATATAAAGTTTAATATATTGTCTAAATTGTATTAATGTTATATCAGTACGAGTACAATACAATAAGTACCCGAACGTTTATAATGACAAGATCGACGGTCTCTCTCGCGCCTGGTAAATACAAGTACATTTACGCTTAGTTCTCTGTTTGATTTATATATAAAGTTTAATATATTGTCTAAATTGTATTAATGTTATATCAGTACGAGTACAATACAATAAGTACCCGAACGTTCATAATGACAAGATCGGCGGTCTCTCTCGCGCCTGGTAAATACAAGTACATTTACGCTTAGTTCTCTGTTTGATTTATATATAAAGTTTAATATATTCTCTAAATTGTATTAATGTTATATCAGTACGAGTACAATACAATAAGTACCCGAACGTTCATAATGACAAGATCGGCGGTCTCTCTCGCGCCTGGTAAATACAAGTACATTTACGCTTAGTTCTCTGTTTGATTTATATATAAAGTTTAATATATTGTCTAAATTGTATTAATGTTATATCGCGTATATTTGTTGATTTATTGAGCACCATTCAATATTCATGTAATATAAACAAACTTAACTGAATATATTTGGGAAAACAACCTTATAGTACGTTCAGTTAATTTGATCAAATATCAATGTTTGGAATGTTGATAGTCGGGCTGAAATTCGCTACAGTAATATTAGCCAACTCCTTATGATATTAAACTTGGCTTATTTCAACTGAATGTATCAATGTTTGGAATGTTGTTAGTAGGTCTGAAATTCCCTACAATAATATTAGCCAACTGCTTGTAATATTAAACTTGGCTTATTTCATCTGAAGATATCAATGTTTGGAATGTTGTTAGTCGGTCTGAAATGCGCTAAAGTAATATTAGCCAACTCCTTGTAATATTAAACTTGGCTTATTTCAACTGAAGATATCAATGTTTGGAATGTTGTTAGTTAGTCGGTCTGATATTCACTACAGTAATATTAGCCAACACCTTAGTAATATTAAACTTGGCTTATTTCAACGGAAGATAGATGTCAATGTTTGGAATGTTGTTAGTCGGTCTGAAATTCGCTACAGTAATATTATCCAACTCCTTGTAATTATTAAACTTGGCTTATTTCATCTGAAGATATCAATGTTTGGAATGTTGTTAGTCGGTCTGAAATGCGCTAAAGTAATATTAGCCAACTCCTTGTAATATTAAACTTGGCTTATTTCAACTGAAGATATCAATGTTTGGAATGTTGTTAGTTAGTCGTCGATATTACAGTAATATTAGCCAACTCTTAGTAATATTAAACTTGGCTTAGTTCTGTAGATGTCAATGTTTGGAATGTTGTTAGTCGGTCTGAAATTCGCTACAGTAATATTATCCAACACCTTGTAATATTAAACTTGGCTTATTTCAACGGAAGATATCAATGTTTGGAATGTTGTTAGTCGGTCTGAAATGCGCTAAGGTAATATTAGCCAACTCCTTGTATTATTAAACTTGGCTTATTTCAACTGAAGATACTAATGTTTGGAATGTTTGGAATCCAGTTTTCAAGAACAGAATGGTCTCCATAAAAATACCAGTACTATTTATAGTTAAGTGCTGTTGTTAAAACACAAAATAACTCGTTCTTAATTTTAGAAACGCAAAAGCAAACGAATATAGTACAATAGACTTATAAATTATGAAACTATTTTTATTTTTTTTTATTACTGTTTATTTCTATTACTATAAATCACATAAATAATATTACCTTAAAATTATATTCAGGGTCCTATTAAAGTATAATTTTACATATTGACTTAATATAGCTTAAGAATAGTAATTGGTATAAATACCTTTGATATGGAATTTAATCAGTACGTTTTAGGGGGGGAAAGTCTATGAACAAATGATTAAATGTATAACCATCAAATGTAATTGTAGTATTTAAATAATATTTTAATTATTTAGGTTGGATGACTTAGATATTTATTAATATACAAAATGGTACTAAAATGCCAACCATTTAAGTTATTACATTTTTATTATTAATAAAACTGTATGATATTATTCAATGATGTAAAAACATTAATATTCAAATAGGTGCTTTCGAATTTCTGAAATAATTTAATTATATAACTATGAAATTTAGATTTTTATGCTTAGCGATTTTTAATAACTACCAAAATACTAAAATATCTTGGTCCTCGTATTATAATCATATAATTTGTTAATTGCATATTGCTATATGAACAACTGTTAGTTGCCAGTTCATATAATATAATGAATAATACACTCAAGGAAAGTTACCTAAAGGAGATGAAATTCTTGTCACTCGTATGAGGTACATGGCTCAAATATCGCCCGTCTAAGAAAATCTGCATCCAATGTTACCTTTTTAATCATCTTAATGCATTCTAACCATCGTAGTATATACGGCATATATTCTCCTACAATTCCTGAACTAGTTATATGCATAACCTTTATATATTAAATTTTAAAATATTTTAATTGTAAGAAGTCATGTTTTTAACAATTTTAAAAGTCCTCCAAATATCGCCGACCACATAAAATATTGTTACAAAATTTACCTATGCAGAAAAGGGTTCAATTTATGGTCAAAGTAAGGTTTTAAATATTTTTTAAATTAATAATATAATTAAAATTAATGTAATAGTTTTTTTTCATTTAAACATAATTTTTGATATATTAAACTTTATTTTTAAAATAAAAACACAAGTAACTATTAAAATTAAAGAACATTGCCTGACAGGGCAAACGTAATCTTTTATAAGCCTTTCTTTAAAGCCTGGGACTCAAATCTCATGTACCCAATTGAAACAACGACTACATTTAATCCAATTTTCTCCATGAATAGTAGCCATCGTAGAATAAACATTCAGCGTCATCGCTGCTATCGTGTCCGACCTACCACTTGAGCATCTCAGGTTTTGAATAGTTTAATGAAGGTTTATCCAACGGTTACATTCTATCAGAAGAATGTGGTGAAAGAAAGATAAGTGACACAACATCCTCTCGTGCCTTATCAACAAAATCATGGTTTCTAGTATGAGTTGTGTGTCCATCAAATATAAGAACTACTAGGTAATTGTTTTGAGCTTTTACAAATCGTATGAAATAAACGAACCATCTTGTAAATATCTCGGCTTGAATCCAACTAGAAAAATAGAAAATTCTCTATTTTATATTTAAAACAAGGAATTACGGATGTAAATATAAAGCGTGTTTATTATGCCAATAGCGGACCCGGCAAACTTTTTTCCGCCTAACTGTCAATGAATGAACAGACTTAGGATTTTAAAATGAATAACAAAATAATTAAGTTCAATTTTGTTGCATCGGTACAAACGGTATATCGGTTGAGATCATCGGAATCATCGGAATGAGAACTCTCTCACCTTTTAATTTTCCTTTCAGTATCTTTGAGTAAATCACATTGATCATCAGTTTAGTTATCACCAAACGCGTTGCGTTGCAAAGTTTCGGTTGGTTCTGAAGCATGATTACTACCGAGCCTACCATCAGTTATAAATGGTGCGATGGTAAGCCAGGAACATTCATTCTTATTGAAGAACCATCCTATTGAGGCTAGTTGGTGGCTTCATCTTTGTTTGCCATACAGTCAATTGATTTGAATGAATGAAGTGTACCATTGATTCCATTCTGAATGATGAAGTTTAATTCAACCGTATCTTTATTATTAGCTGCCAAAATAACTCCCTCACTCAGCCATTCGTAAATTTTGTGGTTAGTAATTATATTTGGGAATAATTTTTTAATGAGTTCGTCTTTCGATGAGACAAAATTGCAGAAACTCGGAGGAAATTAAATAAATCCACTCGAATCTTCGACAGGAACTTGACCATTACCGATCGTCAGCAATTACTCAGAGAAGTCTTCAGCAGATGTATGATTTAGCAATGCAACTCTCATGTTTGTTGTAAGCTTAAGATTCTTTACATAGCGCCATAGTTTCGACGATATGAGGCAAGCGTTAATTTCATCGACAACTGCAACCGCAATGTTGGACCTCTCAGAACAATGGCTGAAATTAATAACACGAGGAATATCTTAGTTCCACCAGGGGCGTCCAGGAAAAATAACCCACCATTTTCAACATCACCAACTTTCATTAATGTATCATAGACTTCTTTCTGTTGGGGATTCAACAGGGGTACATTCCTTTAACTAATAAGTTTAATTAATTGCGATCTTATTCACGTTATCATTCCAATTCTCGATTCCACGATTGACTGGCATTCCTAACCTAACTAATAAACTTTGGCACATGACGTAACACATGTCTTCCACCAAGAGCAAAGACTGATTATGTGTCTCCTCCCTCATGTTGAGTTCGGGATTTCGCAGCAATTTTATCAGCAAAACCGCAAATAGAAGCATTTGTCATTCTGTGGGTGGGATGTGTAAATACGACCAAGGGCATCAGTTGAACGCACCAGGAACCAGGAATAACCAGGATAACCAGGAACTGCATCGCCTTGTTCGTCGTTGAAAATACTTTGGTGAAGCATTCCGACTGTAATAACGTGGCATCTCCGAATAAAGTAACGTTCGTGCAAACGGATCGCTTTGTCAGATCGCAAAGAAACTGGCCAATGGTGTCGCTGGAGGTGTTTCAGCACGTTGAGCAACATTTGGGTGAAGCATTCTGACTGTAATAACGTGGCATCTCCGAATAAAGTAACGTTCGTGCAAACGGATCGCTTTGTCAGATCGCAAAGAAACTGGCCAATGTTGTCGCTGGAGGTGTTTCAGCACGTTGAGCAACATTTGGGTGAAGCATTCTGACTGTAATAACGTGGCATCTCCGAATAAAGTAACGTTCGTGCAAACGGATCGCTTTGTCAGATCGCAAAGAAACTGGCCAATGTTGTCGCTGGAGGTGTTTCAGCACGTTGAGCAACATTTGGGTGAAGCATTCTGACTGTAATAACGTGGCATCTCCGAATAAAGTAACGTTCGTGCAAACGGATCGCTTTGTCAGATCGCAAAGAAACTGGCCAATGTTGTCGCTGGAGGTGTTTCAGCACGTTCAACAACATGCGAAACGGTAAAATATACTCTCCAGATGCACCGCCACAACAGTAGAGTTATGTTCGTGAATACGGAATGACAATATACGCTAAACAGCTTCTTTGCAGTTCACATAATAATAATAATTCTTTATTGCAGTAAAACTCTTAACACAATTGTAATGCAAGCGTCATATATCATAATATTGATAAACCTATCTTAATTTATCATAGGCACAGTCTATTCCACATATTAATGTGGGAACCTAACAATATATTGTATTTCGCATGTGTTTGGATATCAGAAAAGGAGAAATAGAATAATAATAAAGTGCAAATTTTTATCCCAGCGGCCCATCGTAAACTCATCAACGGAGTAAGATGCCTTTGACAACAAAAAGTGTCTTAATCGAGATTTGATTTATTTGGGTTCATTAATTCGTTTGAGATCTCCAGGGAGCTTATTGATTATATTGACACCCACTTGCGACGGCAAGTGTTCGAACATAGCCGTTCTATGCTGTTCAGTTCTGAAGTTGTTCCTGCCTCTGGTCTCGTAATGGTTTACGTCTCTGCCCTGAACCAGTACACATTTGAATCGGCAGTACAGGGTGACATCGAGAATATAGAGGCTGGGAAAGGTCCAAAATCCAAGCTTCCTGAAGGCAATTTTACACGACTCTCTGGATTTTAATTTTGAAATTATCCTAACAGCTTTCTTTTGTGTTCTAAATACTCTATCAAGTTTGTATCTAGAACTGCTGTCCCCATAGTCTCAAACCGCAGGTCAAATGTGGATATATTATGACAAAATAGCTGTTTTCAGTAATCCAACGAGTAAAATTTTACTAGATTGCGTACAAACATAAATGCCTGAGGCAAAATTTTAGCAAACTCTGTCAATGTGATCGCTCCAGGTCAGTCCCCGGTCCAGGTACATCCCCAGAAACTTGGTAGATTCGGCTTCATCTATGATAGCTTCATCCGCCATCACAATTTTGGTCTGTATTCGTCTTCTTGTTGACGGAGACAAAATTTGATTACGTTAGTTTTGGCATAGTTAGTTTTCAGATTTATTTTTGAAAAGTGCGCAATGCATACGTTTAGTTCATTAAAGGCTTTGATCTCAAGATCTTGTCTCGTATTTGATCTGATGCAAAGAGTCTTATCGTCCGCATATTGAATCAGCTCTCCATTTTGAATTGAGGAATTCAATCTAAACAGAATTTTTTTTCATTTACGTAAACACGTAAATGAAAAAAATACGGGTCACAAAATTGAACCCTGGAAAATACCGTACTGCATTTTTATTTTGCCTAACAGGGTGTTCGCGATCTGCACACGCTGCTCTCTGCCACTGAGGTATGACGAAAGCCATTTATTCGGCTGACCTCGGACACCACATGTCCATAACTGATGCAACAGTGTCCCATGATGCACACAGTCAAAGGCCTTTGAAAGGTCGAGTATTATGCTGAGCACTTGTTCTCGCCTCTGCAAGCCATCAACAACACATTCAATGAGTTTTGTTTTGTTACAGCATCAATAGTCGACTTGTTTTTCCTGAATCCGTACTGCTCAGGGTTAAGAATTTTTAACCGTTCAAGAAAACCTTCAAAACGCCTTGGGCAAAGAACAGATTTATCAATTTAGTAAGTGGTGTCAAGATGTGCTTGAAGCAACGCTTGATCAAGCAAACTGACATTCCGTTGATGTCGCTGGACTTCTTCGGCCTGAGGTCTCTCAAGATGACTACCATCTCCACCTCGCCCACAGGAAACTGAACCATAGAAGAGACAGGTCTCACCACAAAATTTTCGATAGGGCTGTCACAACTGAAAGATGTAATTGGTACAGCCACACTCGAGAAAAACTTATTAAATTCGCTAGCCACTAGAAAGGGGTCGTCTGTTAACTTACCGTTAATTTTTAGTTTAGGATTTGACTGTTTTGAGTAGTTTGTTTGTGATGTAACGCTTTTTATTACTTCCCACGCACTTTTTGAAAAGTTTTATGCGTTTTCCAATTTTTGATCGACATCCCGTGCTTTTGTGGCTTTTATTTCCTTGTGATAATTTTGTTTAAATGTTCTATAACATATTTTGAAATTTTCGTTATTAGATTTTAAATAAATTGAATGGTAAAATTTGAGCCTTTCTCTTAAGTAGAGAATATCCTGATTTATACAGGTATTTCTCTTTCCATGAGATCGCTCCTTTATCATTCTATATGCGCAAGTAATATTTAAGTAGTAATTAAAGCAGTCATTGAATGCTTCCTCTACGTTTTCAAAAGTATCCACAAATGACCAAGATTATCATTGGAGGAATCTGTTGAGAATTTTTATGTTTTCGTTTTTTAAATCTCTTTTAAATTTTGCTGAAGAGGGTTCGAATTTAGGATTGAATTGTTTGATTTCAGTCTCCTGTGCGAAATGGTCAGAGATGGCCGCGTCGAGAACAGTAACAGAGACGTCCGGGAAGTTTGTGATGACGTTGTCGATCAAGGCTGTACTCGATCTGGCAGTCACCCGAGTTGGTGTGTTCACGGATCTGACTAAGTTAAAAGAAGTGAGAAAATCGCGAAACCGCTGGGTTAGAGGGTTGGTGTGGTCTAAGATATCAATGTTGAAATCACCAGTAATAATGAATTTCATTGCTTTGGAGCGTAACAAATTTAGAAGGGATTCGAATTGTTCAAAAAGTTTTGTGCAGCATCCGTTCGGGGATCTATATAAGCCAATTATTACAAGATTTCCAGCAAAATTTAGACTGATTTGTATACCTTCCTCTTCAAAGTCCATCTCACAGGTGTTGTCAACTCTGAAGGGTTGGAATACCAGTTTCGATTTGACAAAAATTGCCACACCTCCCCCTTTGTGTTGCGTTTGATTAAATATCGTTGCCAATCGATAATTGTCAATTCTGAACAGAATGGATTTTCAGGTGTAAAATCCATGCTCAGAGATAATAAAAATATCAGGTTGCAATTTGTCTGCCATGAGAGATAGCTCCTCAGTTTTATTGGACGCAATCTGTGCATTTGATGCAACACTGAAAACGTTTGTAGAGAATTTAGAATTTTGATGTTTAATTTTGATTTGGAATTCGAAAAATGTTTTCGAGTGTCCAGTGCTGATATCCCTAGGTTACCATTGTAGTCATTAGAGGTGGAAAGTTCTTTGTTTTTTTGACACAATTCTTCGTCGTCTTGACCGCGTCAGCAAAAGTCTCGTATGGCAGAGTATGGGGTTCGGTTACGCCAGCCGACGAGGACTTCCGGCTGGCAGAGGATTGTCTGCGGGTGTTTGTAGGAGGCGAAGACGGTGCTGCATCAGGAATGTGACCCAGTTCCTACATGCATTCTACCAGGTGCCTTGCCAAAAGTCGCTTACTTTTGGTTTTCATTGCATACCGTGTCTGGTAAATGCACCCCTTCTAATAAGGTTGAAGTCTAACACCACTGCCCCACTATGCCTAGCGCACAGTTCTTCAATACAGGCATTGACCAGTTCCGTCTCCATATTTATTGGATGGTTAGTTGGCAGGTCGGTGGGGCAGAGTTGAGACAATCACCTTAGCCGTTTTCAGCTTGGCAGTGATGCAGAGCTCCAAATGTCTATAAATATTGTTCTGCTGCCCAGCTGCAAGATCATTGGTTCTCGCTATGATAGCAACTGTCAGGTGGAGGGGTAGCATCAGAATTCACGGTCTGTAGCTTTGCTCCCGGCCTGCAGGTTCCTTTCACTGTAGTATCCCCGGTCACCATGCTTTGAACGAGTTCGGCAATATCACGGCCATGGCTGTCACCGTTGATCCAGACCGTACGGAAAGGCAGTGATGCTTTTGGTTTAATAACAGGTGGCTGAGCTTGCTTCCTTGGAGTTGGTTTTGAAGTAGTCATCGTATTTGGTTTATTCTTTCGCCCCTCGAGTTTCGGTCGTTTATAGTTTTATTGTTGTTTCCGCTTTCCTCGGAGTCAGTCTTCAGAGCAGCAAACCTGTTGTTTATTTTGAGTGGTCTTCTTTTACCACGCTGCACCGTCCACTTGGATCCACCATTCTCCCCTCCACACTTGCCACACCCTGTCTCCCTCAGATTCCGCATCTCGGCCTCAAGCACCTCCACCGTGGTCCTCAAGTTGTTGATGGCAGCACGGCCATTTACACACTGCTCATCCATACAGATAGCTGGCAAATCACACTGCGTCCCGAAGTCAGCCACCGACGCACAAGGTGTCATGACAGACTGTGGCGAGTTTGCAACAAATATTTGGTTGGTGTACTGCAACAGTCGCTTATAGTTTTCAATTGTATGTTTTATGACATGCCGCAGTTGTTCTTTTAGTTAATCAATCTTTTTCTGAAGAATGGCATTTTCCTTTACCAGATTTTCTATAGAGGGTAGCTCAGGCTGTAGGGTAGACGTCGAAGAGGTGTCCAGAGTCGAATAATGTAGGGAGAGTGATGCCGCATCCGTTGACATAGCGGGTGCCACGGCAGTCGTAGTGGCGGCGGGCGTCGAGGTAGAAGTCGGTACAACGTGTGTCAGAGTATGCGTCGTGGAACATCTCGTCTCCGACGGTAAGGATGGCGAGACGGTGGGCGTCGAGGTAGAAGTCGGTACAACGTGTGTCACAGTGCGCTGCGGCATGGACAGTCGTCTCATAGTGACGGGGTGAGGCCCCGAGTGCTTGGCGTTGCCCACTGTCATTGTTTTCGAAATTAGTGGTGAATATCGAACAATCTACTAACTGTTATCGACTTTAGTTGTGATAGTTCGGCCGATTCACCGGGTATAGACGGCGGTACAGTGGACAACCATCGTTGCCAGTGACAGTCTCCGCCGTAAATGTCCGTGGACATAGTTTGGAGCACCTTCCGTCGATCATGCTTGGTGATCGGGGTTTGATAGCGCCACAGTATCCATGAATCATATTTGTAATGACAAAAATGTTGTTCTGGATCGTCTTCATGATCGAGAATCTCAGTACATACTCGTACCATACCATCTACGTTGTCTGGTCGAATGTTTTCGACTAACCATATAAGAATATGTGCGTGCTGTAAGCCTCGTTTTCCCCATGCTATGTAATACATGCAGCATCGAGTAGTTCATCAGGAGCCGTATTGCTTGCTCGAATACACGTGCGGTGACGTCGGATCGATCACTTGACGTTTGTACAGGGAATAAAATTTGGCTAATTTAAATTCATTTTGGATTACACATAAAGGTAATGAACAGATCTGACCGATCGTATGTCATTGCATCTTGGGAATATGACGTGGACTACCTCCGTACGTCGCCGCCAGAATAGTCCATCGACCGATATTAGTTGCTTTTCCTTCAGTGCTAATTGCATCACGTAAATGAATAATATCCTCCTCCCAACGTACTTTTGGATTGGTTCAAACGGGTGGAAGTTAAGCGCTCCATTTCGATTTTGACGTAGCCTAAAAGTCGACGTAGCCTACAAGTAGACGTAGCCTACAAGTCGACGTAGCCTACAAGTCGACGTAGCCTACAAGTCGACGTAGACTACAAGTCGACATAGCCTACAAGTCGACGTAGCCTACAAGTCGACGTAGCCTACAAGTCGACGTAGCCTACAAGTCGACGCAATATTGCTGAAACAATCTACGAAATTGAAGCAAGTAGTGGTCAGCATTTAGACGAATCAAACGATATGAGTAATAACTCATAGCGCTCACATTCTTGGGGGTTCCTCGCCTGAAATTAAAACAGTTTAATTATTATTTTTTTTAAGTAAAAATCACATGCGTACGTCTTTTTTAAACTAAAACTAACTAAGTCTAAACTAATGATAGCTATACTCACCGTTCAATGGAATTCTCATTTTGACATTGAAAAATATCGATCTTCTCCTCGCCAAAACATCATCTGGTATTACAATGTGTCATACGAACAATGTGTTTCAGATATTTTTAGCAGTTCCCAGCATCGTGACGTGTAAGCACAATGTCGCGTTTTTCCATATTTCATCAACAACGGAGATTGCACCTACTATCGGAGCATTAAATGTGCATCCGTGTGCTCCGACTGGTTATTTATCTGCTCTGATCACGACTTTGTAGTTATCATTTGGCACGCACTCCAAAGCAGTCTTGAACAGCCTGACCAATGCGTAGTTTTCATGATGTAGTTGCTACAGATCCTGAACAATTGCTATTTTTGTTGCTGTGTTGATGTTGATCAAGCTGTTACTCCGTGTTGCCCATGAAATATATTTGTAAAAATTTATACTGTGCATCTTCGAAAGGTTGCATTGGTCCAATTCGATAGTGAATCTGTCCATGTATCTATAAAATCAAAACAAAATCAGTATTACTTATTTTAAACACTTTTTTAGAACTTTAAATGTATAATGTTGTGTTTACTGGAAGAGATTTATTGTATCGATAAGTATAATATTACATTGTTCTATAAATGAACATGAATGTTCGATTATATCCAGGTTCCTCAATAATATCTGCCACGAATGAAGTTATTTAGAAAAAACTATTAGCCATATACCTTAAACGTCTCCAAAAATAGTTTTAATAGTCCTTAATTAATAAGTATAATATCACTGCAAGGGAGTATAAAGTATTAAAAACATACTTTTTGTAAAAACATGGTTAATCTCGCAGAAACATTTAGAAACATTATAGAGGTCTGAGATGATAGTAATGAATTGTGAATATTTGCTAAGAATATTATAAACTTAATTTCCCATGAAATCACACTTTATACAAGTTATATGCAAGTCTGATGAAAACGGTATTATACAGGATAAAAATAATAGTTATTTTAATAATATGGAACTCTTAAGTGCATATTTTTAGACTGGCTTTACACATTTTACTGACTGCAAACAACAGTAATAATAACAAATTAGTGGAACCATTTAATTGGTTTGCAGCGGAATGAAAAGTTGCTAGAAAGTGTTTATTAGTATGTAAGTAATTGTAAAAATATAAATTATGTGATCTAAAAAGTTTGATTAAACATCCTTATGTGATGAAAAATCCTTCAGATAAACATTTCAAACATTATAACTGCCAGAATAACTAAGAAAATGGTTGAAAAGAAGATAAACTATCTAAAATTAAAACATTTGGTTGGGATGATTTATTACATTTGTTTCAGTAAATTGACGATCTATTTACAGTTACTTTGTGGTTCATAATCAATCTTTCTTTCAGTATGGGTGTTTGCCACGCATGCCACGATACAGCTGATGTATAAGAAAGGCCGTGCTGATAGATGTTACAATTACAGTGTCTATGTACTGTAGTAAATTGACGATCTATTTACAGTTACTTTGTGGTTCATAATCAATCTTTCTTTCAGTATGGGTGTTTCCCACGCATGCCACGATACAGCTGATGTATAAGAAAGGCCGTGCTGATAGATGTATCAATTACAGTGTGTTTGTACTGTAGTAAATTGACGATCTATTTACAGTTACTTTGAGGTTCATAATCAATCTTTCTTTCAGTATGGGTGTTTCCCACGCATGCCACGATACAGCTGATGTATAAAAAAGGCCGTGCTGATAGATGTATCAATTACAGTGTGTTTGTTACTGTAGTAAATTGACGATCTATTTACAGTTACTTTGTGGTTCATAATCAATCTTTCTTTCAGTATGGGCGTTTCCCACGCATGCCCACGATACAGCTGATGTATAAGAAAGGCCGTGCTGATAGATGTATCAATTACAGTGTGTATGTACTGTAGTAAATTGACGATCTATTTACAGTTACTTTGTGGTTCATAATCAATCTTTCTTTCAGTATGTGTGTTTCCCACGCGTGCCACGATACAGCTGATGTATAAGAAAGGCCGTGCTGATAGATGTAACAATTACAGTGTGTTTGTACTGTAGTAAATTGACGATCTATTTACAGTTACTTTGTGGTTCATAATCAATCTTTCTTTCAATATGGGTGTTTCCCTGCTGATGTAACAAGTACAGTGTCTATGTACTCTTAAATACAGTTATAGTCCATTCGGAAGGGTTTTCTTATAAATGCATTTGGTCTGGTGGATCAAATGTTGTTAAAAACCTTAAAAAGATATGCTAATGCTAGATTGTACACTCTTAGACCTAATCTTATTTTTATAAACTAGAAAATTCCTCTTAACGTAATTATTGTCCTTAATAGGCTTGATGCTTGAGATGGTTGCTGTCTACCTCTTATTCCTTAGGAATCCGGTTTAGTCCAGTCACATCTCTTTTATTCAATAAATACTTGCCTTAAAAATTACCCTTAGGAGTAAATGTTGCAGACGACATCTAGTTTTCTATTTCTCGAAGAACTAGAAACAAAATATTGTCGATAGATAAAAATCTTGCTACAATATTTTAGCCGGAATATAAACCATGATAATATATATATATATATATATATATATATATATATATATATATATATATATATATATATATATTATGTAGTACATACACACTGTAATTGTAACATCAGCACGGCCTTTCTTATACATCAGCTGTATCGGGGCATGCGTGGGAAACGCCCATACTAAATATTGAAAGATTGATTATGAACCACAAAAGTAACTGTAAATAGATCGTCAATTTACTACAGTACAAACACACTGTAATTGTTACATCTATCAGCACGGCCTTTCTTATACATCAGCTGTATCGTGGCATGCGTGGGAAACGCCCATACTAAATATTGAAAGATTGATTATGAACCACAAAGTAACTGTAAATAGATCGTCAATTTACTACAGTACAAACACACTGTAATTGTTACATCTATCAGCACGGCCTTTCTTATACATCAGCTGTATCGTGGCATGCGTGGGAAACGCCCATACTGAAAGAAAGATTGATTATGAACCACAAAGTAACTGTAAATAGATCGTCAATTTACTACAGTACAAACACACTGTAATTGTTACATCTATCAGCACGGCCTTTCTTATACATCAGCTGTATCGTGGCATGCGTGGGAAACACCCATACTGAAAGAAATATTGATTATGAACCACAAAGTAACTGTAAATAAGATCGTCAATTTACTACAGTACAAACACACTGTAATTGTTACATCTATCAGCACGGCCTTTCTTATACATCAGCTGTATCGTGGCATGCGTGGGAAACACCCATACTGAAAGAAATATTGATTATGAACCACAAAGTAACTGTAAATAGATCGTCAATTTACTACAGTACAAACACACTGTAATTGTTACATCTATCAGCACGGCCTTTCTTATACATCAGCTGTATCGTGGCATGCGTGGGAAACACCCATACTGAAAGAAATATTGATTATGAACCACAAAGTAACTGTAAATAAATCGTCAATTTACTACAGTACAAACACACTGTAATTGTTACATCTATCAGCACGGCCTTCCTTTACATCAGCTGTATCGTGGCATGTGTGGGAAACACCCATATATATATATATATATATATATATATATATATTTATTGGACTTTCAAATATAAAATCAGGACAAGCCATACTCTTTATCTGTGCTGGATGGTGTCACTTTGGTATGTCAATCTGGAAATATAAAATATTTAAGGATTAAATTGATAAAAATCTCAGGAACACCGTATAAAGTGATTCTGTCTGTAGACCTTAGTTCTGGAACATGTAAACAATGTGTCTGAAGTTCTGGATACTTAATATAATCTTATAAGTAATTTTATACATATGGAGGAACTTAACTTCTTCAGAGATATCCGAAAGTATACTATCACCAAACATCAACATTGTTCTTATTCTCGGAATAAAACGTTCTTTGAGAGGCATTCAAGATGCAACGGAACGTGGTTATTCAATTTCTTGTCAGATAACCTAAAAAGCGAATGCAGCATGTGTACACTCCAGAGCAACTTAAGAGTCGTTGCTGCAGAATTGCCATTATCATTAATTGTAGGTAAAGGCTATCTGAAAAGAAAACAAGGCAATTCTTTAGTTAAATTACAAAGTCTATTAGTTATGTGATTTTAAGTTTTATTTTAAAATGTATAAATTAGCACTAATACTGTTTTTAATCCTTGTAAATTTATGCTACAGGTTGTATGTTGATAACAACATTGTGTTATCTTAATAACAACTTTGTAATTTCTTCAGGAACACTATCAATGGTGTAACCAAGTTAATTCCATTACTAAAATAAAAATAAATTAACCGAACTCAAAACCGGCTGCACCACCTAAAGATTACTTAAGTTAAATTGCACAGTAATATGTTCTAATCAACGTGTGATCAAACCTGCATAGACAACAAACTACTGTCAAATAGATACAAAAATACGCAAGATGGAAGCAATTAATTCCTTTATGGTAAAGGTATATTGTATATCTATTTAATGAATTTATAAATTTAATATGCAATCATAGCATTAATATGTATTTACTATATAAGTAAATTGAATCATGTAATTAACTACAATGTTGAAATATTGACCTTACTGCCAAATCTTGTTAAACTATGTGAGGACAAGTCCTTGCAATACAATTGTTTGATCCATAAATGAAATTAAATATACCTAAGAACAGCTTTCTTTGTTAAAACTGGTAAACCATAAAAACTTGATTTCTCCATACATGGCATGATTTAATTAATAAACTGCATACCATTGAATTCTACTTTTATTTTTGTACAGTTTTATTGTTCTTCAAAGCTCTATTAAAAGCGATTCCTTTCCATGACTTTTGGAATTAAGAATTTATATTTGTCATCATACGACAGACATAAGCAATCATTCACAATTTAGGATTCAAATTTATACACATGTTTTATATTGGCTTTTTAATTTTCAATTATTTACTAAAATATTTAGCTTAAAGTTTTATTACTCTGTATGGAATTATAAATATACAGAAAGCAGAATAAATTATAAATTTTAAAACATCCAGGCCTTAAGACAATTAGAACAAGTATACCAATTGGTTTAAAAGAGATTACATTTTCAAGGGATCAATTTCAGGTAACTTGGCGAAAAAGTCCAAATTTTACACTACCAGAAGAAATATTTAGTTCATGTCATCTGTATTTAACATTTATTCACTGTTTATTTTGGGCATATTAATTTTTGTATACACTTTCATGTACCTGAAGACTGTTTTTACCGAATTAATACAGTAAAAAAAAGTAAAGAATGTCTCATTTTACCAGGCGAAGTTAGGGCTAAGAAGCCCTCTCTAACACTTAACCTGGGGACCAACGGCTTAAAGGTGACTTCCGAACCACCACCAATGGCCGGGCAGGCGGGCCGCTTGCAAGGACAGGATCGCTCAGCGGTCGCCTGTCCAAGCAGCGGCCACGCTCGGCGTTGCTTGATCTGGTTATCTTGCGATAACCGCCGTACCCACTACACTGCGCCATTGGCAATACAGTGCCAATGTTTATAAAAAATGTTGTTTGCACATTTATTTATTAAAAGTATTATAGGTCTGTGTTTCTATGTGTGTTTTTTGTGATAAAAATAAGGAACTCTTATTACATTTTATCATTTTACTGACACCTAGCTGCCTTTTGGAGACTAATTACCTAAACCAAAGCTAAAAATATGACAAGATCGTGGTTTATAAAGTTGTCGCATAATCTAAACTAAACTTAAAATACATAGGCTACCTTAAAATATTTATACATTAAAAATACATGTTTACTGAAACAGAGATCCTTACAAAACAAAATACTTGTTGAGGAATAATATGAAGTTGTTACGTAGCTAAGTTTATACTCGTATATCTAACGTCTCCAAGGCTCCAGGCTTACCACTCAATTTGTTGAGCCTTAGTCGAAGTGAGAGCTTTAATCATCGGAGGTTAATTAAAACTTAGCGCTAAGATTACATGGGGCTCACCATTGTTACCGTCATAGAACAGTTACAATATCATAAAAACTGTTCTATTGTGAATAAGGAGGAAACTACCTGGTAAAGCCGTGGTTCTAGAATGTAAAAAGCGGTATAAAACAGAAACAACTCATTACTGTAATTTCCCTGGACAACGGCAACAGCAAAAATGAATATGCGACATAATTATATTTGTAATTTAAATTTTCAGCTGCAAACTCCGAAGGTCTTTGTATGCCTTAAAATATATTAATCAGTTATTTAAGTTATTTCTGTAACATCTGCAATACGGTACGATATTATATTGTTACCTATTGTTGATGTATGTAGTCTATATCTGGCCTCCTATGCTGTAAGTAATATTACGATATTTGACAAGAACATGTAGAAGGTACTGTGCGTGCACGACGATTTATACATGTTCTGTGACAGGAGCTGTAGTGTGGCGCTGTGTGTTGGCTGTTCTCTGTGTTGAGGCTGCTGCAGCGCCACAGCAACCGCCTTCACAACCTCCCAAGGACTTCGGAGTGAGCGCTGTGACCACTCCACTGCAAGGAGCCACCGCGACGATTAAGGATGCTGTGCCGGCGGTCGTGAAGGATGTAGGGATGACCGTAGGCGGGACCTTAGGTGGCGCCGTGCAAGGGGTCAGCGAAGGTGCAATCGGTCCTTTAACTAGTGGACTCTCTCCTTTGTTACAATTTTTAATGAGTTTAATGAATGGGCAAATAATGGAGAGTTAGATTAGTGTTGAAAAACACAAGCAATGGTAAAAGACCTCCAAAAAGTAAAATAAGATACGGTGAACTGATGATTTAAAAAAATATTAAAATGTTTTCAATTACCTATGTACATTGAAATTTGGATTAATATCCTGAAGTAGGTTAGTTTTTCATATTATTGCTGCATCTTGAGTGTTGCAAAGATTTTGAAGGCTGGATCTGTGGGAATATTTTCTGTTATGTAAAACAATAATAGAAATAATAAAAATATAAAAATCTTTCTAGTCTGCCTCACTTGATCAATAGAAACTATACAGGATTGTGAGAAAGCCATATCGTAAATCATTGATCATTTTTGGAACATTGGAGTACAAAAGTTCCTCTCGTGTGCGACGTGTGATCATAAGAAACGAGCCAGTGTGTGGGAAACCCTTTCTTGTATATTGATGTTTATAACCCTTTAGGATTTTTGAAGTTCAAAACTACTCTGTCATGTGCGACATGTGATCATTAGAAACGAGCCAGTGTGTGGGAACCCTTTCTTGTATATTGTTGTTTATAACCCTTTAGATTTCTTGGAGTTCAAAACTACTCTGTCATGTGCGACATGTGATCATTAGAAACGAGCCAGTGTGTGGGAAACCCTTTCTTGTATATTGTCGTTTATAACCCTTTAGGATTCTTGGAGTTCAAAACTACTCTGTCATGTGCGACATGTGATCATTAGAAACGAGCCAGTGTGTGGGAAACCCTTTCTTGTATATTGTCGTTTATACCCCTTTGGAATTCTTGGAGTTTAAAAACTGTCTCTCATGTGCGACATGTGATCATTAGAAACGAGCCAGTGTGTGGGAACCCTTTCTTGTATATTGTCGTTTATAACCCTTTAGGATTCTTGGAGTTCAAAACTACTCTGTCATGTGCGAATGTGATCATTAGAAACGAGCCAGTGTGTGGGAACCCTTTCTTGTATATTGTCGTTTATAACCCTTTAGGATACTTGGAGTTCAAAACTACTATGTCATGTGCGACATGTGATCATTAGAAACGAGCCAGTGTGTGGGAAACCCTTTCTTGTATATTGTCGTTTATAACCCTTTAGGATTCTTGGAGTTCAAAACTACTCTGTCATGTGCGAATGTGATCATTAGAAACGAGCCAGTGTGTGGGAAACCCTTTCTTGTATATTGTTGTTTATACCCCTTTGGAATTCTTGGAGTCCAAAACTGTCTCTCATGTGCGACATGTGATCATTAGAAACGAGCTAGTGTGTGGGAAACCCTTTCTTGTATATTGTCGTTTATAACCCTTTAGGATTCTTGGAGTTCAAAACTACTCTGTCATGTGCGACATGTGATCATTAGAAACGAGCCAGTGTGTGGGAAACCCTTTCTTGTATATTGTTGTTTATACCCCTTTGGAATTCTTGGAGTCCAAAACTGTCTCTCATGTGCGACATGTGATCATTAGAAACGAGCTAGTGTGTGGGAAACCCTTTCTTGTATATTGTCGTTTATAACCCTTTAGGATTCTTGGAGTTCAAAACTACTCTGTCATGTGCGACATGTGATCATTAGAAACGAGCCAGTGTGTGGGAAACCCTTTCTTGTATATTTTTGTTTATACCCATTTGGAATTCATGGAGTTTAAAACTGTCTCTCATGTGCGACATGTGATCATTAGAAACGAGCTAGTGTGTGGGAACCCTTTCTTGTATATTGTCGTTTATAACCCTTTAGGATTCTTGGAGTTCAAATCTACTCTGTCATGTTCAACATGTGATCATTAGAAACGAGCCAGTGTGTGGGAAACCCTTTCTTGTATATTGTTGTTTATACCCCTTTGGAATTCTTGGAGTCCAAAACTGTCTCTCATGTGCGACATGTGATCATTAGAAACGAGCCAGTGTGTGGGAAACCCTTTCTAAATGATGATAAATGACTGACATGGTTTTCTTGCAAAGCTTGTGTATTGGTCACATGAAGCATCTGAGGGGGAGCTTTGTACTTTGCGTATTCCCAACGGAGATAAACGATTTACAATATTTTTACCAAATTCTTAGTAACAAAATGAAGAAGACGGAGAATTATGTTTCGATTATTAACAAATATTATAAAAGACACAATAAAGAGATATATGTATAGGTATTGTGATAGGATATTCCTACGAAGATGGCCGGTTTTTAATGACCGAATGAGGCAGCAGAGGCAGAACTTGGTAATCCAAGTATTTGCCGATAATTTAGAACTGGAAAGTGAGTGCAGTGAATGAGGATTGGGAATCACTCAATATGAGTGACTAAAGTGATTAATTTTATCGCAGTCAGTACAGTTTATAAAATCTATTTTCTAGTGTGATGTTTGATCCTGAAATAGCAAAGGTTACCTTGTTGAGCAACTGGGTTTGGGTTTAACTGAGTTGGATTCCTTGAGGGATGAAATTTTGCGGACATTACCTGGTACAACAATGAAAGAATAAAAATGATACGTCGAGTCATTGTGACAATTGTCTTATTTAAACTTTTAAATGAATAGTGTTGGTTTGTGACTATCAAATAATTAGTCAGTATTTCGTATTTACATTGTATGGTTTTGTCACGTTAAAGAAAACCTGTAAACATAGTTATTGTTGCTGTTTACCTCTTCTCAGTTGGATATGAACTAAGTACAGAAATATCATTATATAAAATTTTGATCTGGCCAATTGAAGGTTTGACATAATGGTTAATTAATAGATAACCTGTTATACAAAATCAAGCGAGTTTGAGTACTTATCAGTTACAAGGTATATTACACTAATTAGGTACATTTGTTTACTCGTATTGCTGCAAGATTAAGTAGACTACTAAAAGAAGAGATATCAACAAATGTATTCGAACAAATGTTATTATGTGTGCGTTAGCGAACCCTTCACTCAGAGGGCTGAGAATAGAGTTATATTTCACTTCTGTCTGTCTCTCCGCACTGCATCTCATCTCGATATGGAGCTTCATTTCTATGCAATGAACACCGATTTCGATGATGGTGTATGTTACTCAATGTGACTTGACGGAGTGTTAGTGAAAATGTTTACGTCGGTCTGATAGGTAACAATGGCATGGTAAAAAAATCATAGAATAAATAAATTAGTAATCAAGCTGAGATCAAGTATATAACATTTTAACACGTTATACTTTGTGGATTGGTTGGTAAAACCTTTGTTAAATTCTATAAAATGTATCTACCGTAAACTATTATTAAAGAGAAGAATATTGTTTGATACAAGTAAAGGAAAATTTATCCATTTTACAATAACAAGATCGAGTCCTGATTAATCGTTTCGATTATTTGATTTAAAATTGAAATTATCTGATTGATCTTAATCTGTGGTGTAAACTAAAAATGTTAATTAATAAACAATTGTTTTATATTTATAAAAATTCTCGTTCTAATCACGTTATGACCACTTAATTATGGTGATTATTTTAATGTATATTAAATATTATATTTCCGCTATAAAATAGCCTTTGTTAAATTTGAAATGGGCTGTTTTAGATTTCTTAGGTTAAGAAACTAAAACTAACCTCATTGATATAACTAAGAACGTTGTTTGTGTGATTTGTAACTAGGAAAGAGGATACACAGTAGTCTATTAGACTGACGATCAGATAGAGAAATAATGAGACTGGTATATGAATCTCTCTTTTAGTATACGGACTTAAACACATTGTATTTCCTACTTCGGCAGAACTGGGTTATAATAATTGGAAAATGATAAAATTCTCTAATTATCAACGAAACAAATTTTTAAATGCTATGCTATTATATATATATATATATATATATATGTGTGTGTGTGTGTGTGTGTGTGTGTGTGTGTGTGTGTGTGTGTGTGTGTGTGTGTGTGTGTGTGTGTGTGTGTGTGTGTGTGTGTGTGTGTGTGTGTGTGTGTGTGTGTGTGTATAAGTAGAAATGTATATGGCGGTTCTAGCGCACTTTTGGAACTAACAGAAATTCAATATAAAATACTGTTTAAAGGACAATAAACGAATCTGTAAAATAAAACAGTAAATCTTGAATGAAAATAACCGAATTTATAACTGTTTTACTGTTCAGGTTTGCTTCTATTTTCTTAAGCTGCTTTAATGAAAAATCTATTTGAAATGATGTAAAATCTGCTTCTAATCAATGAACTAGGCCTATCTATTACAATAATGTTGTCAAATCTGCTACGAGTAAACGAAAAAATCTTCGAAGTGTTTTGAAAAATCTTTATTCAACAATATTAATCATATTAAACTCTTTTTCTTTTATTTTTTCATTCCAATTCAAAGATTTTAAATATTTTAACAAAACGATTGATATCTACTCAACTTCTACTTATTTTATTCTTATTTGTTGCCCAGCACTGCTACTGTCCATCGTTTATAATTAGAAGCATTATTCGGGTCTTCAATATTTGTTTTTTTTTTTGTATTTTAGTGTAGATGTATCGTGAGAGAAGCAATCTAGCGAATAGTGTCGGGCGTTTGTAATGAACGAATTAATGAAGAGAAGGAATGAACGAATTAAGGAAGAGAAGGAATAAAGGAATAGGGTAATTGTTCGGTAAATGGTGCACCAACCACAATTGTTATAACTCGGCTTGTTCTATAGTCATTACACTATGGCCACTCGTGTAAAGACTTGTCCCCAACCACTGAACAACAACTATGTCCTCAATAAAAAGCGCGCTTGAAGCTCTGGGATTTGAACCCAGAACCTCAGGCTTTAAAGCTAAGAGAGTCTTGAAGTTTATAAGCTAAATCTCTGCTATAAAAGTTGTTCTCACTTTTACAACTAGGAGAGCTGGTTTATAAATGACCTGTAATAATTTTATATTTCAAAAACTACTAATCCGATTTTAATAAAATTTTGTACACATATAGTAAATACGTAACTCTTTCGACTTCACTTATCTATAAGAGTGAAATCATCCCCTACTTCTAAATATTCATAGAAAAAGATTATCAGATAAGTCTGAAACTTCAAAAAACAAGAGAGTTCTACTTAAAATTTCATGAAAATAACATAAATTTTTAAATCTACCCAATCATCCCTTATGTTAAAACTCTTATATCTCGAGAACTATTGGAGAGTTTTTGATGAAATTTGTATATAGGATCAGTAAATATTATAGTATGTTTTAAAAACTTTTTTCATTACCACTTGAAAGAACATATGTCTGTTATTTGCCTTTATGAACACTTGAGTCCAGCAGTTTTGGAACAATTTAAAGATTCAGTTGATTGGAATAATATTATAGATAGTGGATATTATCCTATACAAATTCTATTAAAATATGTTGCTGAAATTGCAAAATTTAAGGAAGAGAGTCCTGAATATGATAAAAGTAGATAATTAATTATAACGATTCGTGAGCTATAAAATAACTTTTATTACAAATTCTATAATTTATTTAAAAAATATAATTACATTTTATGAAAAAAATTTGAATTTTTTTTAATAAATGGCGGACTACAGAAAGTATGCAAATGATATTGAAAGGGCGGAGTTTTAAAATCTTTATCCAATTAGTAAACAACATTTGAATGAACCGAATAAAAGAACTAAATTTAATATTGATTTTGGAGATAATTTTTGCTTATCTATCTTCCAGTTTTATATTGGTGGAACTTTAACAAAACAAGATGGTCAAGCGTATTTTTGGTATAAATTATGTCAGATTAATAGATAATTTCGGACCATTTTTATTCTCTAAAATTGAAGTAAGATAACACAATAAATTTATAGAAGAAATAGAAAATTGTGATCAATTAAGTACAATTAAAGGAACCATATCTTATTCCAAAAACGATTTATTTTAAAATAATTTTGAATCAACTTTTAAATTTGCACAATTTAAAGCGGTTGGTGATTTAGCACATTTCGGCTTAGGATTCTTTGAAAATGTAAATTTTCAAATCTATAAAGGTGGATTTTACATTAGTTTCATAAGAGCTGAAGATGATGATGCGATATTAAAAATAAAACTGCAAATGACATGCCAGTTGATGGAAACATTAGAATTAACGAGTTTTTTATAGAGTTCCGATGATTGATTACAAAACTACGAGTAAAATTCGGTTGGTTGATGAAATTTAAAAAAATCTCAAAATATTAAGTTTAATTTTCTATGTTGGCAATATATTTGAACAAAAGGAACAACTTAAGAACAACAACAACAACAACAACAACAACAACTACAACTTACAACAACTTTATTCGTTCGATATCACAAATATTTATAGAAATATATTCAATGCCAAGTTCGTTATTATAGGTTTTCAAACAGATAGAGAGAATAATTAAAAAAACCTTCAAATTTTTAAAGTATGAATGTTTTAGGTTAAAATTGAATGGTTATTATTATTTAGATGAATTACAAAATTTAAACAGTTCTGGTGGTCTTTCAGAATTATGTATCAAATGTATCAAGATTTAAAAAAAGTTTACTACAAAAATATGGAGATGTATTACAATCCCAAATAATATATAGCAAATAGGCCAATTTATGTCATTGGTATTTCTGGTTCAAAGAACGTGTGTTCACGTTTTGATAACTCAGAACTAACTAATGTATGAGTATTTAAATCTGTTATCAAAACACAATGAGATTTTTCATCTTGTTTAACATACAATAAATTGATTTCTAACTCGGCATCATAAACTTCGGAAATTTGCAATGGAACTGTGTGTAATTTCTCGCCATAACTACACATTTATGGACATTTTTAGATAGTTGTACTGGCTTGGAATTATAAATCTGTTTTTTCAAATAATTGATTATCTTTTAAAGACATTGAATACTCAAAACCTGTACAAAAAATATGTCATCATTCACGAATTTTCCATATGCTTTGCTCTTTTACAATCTCTTTCTGGTTTTTCAATAGCACTTTGGATAGAATATATAACACAGAAATCATCTTTATTTTTTTATGTTTACACAAGCTTTTTTATCTTTAATCTTCTTTGGTAAATCGATATATGATCCAGCATTCATAACTTTGTGTTTATTAATGCTCAAAATTAGTTGTTTACAACTTTTTATTGTTCATCCAGAACCTCTATTTGGATGATTTGCTTGTTCTCGATGTGTTAATGTATTAAATTGTTTAGTAATCAAGTCGTTTACGTGAAAGGTTTCATCTGCTTTCATAGTAAAATACATTGGACAAGTTTGTGGTTCACCGTTCACTAAAGTTCGTTCGTATTCACATTCTAAAGATAAATATAATTTACTATTTTTATTGTGTTGTATGAAATTTTCGATTAAACTTTTAATTTCTGGCCGCATAATTGATAGATATTTGTAAATGAACATGAAATTTCGTTTAGATTTATTAAAATTTATTGCTTGAAAAGACCATGTAAACAGGATAAAATTCGACATCAATAATATTTTCAGCTGGTTTTTCATTGTTTTAAAGAGTTTCATCTATTTGCTCGATCATTTCAGATCTAGTTTTACCGTTAGTTTCAATAGATATTTATTATCGTAAACATAATATCCTAAATAGTTGTATAATAAAGTGAAATCACTTCTATTTATCTCAGTTGTTGTAATATAAACATAAACATTTGCGCTGGAAAATTTATGTCTGGGCAGATGTAATTTTATAATTTCTCTTTCCATTTAAAATAAAAATCTATTAAATGGATGAAGTGTTTATAGCAAATTTAGAGAAAGGTTTAACGCATATTAAGATGAAAGGAATTGAGACTATTCAAAATAAGTTGTTGCTTATCTTTAGTTACATGCGCTACGTTTTATAATCTATAATGCAATCCAGAAGGTTCTTTATTCAAGAGCGCTCTTGAATAAAGTACGTTCTGGATTGCATTGTAAATTATAAAACTTGCTTTTCTATTAAATATCATACATTCTATAACTCAAATGAAGATAAAATTAATTGAAATATAAAAAAATAATTTTTTTAATTAAATTTTCTTCTATGTAAATAATGGAGTTCCTGAAAGAGTTGAACGATGTTGGTGCATTCACGTTTAAAGAATATAAAAAGTTAAATGAATTAGAAGAAAATAAGAAACACAAAATTTGGAAAGAATTAAACATAAATTTGGATTAACAATCATTGCAGAATTAGAAGATTACAAAGTTCATTTGCGAAATAGATTTCAGAATATATTGGATGATTGAATATATTAAAATAATGCAATATGATTAATATTGTTGAATAAAGATTTTTCAAAAGACTTAGAAGATTTTTTCGTTTATTCGTAGCAGATTTTATAATATTTCCAATAGATTTTTCATTAAGAAAATTTAAGAAAATAGAAGCAAACCTGAACAGTAAAATAATTATAGATTCAGTTATTTTCATTCTAGATTTACTGTTTGATTTTACAGATTCGTGTATTGTCCTTTAAGCAGTATTTTATATTGAATTTCTGTTAGTTCCAAAAGTGTGCTAGAACCGCCATATTCATATCTACTTATATATATATATATATATATATATATATATATATATATATATATATATATATATATATATATATATATAATTTCAGTAAACATTGAATCACGAAAAGTACTTGCTCCTCCGGGACTCGAACCCGGATCTCTCACTTGCCGGGTGTATATATAAATATATTTTGGACCGTAAATTAAATGTATAAATTGGCTAAGCTGTAAAGATTCACTCGAGAGGATGGAATTTCATATCTGTGTCTCTGTTTCTCTGCGTCTCAAAACGAAATGATCTATAGACGTAATTTTGCATGTAATTTTATTTAAATATAATGAACACTGAGTTCGATGTGGAACATGACTAACCATGGAATATGTCAGAACGTAATAGTTGTAATTCTTAAGATAGTATGTCTGCCTGGACATCTCGACAGTGAGTGATACGTACTTGCGTGGTTAGTGTTGTTAGTGTTACACGATCCGTGGTCTCTGTCACGTACTATTACCTTCTAACAGAGAATATAGAGTTCATTATGGTAAGTTTCCATGTTTTAACTAAGATATATCACAATTTTGTAAATGAGAATAAGGCATTTATACTTCCAAGGCAATACTTACTTCTTAGCTGTCATGTAATGAACAGAAAAGGGAACGTAGATGTGACCTTGATCTTGTCTTCTGTTCCTTATCACTTATCAAATAACAAACAACAGCAACCATCCTAAATGGAAATATTTCATGATAACAAAAGAAAAGTGTAAACAAAAAAACCAACTTTAGTGCTTATTTTTCTGCGTATTCTAATTTACGATTGAAGTCTGCGTTGGTGGATTTATGTGCAGCATGTGACCTTGAAATTGTGGCCCTTGATAGCAGTAAGTGAGGTTTTTAAAGGTAGAAACAATAGTAGACACAATCTTAGTACTGAATAAACTTCCGTTAATGCTCACCATGTCAAAATCTTTGGTCTCTCTATCATTAGGTAAATATATTTCGACCGTAATAACTTTCATGTAGCTTTGTATGTAATTTATATACCATTAAGTACAAATATGCGCCTAAATTTACTATGGAAATTTGAGTTGTAAGAATGTTTGGAAATTACTAAAGAAATTTATCTTATTAAAATATTTTAGATGTCTCGTTAATATTAACGTGGATCAAATAAGTTTTCTTTATGAATACACAATATGTGGTTTATATTATAAAATCTTTTTTCAGAAAGGCTTCTACATGCCAAACTTAGTTATTGATTTAATTTGGTGGTACAGGAAGAATTGTTATTTCCTGTTTATAAGATAAAATATTTGAATAAAAAATGTATACTTTGCTTACGCTAAAGATTTTACAAAATTTTAAATTGATATCCTCTAGCCACCTAATTGCTTACATAATGACATAAATGGCCTTCTAAAACATAGATTATACAGCGGTGTGATTTCTGATTTTTTAATTATTTTAGAGGAGAGATGGAAATATGAAAAACATAAATAAGTCGGCTATCATTAGTCTCAAGTTTCATGTTCGTCTATATTATTTTAAAAAGCACGAACGTTGCCCGAGTTTGCGGATCTTAGGTGTGTGACTCGATCAAGTAAAAGTTACTGGATCATTGTACTGAAAAGTTGCATGGACATTCTTGGGGTCCCTGGTTAATATATAGGCCCATTCTCATTTTGAAAATTCCTCCATGCTTCGCCCCGCTGGTATCTAAAGTTGAATTACAGAACACACATTTTATTACATGATAGAGTCTGATGAATGTAATCAACTGTTATGTGTGAACATTGTTTCATTACATCAAAATAAAATTGTAGAGTTAATTTTATAACTTTTACTATAAATTTTAAGACTGTTATAAATCACGTTTTAGTTGCCTTTTAACATAAGTAGGCTTCTCAGATCTGTCCATGGATGTATATTTTCTTTATCAATGAAAGATGGAAAAATCTACTATGGCACACAAAATACTATCACTGGAGTAAATTACCATTGCTATAAATTCGAAATAAATTACTAACACACTCTACTTACTAACTGACTTAAATTAATTTTTTACATATTTTCTTGATCGTGTCAACCAGACAAACTCAACACTGGCGTCGTAAATGTAATTTATTCGAACCAGAAGTGCCCATACAGGTGGAAAGCGTATGAAGCCGCCGATAATATAATAAGTATTTGGAACATTTAAAACTTTAATCACAGTTTTGGTTGAAACAATGGACCGGACGAATCACGGTAAGGAAGTTAAAAGCATAAGCACAGACCAACAGTAATGCCGTGTAACGTACCACTTATACCCCGACACTTTCACCTATCATAATCTATTTACGAATTACTTTTCACCTTGAACAATATAACTTACGCCTTGGGAAATATTCGTTATATATATATCAGTAAATTAATGATCCTTTGAAAATTACTTTAATTCCTGTGGTTCCTTTTAAGAAGATGTGAAATTTTGGGAGACGCTGTATTTAAATCTAAAACAGGAATGTATACAGTCATATTTTTTTATTTTAAATACGGTTAAAATAGCCATATGACAAGTAATAAATAATGTCTTTCAAAATTAAAATACCCAAACACCTAAAACAGATCCACGAAGGACAGAAATGTCACTATTGAACACGCGCAGTTTAAAGGTTTCTGAATACCACATATACTCACAAATTAAGAAAGTAAAGAATGTTCACTTACAAATTAAAAATACCCAAACACCTAAAACAGATCCACGAAGGACAGAAATGTCAAACCAAACACCTAAAACAGATCCACGAAGGACAGAAATGTCAAACCAAACACCTAAAACAGATCCACGAAGGACAGAAATGTCACTATTGAACACGCGCAGTTTAAAGCTTTCTGAATACCACATATACTCACAAATTACATTTGGTATCTGTTTAGCTTGTCATATAATGGATGTTAAATATGTTAACTACATATTTAAAACAAGAACTAATTCATATTATATTTATGTTAAGTTTTACGGGAAGTTTATTTTCTCAAACAAAGTGATAAATCTTCACATCCTTATGTCGGACATAAAATATAAATCAATGGTACATAGTTTCCCGCGGGGAGAAAATATATGTATTTGACACAATCGGCTACTCATAAAGGACGATGTAATAACACCCACCGATGGGTAGTTACAACAACAGTGAAACAATATCTCGGTGATGTAGTAACAACGTGTAAACCCGGATTATCAACACGTCTCATTGAAGCTTTACGATATGTTAAGTGGAACTATAAGCAGATGGGCGCTTTGAAGCACTAACGAGTACTAACCACATACCAATTCTAAAATATTAGTGTTTTCTGGGCGGGGCAGATTTCTCGGACCTGTATAACAAGCCCAATGGATTTTTATTTTATCTGCAAAACTTTTATCACAATGGAAACTCTAGATTTATAGACACTTTCTATACAGGAATTGCTCTACTGAACTGACTTATAAAATGTGTTAATGTGTGCTATTCTGTCACTTAACACCTTGCATGGCTTTAATTAGACGTTTTTGTGCTATACGAGTCTGTATATATTCTGATTTCCACATTGCTACCACATCACCGAGACATTGTACGATTGTTAATTGCACCCTACGGTGTAATTAGTCGATCCGTTAGCCGATCTATTAGTGTAATTAGCTTTAGGTGTAATTACGTTGCCCTTTATGTGTAGCCGATTAAAAATGTAATGAGTCAATTAGTTATATTTCACATCTATAAAAAAACACGTGTCTTTGAAATTTATTGTCCGAAATAGAGATACGATGATTTAATTTTCTTTTTTTTTGAGAAATATACTTGAAATAAAACTGAAAAATAATATGTATATACGAATGAGTTCGTGTTTTTAATTTTATAAAACTCTAATATGCTAAATAAATCAGTTATAATTACTTGTAAAATTCAAACAACGATACTATTAAAAATTCACAGTTTAAACAAAACGGCAAAGTAAAACACAAATGACGTAAGGAGAAAAACATAAATAAATACTACACGTCATGCTGATAAATGTTACTACAGTATTATGGAACTGAAAATGGAAAGTTGTTGCAAAAATGGTTTGTTACGCTAAAAAATCAATTTTACATAACACACGTTTGCATACACATCAATCAATGATTTTAAAAGTGCATTCAAAATATTTGTTAAAAATTAACAGTATTTAATTAGGATATTACTATGCTCTGCATTGTAATCTTAAATTTGCATGTAATTCAGCACAAACAACAACAACTACAAGGCCCCAACTTAAATATTAAATACCAGGGAAATGTACTTACTGCGCATTGAGTAATGATGAGCTTCCATCAGTTTCGGGAAGTTAGCCCCTGCCCACAAAGATCAGATGCTCACTAACGATAGAGATTGAAGCACTAATGAGCACTAACGAAGCACCAATCACATACTAATTACACGGACCTCTTGTAGACTAAAGAATGACTAAACTGAGTTGGAGACAAGATTGTATGTATTGTGCATTATTTCCAATAATTTTTAATTTAAAGATTATAAACTCTTGAGACTATGATAATTCTTGTTAATTATAAATTCACTTTTCATATAAATGTATTGATACATCATCACTTATTCCGTACATCCTGATTTATAGACTCAAGCGGTTCTGCTGACGTCTTCATATTTTCCATACATTAAAATTGATCAACAAAAATCTTAAATAAACATCCCATTGTCTATTCTGAAATTTGTAATGTCAAGCTCTATGAGTTTGCTTAACGTAGCTCTGGAATCACAATGAAATGTTATTAACCGTTTATCAATTAGTTCATTCTATTAATAGCAAATATATAAAATGAATCAGAATATCGTTGATCACGTGAAAATAAATTATTTTTATGTTGAAAGCTATAAACTCTAGTAAATAGTTGTTTTAGTGTTTTATTAAATATTTTTGATTTGTCGGTGAGGATTATACATATTATTTTTTTCGATTACAAAATAAACAAAAAAATTATTGTAACTTAAATAACATTGGCTGCATTTTGATATGGGTTTAACAAAACTGTTACTAAGTTATTGCTAATTTTTGAACTATTACTTGGTTATTTATTTTTAACTTAAAAAAACATAAAGAAAATAATGACTGTTATAGTAGATGTTCTGTTTTGAAAACGTGTCTTGTAATCCATCCTGTAGTGAAGGAAAGACAGCTTGGATAGGTCCCTCCACGACGTTGACGGCATTGCTGAAGTCTCATCACTCAAAGATCAGCCGATTTAAGTTGCCTTTATTATTTTCAAAAGTGTATATTCCCTGTAGCAATATTTATAGACGTATTTTCTAGGATAATGTACGAGAGCTTAGAGAAAATTGTGTGGGTTAGGTTGGTACAATTTATTACACAGGTTCATTTCATCTATAATACATTAGTAATATGTCATAATAGTTCATGAGTGGAGTGAAAATTTGCATGGAATATTCAAACCACCTCGTTTTTAGTAAAATCTATATTGTAGTAGTTTCCTTTAGAAAGTTATCTATGGTCATCCGTAGTAGTTAAAACAACGGCAGCCAACCCTACACAGAGACAGACAAACATACTGGGCGGTCAGATACAAGTGTTTGAGTATACCGACCTAAAAACAAATGTGGTCATAACGCAGATAACCGTTTATTATAACGTCCCCGTAAAAAATATGAAGACCCCGGTAACTGGGCGTGCAGATGACAACAGTGGTGAGTATACCGTAGCTAAACACATGTGAGTCCATAACGAAGAATAACCGATTATACGTCCCTAATTAATATAAAACCCCGTAAGCTGGGCGTCAGAGTACAAGGTGTTGAGTATAACCGAGCTAAAAACATGTGAGTCATAACGTAGATAACCGTTTATAATACTTCCAACATAATAATAATTAAACCCCCGTAAGCGGGCGTCAGAATAACAAGGTGTTGTTAGTAATGCCGAACAAAAAAACGGTGGTTCCTAACGTAAGATAACCGTTTTAATAAAACGTTCCCACTTAATAATATCACCACGTAAGCTGGGCCGTCATATACGAGGTGTTAAGTATACCGAGCTAAAAAACATGTTGTCATAAACGTAGAAAACCGTTTTATCACATCCACTTAAATAATATAAACCCCCGTAAGCTGGGGCGTCAGATACAAGGTGTTTGAGATATACCCGACCCTACAAAACATGTGGTCATAACGCAGATAACCGATTATAGAAAACGTCCACTTAATAATATAAAACCCCGTAAGCTGGTCGTCAGATACAAGATGTTTGATATACCAAACTTTAAAAATTTGGGTCCATAACGTAGATAACCGTTTTAAAATTACGGTCCACTTAAGAAGATAAAACCCCGTAAGCTTGGTCCCGTCAATACAAGGTGTATGAGTATGCCCGAAACTCAAAAAAAAGTTGGTCCAAACGTAGATAACCGTTTTTATACTTCCAACTTAATAATATAAACCCCGTAATCTGGGCGTCAGATACAAGGTGTTGAGTATAAAGCCGAGCTAAAAACCCGAGGGTCATAACGTAGAATAACCGTTTATATATACGATCCACTTAAATAATATAAACCCCGGTAAGCTGGTCGTCCGATACAAGGTGTTGAGTATACCGAGCTAAAAAAATGTGGTCCTAACGTAGATAACCGTTTATACGACTCCACTTAAATAATATAAATCCCCTGTAATCTGGGCGTCAGATACAAGGTGTTTGAGTATACCGAGCTTAAAAAATCGTGGGTCATAACTTAGATAACCGTTTATTATACTTCCACTTAATACTATAAAAACCCCCGTAAGCAGGTCGTCAGATACAAGGTTGTTGAGTATGTGCCGTACTAAAAACGGTGGTCATAACGTAAGATAACCGTTTATTCACGTCCACTTAATAATTATAAACCCCGTAAGCTGGTCGTCAATATACAAGGTGTTTGAAGTATATACCAGAGCTAAAAAAATGTGGTGTCATAACGTAGATAAACCGTTTATACGTCCACATAATAGAAATAAAACCCGGTAAGCTGGTCGTCAGTATACAAGGATGTTTGAGTAATACCGATCTAAAAAAATGTGGTCATCAAACGTTAGAAAAACCAGTTATTATACAACCACTTTAAGAATATAAACCACGCGTAAGCTGGGCGTCAGATACCCAGAGGTGTTGAGTATACCGAGCTAAAAACGGATGGTCATAAACTGATAACCGTTTTATACTGTCCACTTAATAATATAACACCCCGTAAGCTGGGTCGTCAGATACCAAGGTGTTGAGATAATAATACCCGGAGGCTAAAAAAAATGTGGTCATAAACGTAAGATAAACCGTTTATACGTCCACTAAAATATAAACCCATAAAGCTGGGCGTCAGCATACAAGGTGTTTGAGTATACCGAGCTAGAAAACACTTGTCCATAACGCAGTATAACCGATTAATACGTCCACTTAATAATATAAATCCTCTTTTAACCATGGCGGCAGATACAAGGTGTTGAGTATACCGAGTCGAAAAACACGTGGTCATAACGCAGATAACCGTTTATAACGTGTCCTACTTAATAATATAAACCCAGTAAGCTGGGCGTCAGATACAAGGTGTTGAGTATACCGACCTAAAAACACGTGGTCTTAATAACGCAGATAACCGTTTTATTCTGTTTTTAACGTCACACTTAATATATAAAAATCCCAGTAAGCTGGGCGTCAGATACAAGGGTGTTGAGTATACCGAGCTAAAAACATGTGATCATAACGTAGATAACCGTTTTATACGTCCAAACTTTAAGTAAATATAAACCCCCGTAAGCAGGTCGCCAGATACAAGGTATTGGAGTATACTTCGACTAAAAACATGTGTCATAACGTAGTGCCAAGCGTATATTATAAACGTCCACTTAATAATATAAACCCCCGTAAGCTGGCGTGGGCGTCAGAATACAAAGGTGTTGAGTGTAACGAGCTAAAAACATGGCAGTCATAACGTAGATAACCTGTTTATACGTCCCACTTTAATAATATAAACCACAGTAAGCTGGGCGTCTGATAGAAGTGTTGAGATGTTAACGAGCTAAAAGAACATGCGGTACATAAACGTAATATAACCTGTTTTATAACGTCCACTTAAATAATCTAAAACCCAGTAAGCTTGGGCCGTCAGATTAAAAAGGTGATTTGAGTAATTACCGAGCTAAAAACATGTGAACCATAGCGTTAGATAACCGTTTATAAATAATTAATCTATAAATTTACGTCTACTTAATAATATACACCCATTAAGCTGGGCGTCAGATACAGAGGTTGTTGCCAGTATACCGACCTAAAAACACGTGGTCATAACGCAGATAACCGTTATTACGTCCCCTTAATAATATAAACCCCGTAAGCCTGGGCGTCAGATGACAAGGGTTTGAGTAAACCGAGCTAAAAACATGTGGTCATAACGTAGAGATTCACCAGTTTATATACGTCCACTTAATAATATAAAAACCCCAGTAATCTGGGCGTCAGGAATACAAGGTGTTGATTATACCGAGCTAAAAACAAGTGATCATAACGTAGATAACCGTATATTACGCCCACTTTAATAATATAAACCCCCGTAAAAGCTGGGCGTACCAGATAACAAGGTGTTTGAGTATAACCGAGCTAAAACCATGTGGTTCCATAACGTAGATAAACCCGTTATACGTACTTACCACATAATAATATAAAACCCCGTAACCGGTCTGCATACAATACAATACAAGTTGTTGAGTATACCAGACCTAAAAACATGTGGTCATAACCGGTAGATGAACCGTTTATATCGTCTACTTAATAATATAATAACCCCGTTAAGCTGGTCTTCAGATACCAAGGTTTGTTGAGTATATCCGAGCTAAAGAACGTGGTCCATAAACGTAGATAAGCCGTTTATACGTCCACTGTAATAATATACACCAAACCCCTTAAGGCAGGTCGTTCAGATACAAGGTGTTTGAGTATACCGAGCATAAAAAAAAATGTGTCGATAAACGTAGATAACCCGTTTATAAGTCCACGATTAATAATATTAACCCCCCAGTAAGCTGGTCGTCAAGATACAAGGTGTTTGAGTATACCGAGCTAAAAAAACAGTGTTGGTCACCACGTAGATAACCGTTTATAAACGTCCAATTAATAATATAAACCCAGTTAAGCTGGGCGTCTGATATAATGGGTTTGATTATACCGAGCAGAAAAACATGTGATCATAGCGTAGATAACCGTGTTTATACGTTCTACTTAATAATATTAAAACCCACTTTAAGCCTGGGCACAGATACAAGGTGATTGAGATATACCCGACCTAAAAACACGTGGTCTTAACTGCAGAAAACCGTTT
Source organism: Homalodisca vitripennis (assembly GCF_021130785.1). Lineage (NCBI taxonomy): Eukaryota > Metazoa > Arthropoda > Insecta > Hemiptera > Cicadellidae > Homalodisca > Homalodisca vitripennis. The sequence goes on from NC_060207.1 coordinate 249,499,379, forward strand.
ATTTTTACTGACCACTTAAGTAATATACACCCTCCGTAAGCTTGGTCGTCAGATACAATGGTGTTGAGATTATACCGAGCAAAAAAAATGTGGTCAGTAAACGTAAAGATAAAACCGTTTATAACGTCCACATTAATAATATAAAACCCATTTAGCTGGTCTTCAGGATATCAAGGTGTTTGAGTATAGCCGAGCTACAAAACAAGTGGTCATAACGTAGAAAAACCAGTTTATACGTCCAATTTAAAAATATAAACCCAGTAAGCTGGCGTCTGATATAAGCTTTTGAGTATACCAGACTAGAAACATGTGATCATAGCGTAGATAACCGTTTATACGTCTACTTTAATTAATATAAACCCTTTAAAGCTGGGCGTCCATATACAAGGTGTTTAGAGTAATACCGACCTAAAAACACGAGTCTAGACGCCAGATAACCGTTTAATAACGTCCCACTTACCTAATAAAAACCAAACCCCCGTAAGCTGGGCGGTCAGATACAATGTGTTGAGTATAACCGGACCATAAAAACACAGTGGTCATAACGCAGATAAACCGATTTAATCTAAACGTCCACCTTAATAATAATAAACCCCAGTAAGCTGGGCGTCAGATACAAAGGAGTCTGAGTATACCTGAAAGGCCCTAAAAACATGAGAACATAACGTAGATAATCCGATTTATAACGTCCACATCAATCAATATAAAACCCCCGTAAGGCTGGGTCGTCAGAATACAAGGTGTTGCGTATAGCCGAGACTAAAAACAATGTGGTCATATCGTAGTGTTAACCGTTTTATTTCGTCCTCTTAATTAATAGAAAAACCCGTAAGCTGGGCGTCAGGGTACAAGGTGTTGAGATGTAAACCGAGGGTAAACACATGTGGACATAACGTAGGCAAAACGCGTTTATACGTCCACATAATAATATAAACCCCCGTAAGCAGGGCGTCAGATACAAGGTGTAGAGTGTAATGACGAGGCAAGAAAACATGCGGTCATAATACGAAGATAACCGTTTATTAACGTCCACTTAATAATATAAACCCAGTAAGCAGTGGGCGTCTTGACATATGAAGGTTTTGAGTGTAAAACGAGCTAAAAACATGCGGTCATAACGTAGATTACCGGTTTATATACGTCCACGTATAATAATATAAACCCAGTAAGCTGGGCTGTTCTTGATATAGAGGTTTTGATTAAACCGAGCAAAAACATGTTGATCATTAGCGTAGAAAACACGTATTTATACGTCTACTTCAATAATTTAAACCCTTTAAAGCCTGGGCGTCAGATACAAGGTGTTGAGTATAACCGGACCTAATAACACCCTGGTCATAACGCAGATAACCGTTTTTATTACGTTCCACTTAAATAATATAACAACCCCCGTAAGACTGGAGCGTCAAATACAATGTGTTAGTAGTACCGAGACTTAAAAACATGTAGGTACATAACGTAATAAAGATTAGACCGTTTATAACGTCCATCTTTAATAATATATAAGCCCAGTAAAGCTGGCGTCCAGTGATTACAAGGTGTTGAGGTATAGCCCGAAGCTAAAAACATGTGATCAAAAAACGTAGAATAACCGTTTATACGTCCACTTAAATTAATATAAACCCACCGTAAGCTGGGCGACAGATACAAGGTGTTGAGTATACCGGAGCTAAAACATGTGGAACAGTAACTAAGATAACCGTTTTATACGTTCCACTTAATAATATAAACCCCCGTAAGCCAGGGCGTCAGCTACAAGGTGTTGATGTGTAAACGGAGCTAAAAAGACCATGCGGTCAAAACGTAGATAACCTTTTAATTACGTCCACATAAGAATATAGAACCTCCGAAGGCCTGGGCGTCAGATACAAGGTGTTGAGTAATACCGAAGCTAAAAAACATGTGGATCATAACGTAGGGTAACCGATATATTTCGTGCCACTTAATAAATGAGAAAACCCAGTAAGCTGGGTCGTCCAGATACAAGGTGTTGAAGTGTAACGAGCTAAAAACATGCGGTCCATAACGTAGATAAACCGTGTATATACGTTCACACTTAATAATATAAATCCCCGTAAGCTGGCGTCAATATTACAAGGTGTTGGATTATACCGACTTAAAACATGGTTGGTCTATAACGTAGATAACCCGTATATATTATTAACGTCCACTTGAATAATATAAAACCCCCGTAAGCTGGCTGGGCGTTTCAGATACAAGGTAGGTTGAGTATTACCCGAGCTAAAACATGTGGGCATAACGTCATAATCACCGTATATAAAACGTTCCACTTTAAATAATAATTAAGACCCCTAAAGCTGGGTCGTCAGATACAATGATGTTGAGTGTAACGAGCTTTAAAAACAAGCGGTTCAAAACGTAAGAAACACCGTATTATCTAAATCAATACGTCCCACTTAATAAATAATAAGCCCCCGTAAGGCTGGGCGTCATATACCAAGTGATAGAGTAATACCGGAGCAAAAAACAAGTGGTCAAAACTAAGGTAACCGTTTTTAATTTCGTCCACTTAATATATACGAAACCCCGTAAGCAGGGCGTCATGTACAAGTGTTTGAGTGTACCGAGGTAAAAACCATGTGGTCATAACGTTAGGCAAGTCGTTTTATACGTCCACTTAATAATATAAAACCCCGTAAGCTGGGTCGGACAGATAACAAGGTGTTGAGTAATACCGACTAAAAACATGTGGTCTTAACGTAGGGTAAACCGTTTATTCGTCCACGATTAATAATAGAAAACCCGTAAGCAGGGCGACAGATACAAGAGTTGAGGAGTAACGAGCTAAAAACATGTGATCAATAACGTAAATAAGCCGTATTATAACGTCCACTTAATATATATAAACCCCGTAAGTCTGGGCGTCCCAGATACAAGGTTGTTGAGTATACCGAGCTAAAACCATGTGGTCCCATAACGTAGATACACCGTGTATATAACGTCCACTTAATAAATATAAAACCTCCGTAAGCAGTGGGCGTCAGATACAAGGTGTTGAGTGTAACTAGCTAAAAACACATGCTGTCATAACGTAGATAAACCGTTTATACGTCCACTTAATAATATAAAAAACCCCCTAAAACCCGTAGCTGAGGCGTCAGATACAAGGAGTTTTGAGTATATCCCAGAGCTAGAAAACATGTTGGTCCAGAACGTAGGTTAACCGTATTATTCGTCACTTAATAAATTAGAAAAAAACCCGAAGTCTGGGCGTCAAGATACTAGGTGTTTGAGTGTAACGAGCTAAAAACAAGCGGTTCATAACGTAGATAACCGTATTAAACGTCCCACTTAATAATATAAACCCCGTAAGCTGGGCGTCCAGATACAGAGGTTGTTGAGTATACTGATAGGCTGACTAAAACATGTGGTCATAACGTAGATAACCGTTTATACGTCCACACTTTAATAATATAAACCACCCGTAAAGGCTCGGGCGTCAGATGACAAGGATGTTGAGTATACCGAGCTAAAAAAACATTGTGGTCCATAAACGTAGATAACACGTTTAAACGTCCACTTAATAAATATTAACCCGTAAGCATGGTCGTCAGATACAAGGATGTTGATGTGAAACGAGCTAAAAAACATGCGGTACATAACTTGATAACCGTTTATTATACGTCCACTTAATATATAAAAGCCCCGTAAGCTGGGCGTCCAAGATACAAGGTGTTTTGTTGAGTATACCGAGCTAAAAACATGTGGTCCATAACGAAGGTAACCGTTTATTTTTCTTCGTACCACTTAATAATTAGAAAACCCGTAATCTGGGCGTCATGGTACAAGGTGTTTGAGTTGTACCGAGGTAAAAAGCATGTGCGACATAACGAAGTGCAAGCGTTTTATACGTCCACTTAATAATATAAACCACCCCGTAAGCTGGGCGTCAGATACAAAGGTGTTGAGTATACCGATCTAAAAAACATGTGGTCATAACGGTAGGTAACCGTTTTATTTCGGTCCACTTAAAAAGTAGAAAACCCCCGTAAGCTGGGCGGTTAGAATACAAGGTGTTGAAGTGTACACGCAGCTTAAAAACATGCGGTCATAAGGCGTATATAACCGTTTATACCGTCCACTTAATAATCATAAACACTCCGGAAGCTGGGCGTTCAGATACAAGGGTTGTTTGGAGTAATACCGAGCTAAAACATGTTGGTCATAACGTAGATAACTGACGTTTATACGTCCCACTTAATAATATAAAACCTCCGTAAGCTTGGGCGATCAGAAACAAGGTTGTTTGAGTATACCGAGCTAAAACATGTGGTCATAAACGTAGATAACCGTTTATATAATTACGTCCCACTTAATAATATTAACCCCGTAAGCTGTGACGTCAGATACACAGGTGTTGAGTGTAACGAGCTAAAAAACAAACTAGACCATGCGGATCATAACGTAGATAACCGTTTATATGTCCTACTTAATTAATAATAAACCCCTGATAAGCAGGTGCGTCAATACAAGGTTGTTGAGTATACCGAGCTTAAAAACATGTGGGTCATAACGTAGATAACCGATTTATATACGTCCACTTAATAATAATAAACCCCGTAAGCTGAGGGGCGTCAGATACATAGGTGTTTGAGTATACCGAGCTAAAAACAATGTGGGTCATCAACGATAGGAAAACCGTTTATACGTCCACTTCAAAATATAAACACCCGTAAAGCCTGGGCGTCCAGAATTACCAAGTGTGTTAGAGTGTAAATCGAGTCTAAAAACTTCGTCATAATCGTAAGGATATATTAAACCGTTATTATAACGTCCCAACTTAATAATATAAACCCCGTAAGCTGGGCGTCAGATACAAGGAGTTTGAGTATACCCGAGCTAAGAACCATGTGGTCCATAACGATAGGGTAACCGTTTTATTACTTCCACTTAATAAAAGAAAACCCGTAAGCTGGGCGTCAGGTACAAGTTGTTGAGTGTACCGAGGTAAAAACATGTCGTCATAACGTAGGCAAGCGTTTATACGTCCACTTAATAATAGAACACCCTTAAACTGGACGTCAGATACGTAAAAATAGAGTCGTACAATCGATTTCTTTCTTAAAAATAAAAAAAGTCTTTTCTGTAGATTCATAAAAATCTAGATTGTGTCATAGTAGAGTGCGAATTAGTTTTTAAATCCTTAAAAGCCTAATATCCACATCACTGTTTTATATTTTTGAGAACTAAACTATAACATCCACTATGTTCAATGGTATAATACATTTGTAATACATATTCAGCAAAGTAACACGATAACACAAAAGTATTTTATAACCGGATAATAGAAAAATAGTGTGCAGTATTTAATTTTAAACTCTAGAAAAAGAGGTAAAAAAAGAACAGGGAAGGAAACGAATACACTGGGGAGCGGATACACATAATACTTATCACTGAACGTCATAGACTATGAGGAGCCGAACGCAATCAGTCCCTTCACTCTGTTCATAATTTTGTTTTACTACAGAAATAAATTTGGCTAAAGAAATCATGTTTTATTTCTAATTGCAAAAAGTGAAGTATTGTCTTCATTACTGTAATTCTGAGATATAGACAGTTTAAAGATGATTCATTTTAATACTTCGTTATTTATTATAGATGGACAACAAAATACACTGTACACACAACTGCTCAATATGGCACACATCACATTCTACGATAACGAAAAGAAATAATAGATAACTAATAGATAAAATTTTTCTTCCAGTGTTAATACATGTTTATTTTGGCCAAATTAGGCTTAAACGCTAGGTAATCTACTCACATTTACTCTACACAATATTTATTAACGACCAAGACAAGTATGCTTTACAATATATTTCCATGTATCCATATACATAAGTAGCATAGCCCTGATAGTATTACTGTATAACTAAAAGCTCAATCAGTAAATAAGACCAAATTGATATCATTACATTCAACAAGAATTTGGAAGTGTAGTTTATGTGCAAAAACCTCAACTAATTAGAGTACTCGTACACTCAGCCTCAAAGCGAGACTGGTGTTTTGATATCCATTATATTGAGGAATTAAATTTCACAGAAGATAAATAGAAACAATAAAGGGATTTGTTCGACTTAGTGGCCTGTACGCTCTCGGGTGTTGCGAGTTTTGTTGCAGAAACACATTTCAATCAGCTAAGCACAGAGAATGTTTAATCCTTTCCCGATTTATTTTAAAGTGCAGAAATAAAAATGAATAACAGTTACCGTTATTTCCAACGCTGTAAATGTTGCTGAAGTGGATAAATCTGCGTATGCTATAGTTTGTAATCCATTGAGAATCGGTTAAGCTGTAATGAAGCAAAGGCTGTAACACATTTTCATGCTTTACGAATCTCTTAATTATCCGTTAAACCATTAAGAACAAAATACAAAAATAGTTGGGACAGCTATCGAATATTCAGTACGGGATGTGAGGCTGACTATATCTGTCGCCTGTCTGTCCACCTTTCTAGGTATAGAAAATAACCCTGCAGAGAGAATAAAACAGAGTAGTGTGGCCTTGATAAATATACCGCCATTTTACATAAGTTCTTCTGCTTTATTAAATTCATTTTTGACGTGACAACGTCTTAAATTAGGTTGCGGCTCGGAGTCACTCATGAAAAAGTGTAACGCCCGGTAACGTTACGATGCCCGTCCAGTGGGTCCGCCGCACGGGATCCGCACGGGATAAAGCAGATAACTGTGGGTCCGCCGCACGGGATAAAGCAGATAACTATGTTTATTCGTGAAAATGTGGAGTGCTTAGATTCGTCATTTACAACAACTACAACAATAAAGGTAAATAATTGTACACTGATATTTCATTATCGTAAACTATGATTGATTGATTAATTGTTAGATTGACACAAAAGTTGAGAAACTGAGTTTATAGGTTATGTCATACTATTGACAAATGTTGATAGTGTTAAGTAAATTATTAGTTTAAATCACTCTGCAATCAATCGTAATTCAGTCGATTGAGAAGAAACAGCGCGTATTGCTAGTCAAACATTTAAAATAACAAATTATAACCTCTAACCTGTCATAACAGTGCGACCAAACAAACGAACTAAACCGACCAATCACCACGCGCGGAGTTAGAATTTAACTGTGTTTAGCAAGAATTTCAAATTCCAATTTTAGTAAATGTTTTATTCAACTTTACCATTTACAATAACAAATTTTAATTAATTTCAAATTATGTACAATGTTCTAGTAAACAAAATATATTTCTATAGTTAAAATTTGTGCAATTCTTATTTTCATTCAATTCCTTGTTCCTATTGTGCAATTTAATAATATTCATATCAATAAATATTCTACCGAGAAAAAGACGTTGTCACGTAAAATCTTCGCCCGTAAAACCGACTTTACAGGCAACCATATTTTTTTTAATCTTTATTATTCAAAGTGAAATTTAATATTTCCTTTTGTTTATTTTATTGTGATAAAACAATTTTACCAAGTGAAATAGTTTTCTGTTTGTTGGTAACATATGTTTCTACCGCGAAAAAGGTGTAGAATAAGAATTATATTAAACGTTTTGTACCATAAACTTTAACAATTGTGTGTGTTTAATAGAATTTAAGATGAAACTAAGGAGTCTAGAGAGGGTCCAGCGTCATTCTTGAGCCGATAGGTTTAGGTCGCTCTCGAGGCTAATCATCGTGGCGTAAGCTGTATTGCACCTTTATTTATGAATAATAATTACAGAAATAATACATTGGACATTAGCATTCTATCAATATCCATCATTGACTTATTCATGTTATAATACACAGCCAACCAATTTAATAAGATTAAACGCACATCAGGTTTCGGGTCTGCATGGGAGGCTTTACGTAGACAACTTGGTAATTTGTTTTAGGGCATATGCCACATTTTTGTTAAAAAAAGTATATAATGTAAAAAATTATTATTTTAAGCGAATAAAACACGCAAGATTGTTCCTTAGGTATAAAATTATCCTAAACTTGTTACCTATAACATGTATAAGCGACTTTTAAACCAATCTTAGCTTCTAAACAATGTTGAAGTCTAACAAAAAAACATGTCGTGTTTTTCTTTCACATTTTAGTCTGACCAATAGAGATTCGTTCATATTTTGGGTATTCTGGACGATACCATTTTCCTTTTAAACAGCATTTTAATCTATAACAACTCTGAATAAGATAAGATCTGGCCTTTTGGTGTCGACATCGCATAGTACAGAAAATGTGGGAGTACGGCAGACCCACACCTCGTATTGGAACGTCAAGAATGACGGGGTGGGGGGGGGGATACTGCAGGACTGGATAGCTCAGTGGTGAAACACCTAAGATGTAGCCAACCAATCGTAGCTTAACTCGGTTATGTTTCCGTTCATGTTATTTGGAAACCTTATAATATCTTACCGCGGCGAAAGCGTTTTAAACAATTTAAATTCATTCATTGTTCACACAATTGTTCTTAGTTGTACATTGAACGAATTTAAAGTAAACTTATGTCCTCCTTGCAATGACGCTGGTTAAAGAAACGTATAAGAACACAAACAATTTATAAGATCAAATGTCAATTAGTCAATGTATCAAACGTTTAAGCCATCGCTGTGATATGTTAACAGGTATCATTGTGATCCATTTCTTTCTGGTCACTGAAGCTGGACCGATACCGGACGCCGTGCCAGGACCAGGACCGACACCTCAACAGGGCAGTGGTGGCGGCGGAAGTGGAGGTGGCGGAAGCGGAGGTGGTGGCAGTGATGTTATTGACTTAAAAATTGATGTGAATCCATTAAAGAGCATGATGGATTCAGCCACTAGTGGAGGCAACCAGATGTTACAGACACTTATGAATCCATTGATGACATTAACTAACATGGGAAGCCAAGCTATGTCTGGTGCTATGAAGATGATGCAGGGGGGCATGCTGGGGGCGGCGAACTCGATGGGTTAGTGACTACGGTGTGAAGACTTTCCTTCGGGTTCTAGGTGTCCCATATTGAAACACTCACCAGGAGGTTCATCTAATTAAGTATAGTTTATTATATTTTGTACTATTTGTTAATAAATTATGTTATTTTTGTAATACATTGTTAGTACTTATTGCCTCAACTGCTATGGAAATCATATTAGGTTAAATAGTGGTGGAGTTGAAATCAACTGGAAAGTCGAAGTAATTAAGCCTTTAACGATAAATATTGCTAATAAAATAATTAATTTCGTCTCAAATTGTGATACTATAAGTTATAATATGTTTGGAACTATTGTGAGAGCAAGAAAATTGAGCATTTGGGTTAGTGATAATATGACGCAACTATTATTATTGTCAACAATGGTATATTAGACTGTGATGTCTGATGGCAAAAGATGTGGGGTATTAAAAATTGGATTCTTTGGAAGTTAAAAATGTCAAGAGATTCGAACATGAAGGCTGCGTTTCAGTTAACTGTAATAATAAGTTATAGAATTAGTAATGTTTTCCAAAAATATTATATGAAATAGTTGTATATTTTGAAGAACTATTACTTTGTAAATAAGACAATTAATCAATTGTAAAATATAATAATGAGATAAAACTCAGTATTCACAATAGGTTTGTGTAATTAACCTGACATCATGTTAAACTAATCGACTCATAAATGGATTAAAGTTTAAATGTAGCAGCTTCAGTAAAATTACACGTTACTAGGCCTTCCTTACAAAAAATTATATTTAAATAAGTATTCGTATACTCAAATATACATAAAGCAGTATCTGTACTCTGCAGTTGGAAAAACATACTCGTACATCATCAAAGAAACCAATTAACGTACGAATTATAGTGGAATGATATTGTGAGATATATGAGGCAAAGGACTATCAACTTATTCTGTATTCTCTACACAAAATTTTATCTATATTTTAATCATTATTATTAACTAGCAGTTATCCGTGGCTTCGCACGCGGTTTCGTAGTTTTTGCACCTGAATTAAGTACTTCAGTGAGTTACTTAAGTGAGTTACATTTCCGACTCCGATGTTGAGTTTGTCTTGATCAAGAAAATTTGTAAAAAATGTATATTTATGCCTATTGTTATTTTTTTTGTTTCTAGCATGTTTTGTTCCATGCTTGATTTTTCCTTGGTTCCCAATCAACAATATATATATCGAATCAGGGAAGCCTACTTCTGTCTAAAATTAAATAAGATAAATTTTATATCAGTCTTAAAATTTATAGTTACATGTTAGATTGTAAATATTTTTAGATCAAATACTAAATATTTAATAAAAATGTACGGTTAACAGTACACTTTATTTCTTTATAAACTGAAATTATTGTTAATATTTTAGAAGATTTGGCACTGTAATTGGTATATTAGTTCAAAAGTACAGTGCAACGAACATTCATCTAGTATAGTTCTTGGATATCGCTTCAAAGCGAATCTTCGGTGTCAAATTCTGACCATTTTATGTTTTAGGGAATTTTTTAAGGTAGATGAATCGAATGTAAGGTACATAATCGTTGATATCTAAAACGGTTTTAAAAATATTTGTTATTCCTTAGAGAATGTTCTCACTATGAATGTAAAATAATTGAAATAATGTTTATACAGAACAGTAGATTACATTAGACATGCTCTTTTAATTATTATTTCACAAATTTAGATACAAAGATGGGATTTTCGCTACTTTAAAGACCAATGGGACGTTGCCAGGAAGGATTTGCGAAATAAGAATAACCCAATGTTCATCCCAGGGAACCTAAGAATGTTCATGTACAATTTCAGTATAGTCAGTTGAATAATTTACGAGTAAAAAAAAAAAAAAACAAATAAAGTCAATTTCGCATTTATAACATTATTCGATATTCTCACATTAAAAATATTGAAATAAATTATTAGTTTTTCCTTACATCGTACCACTTCTCGTAGGTACGATAACCTATCAGTTCAACCTATCAGAGCTCATGATCTAATACAAGTAGCTTGAAACTGACTTAAAGATAGCGCAGTTTAAAATTCTACCTCTGAATGCACTTTTTATCACTATAATACTGACTGTTACGCTTGATTATAATTCTCGCACAGGCCAGTGGGCCATGAGAATAAGTTCAAAAATGGAATAGATCTCTCATAAAAAACTGTTTATTTGGACTAATAGATCCTCTGCTCATTCGTATTCCTTGCGAAATCTTGCTTTGCTAACACGGAAGTAGATATGAGTTGTGCTGATAAAATAAGTGAACACATCAGGTAGGCTCTCCAATAAATTTCAAACCACAGTTCCTGGAGGCAATGAACTATCAAGAGAAACTGATAAGAAAAATGCGTTAGAATATTTCACAACTCTAAAGGTCACTGCTAGAAACAGTTGCATTGATTTGCATCATGTCAAAACTGTTTATCTCCATAGTTCTTGGTAAGTGTTTAGTGTAAATATTTCACAACTCTAAAGGTCAGTGCTAGAAACAGTTGCATTGATTTGCATCATGTCAAAACTGTTTATCTCCATAGTTCTTGGTAAGTGTTTAATGTAAATATTTCAAAACTCTAAAGGTCAGTGCAGGAAACAGTTGCATTGATTTGCATCATGTCAAAACTGTTTATCTCCATAGTTCTTGGTAAGTGTTTAATGTAAATATTTCAAAACTCTAAAGGTCAGTGCAAGAAACAGTTGCATTGATTTGCATCATGTCAAAACTGTTTATCTCCATTAGTTCTTGGTGTTTATTTAGTGTAAATATTTCAAAACTCTAAAGGTCAGTGCTAGAAACAGTTGCATTGATTTGCATCATGTCAAAACTGTTTATCTCCATAGTTTCTTGGTAAGTGTTTAATGTAAATATTTCACAACTCTAAAGGTCAGTGCTAGAAACAGTTGCATTGATTTGCATCATGTCAAAACTGTTTATCTCCATAGTTCTTGGTAAGTGTTTAATGTAAATATTTCAAAACTCTAAAGGTCAGTGCAGGAAACAGTTGCATTGATTTGCATCATGTCAAAACTGTTTATCTCCATAGTTCTTGGTAAGTGTTTAAGTTATATCAAAGGTCTGCTAAATCAGTGGTAGAAACAGTTGCATTGATTTGCATCATGTCAAAACTGTTTATCTCCATAGTTCATGTTAAGTGTTTAATGTAAATATTTCAAAACTCTAAAGGTCAGTGCTGGAAACAGTTGCATTGATTTGCATCATGTCAAAACTGTTTATCTCCATAGTTCATGTGTTTTATGTAAATATGTTAAGCCTGCGTCAGGAGTAATGGCCTGAAATATAAAAAAAGTATATTTAGTATTTAAAGTAACCATACATCAAATACTCAATTAGTACTTTGAATAATATACTTTTGTTTGTACATTAATTGAGTTTTGAAAATGTGAGCGTATGGTTAATTTAATAATTTCCCCATAGTTTCACAATAACTTGATAAATAGACTTTTCCAATCAATATTTTGTATATGTTATTTATTTATTGCCTAAAAGAGTCAATAGAAATTATCATACAAATACATAAACAAATAAAATATAGATAATCTTTCTAGTTGGTTACCTAAAGTTGTTAAGAAAATTTGAAGAACTGCCCATTTGAGATTGATCCTATCTATCTGCCCACACGATATCCTATCTAATAAAAGATACGTAGTAGCCATATAAGGCATGATAAACACTCCTAAAGTAACATGAATAGTAACTGGAAGATATTCCAATCTCCTGATCCAGTTAAGAATAATTGGACTTTAAGTATAAAATACAATGTTTTAGGTCCCTGGAGTCGGCAAGTGAAACGTTTTCTGTCAAGGAATTAGACAAATGTGTACAGGTATGCAGCATTCCTCAATATTGTATTAACAGTTTCAATAGTTTCAGTAACACTTGATCTGCTTCAGGCCAGAGTGGGGGCCATACGAAGTATATAAAGGAACACTATGATAATTGTCAATCGAAATTAAACATTTTTAAGGTTGTAGACTTGAAACTTTTCTTTGAAGTCCGTTTCGCAGAAACTATAATGACTTACTCTTACCTTGTGGATATTAGGAATTACTGAAGGAAATTGCATATTTTTTATACTAAAACATTCTTTAAAGTCATAAATCATTAAAAATATATATTTTCCTGAAGTCATAATTCAAATACAGATGATAATATTTTGTATCCTTAGTAATTATTTGTTCTTGGATCTCATTTATTCGGGGTTTTCTCTCCTGAGCGAGAAATACTAATCTAGGACTTCCACAAGTAAATGAGTGCAGTTCACGTTAAACGTGTCAACACATATCTTAGAGGTGTAGCAGTGTAGCTAATGCTACCTGGGGAGTGTATCTCCTTGCCTGGTCGTGCTCAAGTAATCCTGTTGCTCACAGGAGAGGGTCTTCTCAGGAATCTGAGTTGAGATATACTATTCAGAGACAAAGCGGATCGTTCTCTTCAAAATATCTGACGGTCGTCACTTATTACGGCTAAGGCATAGTGTATACTACTCGTACCAATATGCTTTGCGCTTCGGCTCCTATGGACCTATGCCTCCTACGGACGGAAACCTTGGGTCGAGCAAAGTTGCAGACACTCTGCCTAGTGAAGCTGTTTTGATGTTAGGCACAGTGGTGATGACCCAAGGCCAAGTTTCTTTAGCAAATCTCAGCGTTATTATGGTACTGGATAAGGTTTTAGGTGATTACAAATCGTAAAGGAATTTCAATCGCAGCTAAGGGATTAAAGTGAAGCATCTCATAACTTTTGTAACTATTCAGAGAATACTTATTAGTAATGTGAAAATTATTATCCATTATTTCTGAATGTAGGTGTATTTATGTTTGTTATATATTTTGTACTGAACATCAAAATAAACAGGTTAAACTGTTGAAAATGTGTTATTGTTATTTGTATATTTTATGCTAATACAGATAATGTATACATCAAACTAATTTTGAAATATTATTTATTTCAACACTCTTAATTACAACTCCTGGCCCTACCACTAAAGTACACAAAGTCATATATTGCAATGTATGGCTATTGGACGTGCCATTAAAAGGTTATCATATATCTGGTATGGTCGTAGCAGTGTAACATTCCCTTTGACAATTAATTAGTTCTGTTTCAAAGGTAATTATATGTATTTAATGTAATAATTAGACATAGTTCTGGATCAACTGGACGCGTGAGTCATATGTGCTTTTGTCTCTCCGGTGAAAAATATAGTTAAATTCTGTATGTCAAAATTCAAGGTAAAAGAAAGTGTAATGACAGCTTTCCTGTTCCATTCTGCTAAGCAAACAATATTCGTCTCGATTTCCGTATCAGATCTAAGGAGTGTACTGTTATATGTAACTTTTATTTAGTTTTTAGATATCTACATTATCGTTTCTATTTAATTTTTAAACTTTTTATTCGGGACAAAAATATTTATACATTCAAATATGGATAAGAATAACAATATACTATTATTTGTACAATTGGTATTGTTATTAAGGTGTAAAGCACAATGTACATTGGTAGGAAAGTACAATGACACATGAAAATGTTTCGATGCTAATTAATAATAAGGACCATCGACTATAATACAATTGTACAATCCATTTATGTATATAAGGGTCTGGTGTTTGAGGTTTAACTTACTCTTAAGGGATAAACTTAAGGTAATTTTACTTCAGTGGAATACACGCGTGCAAGCATTGTTATAGGACGGTAACAGTTTTGGTTAAATGTCTTCAATGCCGACTAAACACACAATCTCAGCGACAGTTTGTAAGAACGTATTTATTATGTTCATGCTGAACTTAGTTTGTAGACTTTTCTCCAGTAATTTCCTTACGTTGGCCACTTTTGTCATACGCTGTAGGTCATTTTTTATTTTCAATGAAATTTAATCTCGTAAGTGTGTCCTCACGATGTCTCAAAAACAACCTGATCTGCGGACTATACATTTTACATCAACTCTACTTTTATATAATCAACATCGAGTTTGTTCATGGTGAACGTAGTTTGTAGACTTTTCTCCAGTAATTTCCTTACGTTGGCCACTTTTGTCATACGCTGTAGGTCATTTTTTATTTTCAATGAAATTTAATCTCGTAAGTGTGTCCTCACGATGTCTCAAAAACAACCTGATCTGCGGACTATACATTTTACATCAACTCTACTTTTATATAATCAACATCGAGTTTGTTCATGGTGCAATCACTCCATGGAAGTTATTTGAGTGTTAGCAAACAATTTACATCAGTATTAAGGGTAAATATATTAGCATTGAAAAACAAACTGTATACAATAACATGATATTTAACATCTGACATAGTAACACGCTTAACACTTTCAATACAAATAAAACAAATTTTATACTAGGGATAAGCCCAATCATTAACTTAATATGGCAGTATTATTTGATGATTGAAGATTCTAAATTACTAAGAACTTTTGATTAAAAATTGGATTTAATTGTATATTACATAAGACTTATTCTTGAATTCATAATAATAATTAGAAATGTAAACTTATATTTTTGGAAAAAAAAACTCAGAAAATTAAAACAAATCAACATTTTTTGACCTTAGATCTAAAAAGGCATTTCGAAATCTTGACAATTGAAACTGAAACCTTACAAAAGGTTACATGAAAGATTTATTTCGGGAATATTTCTCGGCAAAGTCTTGTACGATTTCAGAAAAGTATGTTATTAAAGTCAAATCCTTTTCTGTGTACATGATCACCAATGAATTATTTTATTTTTATTTTTTTAGAGTTGCCTTTATAAATATTTATCCGGATTAGCACTGAAAAGTCTCTTTCCACAGAACGGCTTATCACTGGCAGAGTAAAAAGCATTTTAATCACAATTTTGAGATTTGTAAAAAGTACTCGATATAGGGTTTTCTTTTATGTAAAAATACACTGATGAAACACATTCGTTTACGAAATCTACATTGATGCCTTCAGAATGGATCTTTCACAGTTTTTAAACCGCTCTTTTCACATCTGTTGACCTCTGTTGGTAGTTGAGTAAAAGAGGTAGGACTTGCAATCTGGCATACGATCTCGTATATTTCTTTCTTTACAGGTAGGTTTTCTATTAGTGAGTCCTTTATTGTAAAATATACATTATGTTTCACATTTGTTCTTTCGTCCACTTTTCCTTCAGTCCCATTTATTTCATCTTCAAACATATTTTGTTTTGTTAGTGTTGAGTAGCTAGGAACATCACATGCAGCCAGTTTTATTGCGGTTTCTTGCGCCCTTTTGGCGTTGAAGAATCCCTCCAAAATGTTTCAAATGTTTTATTTCTGACTCAAGATTATGAATTTCACTCTGTAGGAAAATTTGTCTACTCTCTCCAAAACATTTCTCCCTAAGTCTACATGCAGGTTTTGCACAGAGGTTCATAGATAGCATTCTCAACGATTCTATTATTTCCTTATAACCTTTTACCAAAGCCAAGACAGCGCCTGTTTATGTTGATCATATAATTTATGACAATGATTTTACCTCTGGCGTTAACGCAGAAAAGTAGTTGCACAGTTCCTGGACAAAACCAAATAATATTGCGGTAGCTGTGCACTGTGCACCACTCCGCGGCAACAGAACCGACGAGATTAAATGAATGTGCTGCACAAGGTACGTATTCCCGGCTAGTGGACTGTGCTGGCTGACGATCTGAGAAAAGCAGAACCGTTGCCATAGCTGTGACAGACAGCTGTTTCCTTGCCTGCAGTTGTATGTGAAATTCCAGGTAGAAGCCGATCAACAGGCTTCTGTGCCGTCTCGGCTACAATCAGCCCAGTCAGACCGTTTGTAAATCTGGGCCTAATTGACTGTAACTCGTTACGAGGTTATGTCTGGAACAGTGTAAGCTAGTATACAGAAGTAATTATATTTTCCATCACCAACAGGGATGTTGGCGTGTCACTGTTGGCCTGAGGTGTTTGTGACCGGAAATCCCGTACCTGGAGCCTCCACAGATCCGGAACCTTTGCCTGATTGCTCTCGAATAACCGTCAATGTGAAGTCGCCTGGAGTTAGTGATCTGTTGGACACCGTGGTGACGAATACGCAAGAACAAATTTCCTTGGTTGCTGACAATACCAATATGATACTTGATAGGGTGCTTGGTCTTTTAAGAAATTGACAGCTCATTTAACAGAGTTATGAATAGTCTTTGAAAATTTGGGGATTATTTGTAAACTGACTTACGTGAAAGAGCTGTTCAGAGTACGTCATGCGTATTATGTTAAATATATAAAAATAATTAAACTATTTTGTACTGTGTAACTAAATATATAAGGACAAAGTACTAATATTGCTTTTGTTTTCCTTATACTCCATATGCTTTTAAAACTACTTGTATTTACATCCATTACAAAAGAAGAAGTGTACTAAGAAGAATGTAAATGTATCATTTACATTAAGAACTAAGTCTTTTACAAGCACTAAATCAAGATGAGATTCCATGGACGCTGATTTACCTAATTTGTTGTACAATTAATTATACAATTTGGAAAAAATATTTTAAAGCGGGATGTATACAGTCTCTTCTTTTAAACCTAAATGTTATTATTTTTGGTAGACTATGAGTAAACTGAATTGAAAACAATTGAAATCAGGAATATTATTGTAGATTTTTGTGTGTTTGTATATCATCATGTGAGACATAAACGTAAACCTCACATTTAATATTTTTGCATATTTAAAAGCACCTTTAATAAAGACTATTTGATCAAACTTGTGTGTAAGGGCAACAAATCCCTTTGATAAAACTGATGCTTCACCGTCGTTTTAATACTTTTTACGTTTAAAATATGAAATACTAACCATAAATACTTGCCAAAGTAAGGATGAAAGGAGGTCTGTTTATTGTAAAGATAAGACAAATCTGTGACAGCTGATCGAGTCTACGAACAGGCAGTGTTTTACATTTTTATATTTTATACCAAGAAATATCAGCTTTAGAAGCTGTAATTTATGCTTATATTAATGACAAGTAACATTTACTAACTTTTTGTGATAGCAATGACAATTCAAACTGATTTGTTTAATCAGAAGTTAACTTAATTGAAAGAATTGTGAATGTGTACACGTAAGGTGCTAGAAATTAGTTTCCTCTGACATTCTGGGAAGGAAAATGAAGGAAATAGCCTGCAGTAGAGCCTAGCTTTTTGACCGAAGCCGGTGTCATACTACTATTAGGCCGGAAATACCTTACACCGGAAGTTAATAATTTATGTAAATCAATGATTTTTTTAAGCAAAATATAATTTTTAGACCTATGAATATATTTTCTTTGGGGCAGTAATACAAACGCTTCTACACGATTAGTAATACGTTATACCGAAAGCAGATGACTACAGCTGGAAACACATGATTTTTGACTGAGGCTTCCAAAACACACGTACATATTTTCTTTGGGGCAGTAATACAAACGCTTCTACACGATTAGTAATACGTTATACCGAAAGCAGATGACTACAGCTGGAAACACATGATTTTTGACTGAGGCTTCCAAAACACACGTACATATTTTCTTTGGGGCAGTAATACAAACGCTTCTACACGATTAGTAATACGTTATACCGAAAGCAGATGACTACAGCTGGAAACACATGATTTTTGACTGAGGCTTCCAAAACACACGTACATATTTTCTTGATAGGGGCATCAATCAAAACGCAACGATGACACCGAAAACAACCTTGACTAGTAAACGCTTTTTTATACCTAAATGTGTATATTTATGTCGTAACAAGGCATAGTCTACAATGGCATCTAAAATATATTTTATTTGAACCAGAAGTATTCTTATACGTGTAATACATGAAATAACCTCCCATTATAATATGATAACCGTAAAATATACTTGGCTGTCATTTTATCTATAGAATATTCGAGCCAATTTTGGCTAAAAATGCCCGCAGGGCTCCACATACTTTGCTCCAATGATAACTTGGCTTTTATTTGATCCTTAGAATATTCTTGCCAGTTTTGGCTAAAATCCATCCTACTACAAGTGAAACCATTTACATTTTTCTAAAACCAATAAACTCATAATGTGACTGCAATAGTATTTTAGAAAAAAGGTTTTGACCCTGGAGCTTCGTAAAGCTGGTAACCACTGGATAATAAGCAGATCTTCGAAGTGTGTACCTTAAAACTTTTTTTAAGGTTATAATGTGTGACAGTTCTAAAAAATTAATCGATCTTTTAACGGTAGGTAAAATGGGAGATGACAGACAATATTATAGAATCAGTAGCAAAATCACTAGCAGTGATTGTAGAAGCAGAGTCGCTTCATGTAAAATAAGCTACGTCTCATTGTGTCTATATAGCCGATACTTTATACTCAGTTCTCTCCACTACAGTACTTCCATTCAATAGACGTTGTTTATGGACTGTAAATTGAACTGGAAATGTGATAAGCTGTGCAAGTACTGGAAACATTTTCAGACTCCATCATGGTAAAGGGAATATTTAACGTGATTTTAGGTATGTAGACAATTTATCTAGCAATGTAAGACCACGCTTTGTTTTGTATAGTTTAAATAAAAACATTTAAAACAAATTATAAGCAGGTTACTCGTGACAAAGTGATAGATATATAGTTTTATCAACGTCATATAAATGTCAACAGTGTAAAAATAATTAATTAATCATATAATTTAAAGATTTATAAATAAAAATATATATATAATATAAATATTTATAATCTTTTGTAACAATTAACGTAACAGCACATTGGTCATCCATTTAGAAGAAAAGCTGATAGTAATTAAAATATGAAGTATCGACGCTTGAGAACAGGATGCGATATTTCACTCGTAATACACAATCAAAGCCTTTGAAGTTATTGAACATATTATGTTTTTGAACTAGTGAAGTTATTTTTACATTAAAACACTGATTTATACGTGAAAATAAAAATAAATTCATTTTTCAGCCCTTTAAAAGATTTAGGTTTTACATTGCATCAGATGTAGATGGAATTTATATATAATCTTTAAAGAAATACAGATGTGTTTATGTAGTTATTACGTATACCAGTTGGAAAGTTAAAAGTTTCATTTCTTTCCATTATTTATTAGAATGTTCCGGGTGTTTTGCTTTAGAAGTGATTTTTTAGTTGGGGCGATTATGTTTCTGCAATTCAGGCTATATAATTATATAGCTCTACATATTACATTGCTATTATAAACACATACAAAATATTCTTATCACTTTAAAATCTAAAAAAGTGCATCATGTATAGCAACAATTTAGTCGGTTTTCAATTATGTACTGTGTTACTTACAACTTTAAATAACTCCTACAATTAAAAAATTAAATCAGATTTTCCTGGTTGTGTACTAAAGGGAAAAACTATTTTCACAAAAATACCTGCAAAAATTATAACACAATAATTATATATATATATATATATATATATATATATATAATATAATAATATATATATATATATGTACATATACATATATAATATATATATATTATTTAGCAATAAACTATCAATAGCTGCTTGAACCATATTAAATAGCCCTATCAAATTATTATATATATATATATATATATATAATATTATAGGTCTATATATATATATATATATATATATATATATATATATATATATATATATAGGCCTATATAATTTTTGCAGGTATTTTTGTGAAAATAGTTTTTCCCTATGGTACATAACCAGGAAAATATGATTTAATTTTTTAACTGTAGGAGTTATTTAAAGTTGTAAGTAACACAGTACATAATTGAAAACCGATTAAATTGTTGCTTTACATGATGCAATTTTTTTAGATTTTTAGATATATAAGAATATTTACTGTGAAAAATATTTTTCTTTTGAAACGAATAAAAATGCTTGGAATCAATAATTTATCCACCATATTGGAATAAAAAGCTAAATACCTAATAATATGCAATAAAGGTTTCATAAATAGACTTTAAATATCATACTGTAATAACCTAAAACTAAGTACTGTAAATTAGGATTTAAAAAACAATTATTTTAATCCTGTAAATAAGGAATTATCTATAAGGTATAAGGTAAAGAATGCGGAATATGACTCTCTGACGGGGCTTAGGGTTGGAGTTTGCAACGTTAATTAAGTATAATATATAATATAGTTCTTTCAAAATACAGTTTATGGATTTAATAATTTATAAAGATAAAAATATTTAATTTCAAATTTTCGCAACATGCCCAACGTTATCTGTTTTAAATGTGTTGAACTTCTCGTGTTAAGGTAAAATAAATACTCTTGTATTGTTTTTTTAAGTATATTCTGAAAAATTAAGAACAATTAAAATTACATTGCTTATTAACATTATAGTTATGTTCAACAGAATTGCAAGCGATGTACTTCCAGATGTAAATCTGATCATAATTAAAATTAAGAGATAATGGTATTTTAAATTTGAAAAATAATTAGTAATAATAATTTATTATTATTAAACAATGTTTTATGTGATATTTTTACATCATGCTAACTTGTAAATAAGTTATATTGTTGTTAAAACATCAGATTTAGAGATGTTATTACACTCAAAAACCTCTGTTTGAAGGTTTAACGAAACAAAATTGATATCTCTAGACAATTCAACACAAAAAAACTGTAAATCCAAACCCAAGCTAAAATCTATGTTTTATACCACCATATACACAGATTTGTTTATGTTTTTAAGCCCAAAATCCAGTTTGTCCTCCTTCTGGATGATCTATGAAAGAATATACAGTTCACGTGTAACAGGTTTTAAAGGTTCACTGACAGAACTTTAACAGAACTTCATAAATACATGTGGAAAGTCCAGAAGTGGTTTATGAACATCTTCACGTTTTATGTGGAGTCCACTTTGAGTGTAACTGATATACAAAAATTAACGCCAAGTTAATTAAACCAGTAGTTAAACTGTAATTAAATTAATATATTTATTTCAGTGGTATTTTTTCACTGAAAATTAAAATAAAGTTGCTGATAATAAGAGTAAGAAAACATGAACAAATTCTCTACATATACATATAAATATATTTTCTGTACATATTGTGTATTTTTATACACTTATAACTAATACATATTAATGTTTATAACTGTATTGTGTTTACTAATCTGAAACGAGAGAATGATGATGAACATTTTGTTAACAGGTTTGACACTGTTTGTTTGCCTGACGTCTTCCACCCCCACAGGTATTTCACATGCACAACCTGGGGAACTACTTGACGTAACAGCAGTTACCAAACCACTTGTGCAAGGTTTAACTTCACTTGGGATGGCAGTGAAGGATCAATTGGCAATGCTTGCTCCAACAGTATAAAATAGATTCAATAAACATAATTCATATTTGACTTTCAATTGCTATGCCTCGATAACCTAGTTATTTATAGTATTTAAATAGCCCATGAAAATAATAAATTAGCCATACTATAGTGACCATGAGTTTAATATATTGTTTTGCTTTTATATTCAACAAATAAATTGTATTATTCTCTTTGCTGTAAAAGTGTTAGTCCTGTTTCTTCCTTCTCTAAAACTTTACAAACCCTGAAGTAAGCGACCTTGTGAAACTCCAGACTGTATCGAGAACGGTCACTGTATCAACATATGAAGACTCCCGACTTAGTGTCATTGGAGACTCCGGTTCTATCCGACATAAGTGGAGTTTTACAATTAGCGAGATGATCAGTGAACATGTCTAAAGAGTGGAACGGACTATACTTAGTGTCATTGGATACTCCCGATCTATCCGACATAAGTGGAGTTTTACAATTAGCGAAGTGATCAGTGAACATGTCTACAGAGTGGAACGGACTATACTTAGTGTCATTGGAGACTCCCGATCAATCCGACATAAGTGGAGTTTTACAATTAGCGAGATGATCAGTGAAAATGTGTACAGAGTGGAACGGACTATACTTAGTGTAATTGGAGACTCCCGATCAATCCGACATAAGTGGAGTTTTACAATTAGCGAGATGATCAGTGAACATGTGTACAGAGTGGAACGTACTATACTTAGTGTCATTGGAGACTCCCGATCAATCCGACATAAGTGGAGTTTTACAATTAGCGAGATGATCAGTGAACATGTCTACAGAGTGGAACGGACTATACTTAGTGTCATTGGAGACTCCTGATCTATCAGACATAAGTGGAGTTTTA